>NC_044981.1:160292228-160610536 GCF_008728515.1 Papio anubis
TGCAGTGGCGCGATCTCGGCTCACTGCAAGCTCCGCCTCCCGGGTTCACGCCATTCTCCTGCCTCAGCCTCCTGAGTAGCTGGGACTACAGGCGCCTGCCACCGCGCCCACCTAATTTTTTGTATTTTTAGTAGAGATGGGGTTTTCACCATGTTAGCCAGGATGGTCTCAATCTCCTGACCTTGTGATCCACTTCTCGCGCCTCCCAAAGTACTGGGATTACGGGTGTGAGCCACCATGCCTGGCCAAAATGCTACCATTTTAGGAATATACATCTAGTCTTAAAAGTATCATAAATCTGGGCTGGGTGCGGTAGCTCACACCTGTAATCCCAGCACTTTGGGAAGGACAGAGTTTTGCTCTGTCCCCCAGGCTGGAGTACAGTGGCGCGATCTCGGCTCACTGCAAGCTCCGCCTCCCGGGTTCACGCCATTCTCCTGCCTCAGCCTCCTGAGTAGCTGGGACTACAGGCGCCCGCCACCACGCCCGGCTAATTTTTTTGTATTTTTAGTAGAGACGGGGTTTCACCGTGTTAAGCAGGATGGTCCCCGTCTCCTGACCTCGTGATCCACCCACCTCGGCCTCCCAAAGTGCTGGGATTACAGGCGTGAGCCACCGGGCCCAGCCTCATTTGTATTTTTTAATGAAACTTTTATTATCAGTAAAATCTCCTCTGTCATGCAATAGATTTCTGTTTTGTTCTTGACTAAAGTTAGAGGTTTCCAGTTGTGAAAGTCACTTTTTTTCTCCCGGGTTCACGCCATTCTCCTGCCTCAGCCTCCTGAGTAGCTGGGACTACAGGCGCCTACCACCGCGCCCGGCTAATTTTTTGTATTTTTAGTAGAGACGGGGTTTCACTGTGGTCTCGATCTCCTGACCTTGTGATCCGCCCGCCTTGGCCTCCCAAAGTGCTGGGATTACAGGCGTGAGCCACCGCGCCCGGCCCCCTTTTCTTTATGTAGCTACTGTCAACACTGACCTTGAAGACCTAGCTTGGGCATTTTAGTGCCTGGGACTCTCTGATCCTGTGCCTCATGCGCCCATGGCCCTTGTGCTGTGTTGACCTCAGGACTCTGCACGTTGTCATGGTTGTTGCTCTGCTTGCCTGGACTCTCTTTAGACGGGGGACTCCTTAAGGACAGGGACTATGCCATACTTATGTTTATGTTTGTATCTGCAGGCCCTTGCACAGAGTAGGCATTGGCTACACAGGTGCTCATAAAATGACAAGTGGCTCTGCAGGATGCAGTGGGGACATTTTGATTATCACCGAAGGGAATGTGTGGGCTTTGATAGAGGAAGGGCCACTCTACCTATAAGTCCATCCTTGGTGGCTGTGAACCCAGAACCGCGATGGCTCTTGCTCTCGGGCCCCTCGTTTTTCCTTCTCGAGGCTGGTGCGGCCTGAAAAGTAAGAGTTCCCTTGGAGTGGTCCCGAGTATGGGTCTGGAGTTCCGTGCGGAGGTGATGCTTGAATTCAGTTTCTTCTGCTTGCTCCCACAATGCCCCATCCGTACCGATCCCTTACTAAACTCACACTTTCTGGCCCAGGATCTCAAAGTGTCTTCACCTTCTTCCTGCCCTCACCTGCCGCCCAGAAACTCGTTGCTGTGGGCTCTTCCTGAACTTCAGGACCACCCATACCATCCTCTCCGATTCTCTTTGCTTATTTCATAAAAATATGTGACATTCCAGAGTCCCTGCCCTCTTCTCTCCAGTCAACCATTCTCCAAATGCAGTTGCCTACCTCCTGGTTACTCTGAAATCTGCCTATTTCTGTCCAGTTTTCTGTCCAGTTTTCTGTCCAGTCTCACTGCTGAGATCATCTTTGCTGCATTGGCTGGAGTTACCTCCTCACCCTGCATTTCCGTCCTCCAGTCTGTTCTCCACTTGGCGTCTGGATTCATCTTTCTGAAAGGTGACCCTCAGCATGTCATTCTCCTGGTTAAAACCTTCCAAGAGGATTAGGGTAAATGTCAGACTCATTAGGATGACTTAGCATTTCCTGCACAGTCTGGCAGCTTCTCACGTGCCCAAGCTCATCACTGGTTGTCACCATATCAGCCTCAGTTCCTTGAAGATTCCTACGGTTCTCCCACAGGTCCCGGGGGCTCCCAACATGTCCCTCTTACCTGGCCTCCGTGTTGTTTCCCTTAGAAAGCCTTGCTGAATCCTACATATATGGGCTCGGTTCCCCTTCTCATTTCTCTGTCTGCATCCTCTTCTGCTGCTGTCTCCACACTTGTCATCCTTTGTTATAATCATCTCTTTAAATATCATAGGTTCAGTGAGGGCAGGGGTGATATGATGTGCATTTTGGTCTGATTGCATTTCTAGTTGTTAGCAGAGTCTGGCATAGAGCAGGGGGTCCACTGATCTTTGCTGAATTAATCAGTAAATGAAAGTGCAAAATGTCCCCAGCTAGACCAGGGAAGTAATGAAAATGTTGGGACCCTTGACACCAACATTGGTGGAAGCGGTGGGATAGAAGGATAGGGAAGGGAGATGATTTGGGAAGGAGTAGAGAAGGTCTTTCTCCTTTCCGGCTAATTACCTTGTCCGTGGCTGCCTATGAGTATTTACTTAAGCTGACTTCCCTCTAAATTTTATATATTATATGTAACATTATATATATATATAAATCTTATTATGTAACATCTAATTATATTATAATTTATAGCTTCCATTACAGTATTATAATAACATTAAAGTTTTAAGCAGAAACATATTTTATCCATGATTTCACCAACGTATCTACTGTTTTCATCATTGCATTTTCTTTGCATTCTTTGCTCATATTTATACTTGTTCTTATGTAGCCATAATCATGATTTACATTCTCTTTGTTTACTTCCTGTTTCACCGTAAAATATTCTCCCTACATCGTGTATTTCTGAAGACAGTGAGCATCTTGGGTCTTAGCTTTCTCTGTTCCAAGTTAAATAAGCTTAAATCCTCCAACATTTCCTCAAGGGTCTTAGTTTCCACTCACTTGGCCGTTGTAGCTGCGCATCTCTGGATCCTTTCCAGATACAACACATTCCTCAAAATGAAGAAACCGAAGCTACACCCTAGTACATGCTGATCCCTTGTTTTTCATCTTTGCAGAATAATCTGTATTGTTCAGCTGTCAGTTCATTGCAGGGTGTGCCCTATTTTAAGAAAATGGGTTACTTGAAAAATCCAAATTTACAATACAGATTAACTGGAGAGCAATTATTATTCACAAAGGGTTCTTTGTCTTTAAAAAGATTTACTGTAATATATCTTTAAATAGCAAAATTTCTGGCACTTGTGAAGCAGGTTTGATTGAGAACAGCATAATTTACATATGACTTTTGGGGAACAAAGCTGCTAGGTAAAATGAGGTGCACTTACCCTGTCAGAGGCAAATGTCCACATCTTTCTGCCAATGCCCAAGGGTCCTACATTTCTGATCTCTGAGTTGGGCCTTTAAACCTAATTTGTAGGCTTTGCTTGTCCTTATTTCAGACCAACCATGGGACAAAGTTTAGTGCCTCATGTAGGGCTTGGCTGGTTTCATGTTGTTGCTCATTAGACACAAAAATAACTGTATCTTGAAATTTTCGTTTAGCATTAGGGGATGTTAATAGACTCCTTCAGTCTCTCATAGGGCTATTTAATGAACTGAACTATAAGAGTCTATTATGTTTGTTATAGTTATATTGGCTAATAATATGCCTTCTATTTGTTCAATATGCAAAATTATTATTTCTTATAAATTCTCACCACTTTTTACCCTCCTTTTAACTCCAATGCTTAGGTGACAATAGACATTTCACATGAAAAATTATTGTTGCTTTGACTAATAAATATTGTAGTACTACTTTTTAAAAGAACTTAGCTTGTAGAATTTCTGAAGACTGAAGCAAACTTGCATCATGGGGAAAAGACTTATAGCTCATGGGTGTCTTTTTCTGGTGAATTTGATGAAGAAGAAGGTGAAAAGACAACTCACAGACTGAGAAAATTATTGTAATTATATTATTCAGTATTCAGGATCTGGTATTCAGAACTTATAAAGAATCCTTACATTTAAAGTATAAAAAGACATAACCCAATTAAAACGTGGGCAAAAGATTTGAGTAGCTATTTCTCTGAAGATGATATATAAATGGCCAAAAAGCTCATGAAAAGAGCTCATGAAAATTGCAGTGACACACCATGTCACGCCTACTTGGTTGCCAATAATAATAGTAATAATAGTAATCAGATAATAACAAGTGTTGGTAAGGATGTAGAGAAATGGAAACCTTCCTCCATTTATGTGGGGATGTAAAACGGTTCAGCCATTGTGGAAAAATTTGTCAGTTCCTCAAAAAGTTAAACAGCATTACCATACGACCTAGAAATTTCACTCCTAGATATATCCGAGAGATTTAAAAACATGTCCACACAAATACTTGTACACAAATGTTTATAGCAGCATTATTCAAAATAGCCAAAAACGTGGAAACAACCCAAAGGCCCATCAGTGGATGAATGGATAAACAAAACGTGGTTTATTCATTTATCCCTACAATGGAGCATTATCCAGCCATAAGAAGAAACGGAGTTCTGATGCATGCTGAGACATGCATGAACCCTGAAAACATTAAGGTGCATGAACAAAGCCAGGCACAAGTGACCATATATGTTTTGATTCCATTTACAGTCATGCGCTGCACAACAACATTTTGGTCAACAACAGGCTGCATGTATGACGGTGGTGCCATAAGATTATGACACTGTATTTTTCTTTCCATTTACTGTGGTTAGATATACAGATACCGCTGTGTTACAGTGGTCTACAGTGTTCAGTACAGTCACATGCTGCACAGCTTTGTAGCCTAGGAGCCACAGGCTCTACCATGTAGCTAGGTGTATAGTAGGCTACACCGTCTGGGTTGTGTAAGCACCCTCTGTGATGTCTGCACAACAACAAAACTGCCTAACAACATGTTCCTCATAACATATTCCCATTGTTAAGCAATGTACGACTGTGTATGATATATCCAGAACGTGGAAATCCATAGAGACAGAAATAGATTAATGGTTGCCAGGGGATGGGTGAAAACGGGAATTGGAACTAAGTGCAAATAGGTCAGGGGTTTCTTTCTGGAGTGATGGAAATGTAGAATTAGATAGCAGTGATGGTCACACAGCATCGTGAATATATTAAAAATGACAACTTGTACACTTAATGAATTTATGTTATATGAATTATATTTCAATTTTTTAAAAAGGTTGAGTTGATAAGACTCTTGTTAAAGACACTCGTAGATTGTGTAAACAGAGCATTGAAAGAAAAAGTGCCTTGTAAGAGCTAAGAAACTAAAGGAAAAAAACGAAATGATTCTCTACCCAAATGTGTACAATTCTCTTTTAAACCAGAAGTTGAAGAAGGATCGAAGCTAATAGTCAAGGTCTAACAGAAAAAAAAACTCATTATACCTTGTACCAATTCTCATAACACCCTTATCTTCCTAGTAAAACAACACGAGCAACAACAAACAGAAACAAAACCAAATACAAACAAACCAAGACATAACAATACTGGGCAGGGATGCAGATTTGTTTAGGAGCTCAGGACCATAAATAGAATAGTTGTTCCCTCCTTCCCTGTAGAACAAAACTCAAATGCTAATTCTGTCTTTGGTACCTACCGAGAATGCATATTTTATATTTGTGTATTGTTTTGCCCTCTTTCATGTTCCTTTATATCAACATAGCAAATACTTGCTTTCTCCTGGGAAAATTAGCAGAATCTTTAGTTTGTTATGCCCCAAGGATTTGCTAAGGCATTGCCTACTTTTCCTTCACTATGACCTCAACGACTCTAAATTTCCCTGTGATTCTATTCTTATCCAATATGTAGGTGACCTTTTGTTGTGTTCAAAAGATGAGGTAAGCTTTAAGACAGATTGCGTCTCTACTTACTGTTTTAGTTCAGAAGGAGCAGCAGGTTTCCACAGAGAAGCTACAATTTTGTCACAGCAAACTTCATTATCTAGGACATGCTTTATCCCAAGCAGATAAATCTGTTACAGACTATAGAGCCTTCAACCTTTGCCCAGGCCAGTAACTAAGAGACAATGAAGAAGTTTCTGGGTCTCACTTGTTACTGCAGACAGTGGATTCCTAACTTTTCTGCAATTGTCACACCACTCTATGACTTAACCAAATTCTTGGTGAACAGACCTCCTTCCTAGAAGCTAGACATGAACAAGTTTTCTTTCTGTGAGTTCAAGTTAGCCATTTAACAACTCCCACTCTGCTCACCTAACCCTCTCTGCATATTTTTTACATAAGAGACAAGCCCTTTGTGCTCTGACTCAGCCTGGGAAATCATCAAGACCAAGAGCTGTTATGACTCAGTGGCAAAAATCTGTGCCTATAGTTGACGAGCAACAGCCACAGTAGCTAAGCTAGTGGAGGCTTTGCTGACTTGAGGTTGGGGTCTCCTGTGATTTTTTTGGTCAATCATGTTGCAGAATCTTTATTGCTCATTAAAAATTCACAACATTTCTCAGCAAGTAGGCTTACCTCCCATGACATCCTATGACTTTACCCCTCATATACTTAACATTCGTGAATCTTTTAAATTCTGCTACTCTTCTTCCATTACCTCGAAAAAGGGGAAACCCCAACCTCTGCTTGTGAACTGTCCATACTCCTAATAAATTTACTAGAAGCCCCTTTAGAAAATGCAAACTGATTGGTGATGGGTCATGGATTAAGACTGAAACAGGATAATATTAGATAAGTTAAACTGAAACAAATCTCATTTCATCCCAGGAAAAAAATGCCTTACCAGAGCCAAAATCTACCCAGACTGGAGGAAGAGATAAAAAATGTTAATATGTATACTAGTAGTAGTTATGCTTTTAGGGAAGTCCATGGTCTTGGAATGCTTTGGAAACAAAGAGAGCTTTTGACTTTAATAGGAGCCCCAATTAAGAATGTTCTGCAAATTAAAGAATGTTTGAGGCCAGGCCTGGTGGTTCACGCCTGTAATCCCAGCACTTTGGGAGGCTGAGGCAGGCAGATCATGAGGTCAGCAGTTCAAGACCAGCCTGGGTAACATGGTGAAACCAGGTCTCTACTAAAAATACAAAAATTAGCCAGGTGTGGTGGCACATGCCTGTAATCTCAGCTACTCCGGAGGCTGAGGTAGGAGAATAGCTTGAACCTGGGAGGCAGAGGTTGCAGTGAGCCGAGATCCTGCCACTGCACTCCAGCCTGGGACAGAGCGAGACTTCATCTAAAAAAAAAAAGAATGTTTGAGTGCTCTAAGGCTACTATAGACGAAGATCAAGTTCATACAAAATGGAATAGTCTGGAGGCTCAAGGCTGATGGTGGGGGATTGGTTCCAGAACCCCCATGAGTACCCACATCCATAAGCTACTCAAGCCCGTTAAATAAAATGGTGTAACGTGCATATAACCTCTGCTAACCCTCTTGTATACTTTAAATCATCTTTAGATTACTTATAATACCTAATATAATGTAAATGCCATATAAATAGGTGTTATGCTATATTGTTTAGGGAATAATTACAGGAAAAAAAGTCTGTACATGTTCAGTACAGATGCAACCATTTGTGTTTTTTTCTTTTCCTTGATATATTCATCCCCAGTTGGCTGAATCTGCAGAGGAAGAACCCGTGGATACAAAGGGCTGACTATATTATGCCAGGCAGGCAGCCCCCCATTGAGATCCTAACCTTCATAGTACACCAAGAGACTAAATCTTTGGAAAGGTTCAAAGACAATTATTATAGAATGCAAGAGATTAGCTCCAAAGTACAAACAAAAAACAAACAAAAAACCTTAAATGGATGCTTATAAAAGTTTTTGCAAAAAATTACTCACTGCAGGAAGGAAAAATGGTCAACACAGTCAACATCAATGGGGAAATTTTGCTAAAATTGTTAAGGTTGTGTGTGCATGGGGGTCTATGCTGCATGTCTCCATCTAACTAGTAGAACACTGTTAAAATGGTAAAAGTGGGTGAAGGTGGAACATGGGCAAGAGCCCAACCCTCAGCACCCCTTTGCTTATCTCCAAGTGAATTTCATTTAACTACCTTCTTCACTGGGTTTTGGATATGTCTTGAAAATTGTCTGCATATTTTTTGCCTTTCTTTGCTGACATGCTACGACTCTCATAATAGCAAAAATTACTTGATTTTGTGTTCCTAACCTTGGGGTTTATGACCAATGTCTTAAGTAACAAGGGACTCCACTTTACGGGGACTGGTACCAAAGAGCTTCTCAAAGCCAAGGCCCTTACTCAGAAACTTTACTGTCTGCATCATTTCCAATCTCCAGGAAAGGAAGAAAGAACAAGGAAAATTCTAAAACTCAAATTAACAAAATTTTCAGGGATTCTAGAAGTTGTAGGACCCAAGGTATTATCATTGGCTTTAGTGACAAGGTCAGCTGTTTCTAGGACTCATTGATTCTGCATGGATTAGTGACAGGTAGGCTCATGTATCTGTGGTACCACTTCCAGTCCCAGACACCACACAATTGCAAATAGACGTGGTCAGATATTGCCGGAACTTTTGCAATACGTCCCATCTTATCAACAAGTGCAAACAGCCTTTTCTCAACGTCCTTTTAAACAATCTTTATGTTACTTAGAACTCAAATACCTGGTCTTCTGAAAGAGACACCAGAGAAAGACAGCTTCCAAGCCCCAGTGGAAAGGATATTATCAAAGGCTATTAACAACTATCACAGTAGTAAAATTCCAAGAGGTCAATTACTGGATTCGTGTTTTTCAATTAGAGAGCAAAAAACTATCTTCAACTCACTAGAAGACTTTCTTTATTAAAGATCTCAAGTCGAAGCTTCTTAGAATCCCCCAGAAACAGATAATCTTCAGAAGGAGACAGCTTCTACCTAAGAACTTTGAACTAAGTTAGTGACTACATGAGATGTGGACAGCTTCTACTTAAGATCCACAGAATGGGACTACAGATATTCATGCTTCAATTTGCATTCTTTTGTTCTCTATTCTTGTAGCTATGGTCTTCTCTTGTTAGTTTAAGGCTTCCTTGACCTATGTTACACGTAAGACCCAGTTCTTAACATTGTTTCTTGCATTCTTATTTATTCCTTTGCATGGGCACCACATCTGGCTACAGTTTACTTGTGAGCTGCCTAAAGCGTACAAGTAAACTGACTGTTGGATTTTTATGCGTTTTTCTCTGGAGCTATTCAGTTTCCCTTAGTTCCAACTTCTTATAATTAATCAGTTGGTTTTATGGGTCTGACTATTTAATGAACTAACTGGACTCAACCATTAGGAGATTTTATTTTAGTTGTCAAACACAACAAAAACTAGAAATCTAAACAAACCTTATCTTGTCATACTAGAAAAGGAAGTTCATGTCACCACCAAAACAATACTTGGGGATCTTTCATGGGAGCTAGCTTTGGTAACTGAATTCTCACAGAAATATAATGTAGAAGAGAATTAAGGAGTACAAGGTATGTATTCCTTTTATGGATCTTACAAGTAAGACACATCACTTTTAGTTTGCTTTAAAATTACCTACTCATTTAGATACTAAAAAAATTTATTGCCTAGCAGTGAACTGTTATTAAGTGGCACTAAAACATCCCAACACTATTTAACAATCCTATAGAATGTTTTTCCAAAAATATATCATTCTCCCCATTGACTGGTGTTGGATTTATGGCACAAAACATACTGACTGTTACTCAGAAACTGAATTGGAACTTGCTTCTTTGGTAAACTGGTGCTTGTCTTCAGAATCGTTGATCAGAACTGAATATTCATTTTGATCCATTCATTTCTCTTCTGGGAGAGTAGATCATTTGATAATTTAACGTAAGAAGGAGAAAAACTGGATCTTGATTTAAGAATAAAAACTAATAACTCAAGAGAAATTCTGGATTATTTTCTCTTCTTGTCTTAACTGTATGTTTTACAAGAGGCCCAGAAACTAAGGAAAGTCTTTCCTGCCATGGTTTAGAGACTAGCAGCCATTCCCAGTAAAATGCAATTCCCTGTTACTTAAGATATTGGTTATAGTCCCTCGAGGATCTAGAAAGGCTTTATGAGGAAGTTAATGAAATAGGTCAGAGAATAAGGATGTTGTATTTCTATGGTGAAGACCTTGCTGGAATCTTTAATAAGAATATGTGTGGAAAACAATCACATCAATCATAACATTACTTAATTTTGTTAATAACCCAGTATTTGGTTTTGCCAGCTCCTCAGATGGAGAATGGGATCTCCTCTCTTCCTTTACTTAAGTCACTCTTAGCTCCTTGCTGAGAAGCAGACTACAGATCTCATCACAACCCTTCTCTTAGTGTTGATCTGTCGTGTGAAGTGCAGGTGTGTGATCTCCAGAGACTTAAATGTTGTTGTATAGCCACTGCCCTTAAAATGATCCAACAAATAATCATCCGGCAAAAATATCAGGAAAACCAGATATTAGAATTAGCAGGAAAAAATACGTTAAAAGAGTGATTATAACATTATGCCTTCCATTTCATGGAAGTTTATACAACCATGCCCAGGACTTGATATGCAATTAGACACCTCAAATAGCGGTGAAGATATGGATCACTTATACTCTTAGACATTGTTATTAGTCTATCCTTCAGTTTAGGATGACAACAAGGGGGACACTGAGAAACAGAAGCTTCTCTATACCCACATCAGAGCTTACTATCTACCTTAACACGACTTTACTATTAAATTGTCTTCATTAACATAGCTTTATTGTTTCAGGAAACTTTTGCCCAGGGAGATAAAAGTTGCAAATAACTTTCTGAAAGACTAAAAAACTACTTAATAGAAAGCATCAAACTACCATTTACTCAGTAAACATCTTGCTTCAAAATTTTTGCCTTCTGTGTACATCAATCTTAAATTATATATTAACAGATCATTCTTCTTTAGGAATAACAGAACTGGACAGGCTTTTCTGCTTGAAACAATCAAAAAACAAACAAACAAAAACAAAATAAACAAAGCAATTTTTTTTTTCAGGCAACCAAGCACAGAGATCCTTGAGAGATTAAGAAAAAACAAAATGAGTCCTATAACAGCTCAGCTTATTGTTTTGAGGACATTTTCAGGTGTAGCACAGGGAGGAGAAGCTCAGAAGACTCTCTGAGTTAAGGAGATTGAACAAAGAATCAAGGAGGACCAAATCATCTGGAGTACAGAGTACCAGAGTATATAAAGATATGATGTGAGAGAACCCTGAAGATTTATAGAAGGTTCCCCTTAATTATTCAACAAACTACATACGGAACAACACAGATGTATGAGGAAACTACTTGGAGCTAGGAAAAGAACCATTTGAAAAGATAGGAGGAAATAGTACTGAATGCCCATACAGGACTGGGGACTTGGACTGTTTCAATCAACCATGCTAGAAAACTCAACCCACTGGGTATTGGGTAGAGTACTTAGGAAGGTCTTACCTCTGTTGCAAGGAATGACTGGCCCTAGACAGAGCACTGCTCTAGACATGCCTAACAAATCATAAATGCAAGACTGAAAGAAATCAAGTCGTTAGTAAAAAATTTAACTGCATCACAGAACAAAATTCAAGAATGTTTAGAGGAATACAAAAATGTCCCACCTATATTTAAAAAATCTACCTATATTTTAGACTTAGGTAGATCTAAAAATAGATCTACCATTTGATTGCTGGCAATCCCACTACTGGGTATATACCCAGAGGAAAGTAAGTCATTATACAAAAAAGATATTTGCACATGCATGTTTATAGCAGCACAAGTTGCAATTGCAAAAATATGGAACCAGCCCAAATGTCCATCAGTCAATGAGTTGATAAAGAAAATGTGGTGTGTATACACACACACACACACACACACACACACACACTATGACACTATGGAATACTACTCAGCCATAAAAAGAAACAAAATATGGCATTTGTAGCTACCTGAATGGAATTGGAGACCATTATTCTAAGTGAAGGAACTCAGGAATGAGAAAGCAAACATCATGTCTTCTCACTTAAAAGTGGGAGCTAAGCTATGAAGACAAAGGCATAAGAATGATACAGTCGACTTCGGGGACTCGGGGGAAAAAGTGGAAGCAGGGTAAGGGATAAAAGACTACACATCGGGTAGAGTGTACACTGCTTGGGTGACAGGTGTGTCAAAATCTCAGAAGTCACCACTAAAGAACTTATCCATGTAACCAAACACCACCTGTCCCCCCAAAACCTATCAAAATAATAAATAAATAAATAAAAATTGCTTAAATCCAATGATAAAAATAAAACCTTAGAAGCAGCCAGAAAAAAAAAGACATGATATTTACAGAAGAACGAAGATAGGGTGGGAACAGATTTCTCATTGGAAACAATGCAAATGACAAAACAGTGGAGCAGCAACTTTAAAGTACTCAAAGAAAAAAAACCCCTGAAGCCAGCAGAAGGAGCTTTCAAAAACAAAGGTGAGATAAAGATATTTTCAGACATGCAGCACCTGAAAGAATTTACCACCAGCCAACCCATACTACAAGAAATTTAAAGGAAGAGCTTCAAGGTAGAAGGAAAATGATACCAGATGGGAATCTGGATACATGAAGAGCACAGAAAATGGTAAAAACATGGATAGTTATATAAGAATTTTTATTAGTAATATCTGTTTAAAAGATATTTAACAGTTTAAACACAAATAATAATGCATTGTGGGGTTTACCACATAAAAAAGTAAAATGTATTAAAACAATAGCATAAAGTCAGGGAGGGGGCCGGGCGTGGTGGCTCACGTCTGTAATCCCAGCACTCTGGGAGGCCAAGGTGGGTGGATCATGAGGTCAGGAGATCGAGACCATCCTGGCCAACATGCTGAAACAATCCCTGCCCCCATCTCTACTGAAAATACAAAAAAATTAGCTGGGCATGGTGCCATGCGCCTGTAGTCCCAGCTACTCAGGAGGCTGAGGCAGGAGAATCGCTTGAACCAGGGAGGTGGAAGTTGCAGTGAGCCAAGATCGCGCCACTGCACTCTCCAGCCTGGCGACAGAGTCGACTCTGTCTCAAAAAAAAAAAAAAGGGGAGGGGAGAAATAGAAATATATAACTTGGAAGTTTTTACATTATACATGAAATGGTACAATATTACTTGAAAGTAGATTGTGGCCGGGCGCGGTGGCTCAAGCCTGTAATCCCAGCACTTTGGGAGGCCGAGACAGGTGGATCACGAGGTCAGGAGATCGAGACCATCCTGGCTAACACGGTGAAACCCTGTCTCTACTAAAAAATACAAAAAACTAGCCGGGCGAGGTGGCGGGCGCCTGTAGTCCCAGCTACTTGGGAGGCTAAGGCAGGAGAATGGCGTGAACCCGGGAGGCGGAGCTTGCTGTGAGCTGAGATCCGGCCACTGTACTCCAGCCTGGGTGACAGAGCGAGACTCCGTCTCAAAAAAAAAAAAAAATAAAAAAAAAAAAAAAAAAAAAGAAAGTAGATTGTGATACAGATATTTACTATAAATCCTAAAGCAACCACTAAAGTAATACCACAAAGAGTTATAGCTGAAGAGCCAATGAAAGAAGAAAAAATGTAATCATAAAAAGACTCAGTTCAAAAGAAGGCAGAAAATGAGGGAAAGGACAATAAAGAACAGATGTAACAAATAAATGAAATGAAAAATGACCAATTAAACCTAATCATATCAATAATCACATTAGCTACAAATAGTTTAAATACCTCAATTAAAAGGCGGAGATTGTCAAATTGGCTAAAAAAGCAAGGCCCAATTATATGTTGTCTACAAGAAACACACTTTAAACTTAAAGGCACAAATAGGTTAAATACATAAGTATGCAAAAAGATATCCCATGCTAAGACTGTTCAAAAGAAAGCTTCAATGTCTGTATTAATATCAAGAATATTTTTAAAAATTGTCCAGGATAAAGAAGGTAATTTTATAATGATAATAAAGGGAACAATTGGTCAAAAGGACTTAAAATTATAAGTGTTTATGGTCTTGAAAATGGAGCTTTAAAAATATATGAACTGGGGCCAGGCACGGTGGCTCACACCTGCAATCCCAGCACTTTGGGAGGCCAAAGCAGGCAGATCCTGAGATCAGGAGTTTGATACCAGCCTGGCCAACATGGTGAAATCCCATCTCTACTAAAAAATACAAAAACTAGCCAGGCATGGTGGTGTGCACCTGTAATCCCGGCTACTCGGGAGGCTGAGGCAGGAGAATCACTTGAACCCAGGAGGTGGAGGGTGCAGTGAGCCAAGTTCGCACCACTGCACTCCAGCCTGTGTGACACAGCGAGACTACATCTCAAAAGAAAAAAATAAATATATATATATATATGTATATATATAAAATGAAAGCTAAAAGAACTGCAAGAAGAAATTGAAATTCCACAATTATAGTAAAAAATTGTAATAGCCATTTCTCAGAGTAAATATAACAAGTTCACAGAAAATCAACAAAGATACAGTGAGATGAATAGCACAATCAATCAACATGACCTGGTTAGCACTTATAGAACACACTCCACTCTACAACAGCATTATGTTCAACATTATTAGTCATTAAAGAAATGAAATTAGTACCACGATGTGAAGTCACTACACACCTGTTAGAGAGGCTAAAATTAAGAAGACTGATTATACCAAGTATTGGTGAGGATATGGAGAAACTGGAAATTTTATACACTGCTATTGGGAATGTAAAATGATTCAACTTTGGAAAACACTTGGGCAGTTTCTTCAGAAGATAAAAATCCACTGTATTCAACCATTCTTCTCTTGGGTGTATATCCAACAGAAATGAAAGCATATTTTTTTTTACAAAAACTTGTGCACAAATATTTAGTAGCTTTCATAGTAACAGCCAAAACTGGAAACAATCAAATGCCCTTCAAGTGATGAAAGGATGAAAAATTGTGGTATATTCATACAATGGAATACTTTTTCAACAAGAAAGTCAGTGCACTATTGGTATATTCAGTGTAAGTGAATCTCAAAACAATTATGCTAAGTGAAAGATATCAGACAAAAAGAAGCCATATTATGTGATTTCATGATGTAAAATTCTAGAATGTATTGTTAGAAAAAGCAGTTCAGTGGTTGCCTGGGATGGAGTGAGAGGAGGGCAGAAAGGGAAGAATTGCAAATGAACATGAGGAAACTTTGGGAGCTGCAGGGATGTTCACTAGCTTGTGCTGATGGCTCCATGGGTGTATACACATCGCAGCTTATCAAGTTGTCTTATTTTATTTTATTTTATTTTTAGATGGAGTTTCGCTCTGTCACCCAGGCTGGCCTGCAGTGATGCGATCTCAGCTCACTGCAACCTCCACCTCCCACGCTCAGGTGATTCTCCTGCCTCAGCCTCCCGAGTAGCTGGGATTACAGGCACCCGCCACCATGCCCAGCTAATTTTTGTATTTTTAGTAGAGCCAGGGATTCACTATGTTGGCCAGACTGGTCTTGAACTCCTGACCTCAGGTGATCCACTCGTCTTGGCCTCCCAAAGTGCTGGAATTACAGGCATGAACCACTATGCCTGGCCAAGTTGTCCATTTTAAATATGTACAAAAATTGTCAAATATATCCCAAGAAAACTGCTGAACAATAGGAATTTTACAAGAACTGAAAATAGGAAATTATTATTTTATGATCTTTCCCCAACCTAACCAAGTCTCCAAATTGAAAGAATCAGCTTCAATCAGATTTCAAACTCTCAATAGATATCCTGATTTGCTCTTTCCTCTCCGAGACACTACCATGGCTCTGTGGAGGCAGTGTTCTCCGCTTTATGCCACTAAGCAATAAGCTCACTTAGTCTGATCAACAGGTTGCTTTGGTGATATTTTGGGGAGCCAGCATTTGATAGTACTTCACTTCCATACAATATGACACAGATATTAAAAAGAAGGGATTTGACACCAGTTAACATAAAGAAATTCCAGGATGTCATGTTAAGTGAGAAAAGCCGAATGCAGAGGAAAGTTTTCTGTTTTTGCATTTCTATTTTGTATTTTGTTTTCCATTTTTGATTTAAACAAAACAGCATCTTAGATGAATATATATGCATGTGTATGATGACATGGCCCATGAGATAGCTTTGGATAAAATCATGCCAGTTAATAAACATTGATTATCTGGGGGAAATGATTTATATTGGAGTGTAGGAAGGTGGGAGTAATAATAAAAAAAAAAACAGCAAAAAAAAAAAAAAAAAAACACATGTCGAGATAAAAAGAAGTGTCCATAATCCAGCAGCATTTGTATTATGCACGCATTTCTGTGCTTAGAGATAGCTTCAAACTTTTAATGGAAATAATGTCAAGTTTCTTTGAATTTTCCTGAATTAACAAACACTCAGCAAAAACTATTATTTCATTACCCTCTCTGTTACTTCTATCTCTAATCTTACAGGTCTAATCTCATTAATTATAATAATTCTAGTGTAGTAAATAGTAAATTTTGGAATAATATCTCTTTAATAAGGATTTTTTTTCTACAAACAGCAATAACTTTTGCTTTATCATTTGTTTTACGAATCTCATTAAAACTTTACTGGTTGATCAATATTTCAGAATGTTTAAAGATATAAATCTTTTACTGTATTTTTTGAAAAAGAAAACTGTTCTAGTGCCCATGTTTTCGCTTCTACAAAACTAGCTTAATTCCATACAAATTGCAAAGACCTTGGCACTGCCTTTGTCTCCAGTGAAAAATGAGCTCCATTTGATGGCTGACCTTCCAAACAACTGTAGCTTCCACAGAAATATATAGGATCTATCGGCCCACAGCTGTTACCTTATAAGAATCATTACTTGAGCGCTCAAGGGAAAACTAGTTCCACGGGTAAGGCTGCGTTGATGGAACATTCAAAAATACAATAAAATAAAAGGGATGCATATAAACCGTGAGTGAGAGCTTTGATTAGAAGCAAAGATGAGTATTTTTGCTACCGAAGATAGGCAGAGCGGTGTCAGTGTTGGAGAAAATTGGCTGTTAACATTCGCAATTATGGGAGATGCTTAAATGGATGCTTTTCACGGCCCTTCCTCAAAATGGAGATGAGTGAAAATTTCACAAATAATGCAGCTTATAAAATAGAAGTGTAGCTGAGAGTATATTAGATGGCTTGGAGAGGTGAATAAGCATCTTTTGTCTATGTACGGTGTTTTGTGGAATGTTCATGAAGGCGGTGAAAAAGATGGTTGAGTTTCCTGACCAATTCCTTTTTATGCTGTTGACTTGTGGTTTGGCAGAAGTGACAGATTCCTTCATCTTTTAACATTAACCAAGTAGCTCTTTGCTACCCAAACGACCAGAAGCAGATGCTCCCCTCCTTATTTCCTTTAAAGGTGGGACGTTACCTAGTTTGATAGATGATGGAAATGGTTTCATTTATAACCCTCCAATTTTTAAATTCCTGATGCTCCAGTCACGTTACGGCGGTCACCTTGGGAAGTTTGGGCATATGCTTTATGTTTTGTTGGGATGAGAAATGTGACTGATGCCTCGATAACCTGAAATGAGCCTCCTGCCTCTTGGGTGTCATCTTTGCATGTGACTTTACAGCATGTGTTTTCTGTGTCCCTTCTCCTTGCCTTATTACCAGCTTCTTCCGTGTTCCCTAATGGACCATTCAGGTGCTGTTCGGAGATTTGTTTTATTGTTTAACTTCAAAGGTAATGCATATGATGCAGGGAATTCAGAGATTAGATTGCCAGAGCACTGACAATAAGCCCATATAGATAAGCATAGGGAAAAATTTTAATTAAAACCGATTAACATGAAATTGGAGTTTCTAGTCGTTAATTGTGCACAGTCTGATTTAAATTTCTGAAGCTCCGTGGGTTTTGCATTAGTGATTGAATCGGTGGGAACAAGGAGATTCACGGGTATTGTCTTTGCAGGTGACTTTGCCTAAAGTTCCCTTGCAACTTTTATTTCCACTCAGGAATGAGACTGAGGTGAAATGCCTGGGGATAAAGGGAGGGGGAACTCCACCTATGCTGCCCAGAGCACATGAGCCAAAGCTTTCTAGGGGCCCAGCGTTTTCCTCCTTCCTGACAAAAAGGATATTCCTTGAAGTAGTCATGGCCTTTGTAAATGATTTCAAGTAATAACATTGAAGCCATTTTCCAAGGGCATAGATTTAACCTTTGGTCTCCCCAGCTTCCCGTGGACAACAGTATGGCCCTGTGGGTGGTGAGGCCAGTGGAAGAGGGCAGAGTGGCCTCAGGACTGTCAGTAAGCCAGGCGCAGGTGCATGGTCGCACAGGAGGCATTGCTGCTAGGGCTGTCCTGGTACATGTGGGGATGGCCACAGTTCAGGCCCCTTGATGAGAAGGAGCTCTGGGCCTGGGGGAGTCACACTCTCCAGTGGTGGACCTGGACCTGAAGTGAGGCTTTCACGTGTCATAAACCCTGTTTTTTTCACCAGTGATAAGGAGATGATAGTATTTGTGACGTCTGTCCTCAGCAAGTCCAACTGACTGTCTGGGCTCTGCTGGTAACAGTGGGAATTGTACTAGGAGGTTTGAGAGGACAAAGGAGTGGCAAGAAGCACTGCCACTGATGAATTACTGATGAAGTTAGTAGGTTCTCCAGGGAAACAGAATCAATAGGGTATGTTGGTTATGCCTTACTTATATAATATGTACATATGGAGATAATGTAGACTGTGAGTGTATATTTACATATGTTCATATGTATATACAGTATAATTATATATGTAATATATAATGTATATGTATGTATATTACGTATATTGCAGATATAATGTAGGTATATGTTTTATATAGTATTCATATGTACTATATATAAATGTCTAATAAATATGTATAATTACATATTATAATTATAGATAACATGTCTATAATAATAATATATAATGTAAAACTAGAGAAAGAGGGAGGGAGAGATAGATCTGTGTTACAGTTGGCTCACATGATGTGGGGGTTGGTGAGTCAGACATCTGGAGGCCAGGCCAGCAGGCTAGAGTCTGGAAGGAGTTGGTGTTGCAGCCATCTGGAGGCAGAATTTCCTCTTTCTAGAGGAGTCTTTTTTCTCTTAAAGCCTTCAGCTGATTGATTGGAGCCCACCCACATCATGAAGGGCAATCTGCTTTACTTAAAGTCCACAGATTTAAATGTTCATCTCATCTAAAAAATACCTCCACACCAACATCCACAACAGCGCTTGACTAAACGGGAACCTTGGCCTGGGACCAGCGGATACATGAAATTAACCATCCCGCCTGCCGAGGGTGGAGCCGAGTCACCCATGCTGTGATTGGCTGGCGGAAGAGCAGCTCCGTCTTGATTGGTTGCTCGCAAAATTGGAGGCGGAGGGGTAGTGGGAGTGGCCGTGCGGGGCTGCTTTGGGAGCTGAGGATCCCTCCCTGCTGCTCTGTTCACACGGAAGCCTGTCTCAGCGTCCGGGGACTTGGAGAAAGCAGCCCTGAGAGGGGGTCCTGAAAAGAACGCAGCAGCGGCAGAGCAAGCCCTGACTTACCAGGAAGTAAGCCTTGGAGACAGGGGGTTTGCCAGGCCACCTAAGGACTGTGATGTCGGAGCGACTAGGACTGTCTTTCAGACCAAGTCCCCTCAGAGAGTTTCTCTAATTACTCACCTCAAAACCTCAAACCCAGTTTACTTCCTAGGACGGGAGTGAATCCTGCAAGTGAGCCCTGCGAACAAGCACGAAGTCAGCTGTCAGAGAAGGGTCTGCCCGAGGCTCTGGCCCCAGGGAGCCCCTCGGTTCTTCTCCAACATTTTGCTGAGGGAAGGCTGCTCTTGTGTTGAACCTACCAAGGGAGAGTTCCCAGGTTTGCCTGGCTAGAAATGTGAAGATATTTTTAAGACAAAGAAATTCACCGCTGCACACCACCGGCTTTCGAGTCATAGACCCTCCTAGTAAGCGCTCAAGCGTGACTTCATTTGTAATAGCTGAAGGATTATATTTTATCACATATTTGCCCATCAAAATATTGTATTACACACATTAAATATTTTTCTATGTTTTATTTTATCGGTCATGTGGTTTTTTTCTTGATGCACATTTATGTCTTGCTACATTTTGAAGTTTAAAACCATGAGATATAAAATTGCTAAGGTGTAAACTTCCAGCAGTACTTGTATAAAGCCATTTCCATGACAGCAAAATTAATTTTCATGAATTAAGGCCAGAAGAAAACATAACATAAAAGGATGGTAATTTCTGGGTAGAGGGATGGCAAATAATTTTATTTTTCATCTTTTTTGTTGTTGTTGTTTTACGAAAATTGTGCATTAGCTTGTATTACAGTTAGAAGACTCCTCACGATTCCAGTCTGAAACATCAAGCCGCTTCATTTTTAAATTCAATTGAGAAGAGTGGTCAATTTAGAGATTAAAATGGATTCCAGCCATAAGGGGCCAGTTAAGTCCTTTAAATCAATTACCCACAAGATCCAAGCCAATAAGAGGAAAAGCAGCATGTGCTCTATGGACTAACCCGGGAACATTTAGAAATGAAAGTCACCCGAGTTTACAGCAAAGGGAGTCTGGACTCTGTTTCTCCTTCACTTGACAGGGCTGTGCCTGGTGAAATACAAAATTATGATCAAGACAAAGGAAGGGCAGGGGACTAAGAAAAGACACCAGTCATCGGTTAGCAGGCACGCAGCCGGCACTGCAAGCATCTCAGGGTCTTTACATGCCTCCTCAATTTCTTTTTAAGGTAGCTCAGCCTCCAGCTCTGTATCTCCCCTCCCCAGTTATCTTTTTTCTTCAAATTCATATTCTGGACAGAAGTCAGTGGGTTTCCTTACAGTTTTATTAAGATTTTCAATTTCTCAGGAGTAATTTCTAGGCCTTGAAGCTTCAGCAGAGAGCATGTGCATTGGGCTTTGTACATGGAATTTACCAGATGGAACCATTAGGTTATATTTCTAGGTGAAAAGCCGCGTGAATCTGGGACTTTTTCCCTTATGCCGGGCTGCTATATTTTGAAAGAGGGACAGATGCCTTGTAAAGGTGAAAGATAGGAGGAGAGGATGGAACTGTTGTCAACAATTAGAAAAATGGTACTAGAAATCGGCGATGATTTTTTTTACAGGCCTATTTAGATTCGTGGGTGTTAGGGAGACAGACTCATCCAGGGTCAGGTTGGTGAGGCAAGACTCAGTTGGGAAATGTGTATTCAGTTGGCAAGAAAGGTCACTGCACTAGAATTCTTTTCGTTGTCTGGATTTTCAGAAGAGTGCTTGACAGTGTCTGATACATGGGGAGGTTGACAATGGAGCAGGGAAGGAAAGTTGTTCACTAGGAATGTTCTGGAAATTCACTTCTTTTTATACAGACTATACTTTCTTTCTCTCCATCACAAGGTATCAATAAAACACAGTCTGCCCGGGAGTGGCTCATGCTCCCAGAGGCGTGGGGAGGAGCTGTGTTGTAGAGACACTCGTTTCCTTCTCTCATTCTCTGAAGAGAACAGACACCCGAAAAATGTGGCAGCCGGAGGAAACCTCGCTCCTCAGACTCTGCAGGAAACTTACGTGCAAGTCTTTTATAAACAGAGGACCGTTGAAGCCCAACTTTGTTAATGTTGGCAGCTCAGACTGAATTGTTTTGAATTATTCGAGGGATGGTCCGTCATGGCAACAAAGGCTTGCTCTGCAGCGCAGTCTCCAGTAGGGCTGTGGACAGCTCACGCAGTGTTTGGACATGTAGATCATACAAATAGTTAAATACACAAGTTGAGATGTATTCGGTCACATAATGTTCTTTTTGAGCCCTAAGTGTTTGTAGAAAAAGCAGCAGTTACTATTTATGGTTTGTGACCATTTGTTTCCCTACATGGTATTAAAAGGAATTATTTGTGTACAGTAATGATGGGTGAATTGCACTGGGTACTCACTTGAGATATGTGTGTGTGTGTATATATAATTTTTCATCCTTTTTTTTGTTTTACAAAAATTATGCATTAGCTAGAATTACAGTTAGAATTAATTAGAAGACTTCTCATGATTCCAGTCCGAAACATCAAGCCTCTTCATTTTAAAATTCAATTAAGAAGAGTGGTCAATTTAGAGATTAAAATGGATTCCAGCCATAAGGGGCCAGTTAAGTTCTTGAAATCAATTAAATCAATCTATAATCAATAGATATGTGTGTGTGTGTATCTCCCTTGAGATGTGTGTGTATATATTTGTGTGTGTGTATATATATCTATATATATATTTAACTCACCATTGCTGCCTTAAAACCTTGATATTTTGATGCAGGTGGCCTATGACTAAAATTAGAATGGCAACAGACATCCATTGCCAGTCCAGGCCCAATGGTCTGGAAGTGTGTGTGTTAACAGTACGTGTCATAGACTTTTAATGGAGAGTAAGGAAGTTTGGGACTCAAAGAAATGGTTAGTCCCAGTTTTTAAAGCTAGTATAAGAGTTTATATGATGACAGTGTGTATATACATGTGTCCATGTCTGTGTGCATCACACACACACACACACGCAACCCGAGTGATTTGTTGTTTCGCATGCTGTTGTGCCAGCAGGCAATGCTATCCGTTGCTCCACTCAACAGTCTGCTTTCCTCCAAAGCTGAAACCCCAGAGCAATGGATCGAATGTGTCTTGCACTAGGGCTGGCATTGATGAGGATGTGGAGCAACACATTTGTTGTCATGGCTTTCTCACGTGTACTTATCATCACCTCATTACTGAGGTGCTCAGAGTCAAACCTGAAGAGCAGAGTAGAATCCAGAACATGATGTTTAAACCAGAGGATCAACCTGGATGGTTGTCCTTAATTGTTGGAATTTAAGCAAGAGAAAGAATTTTAAAAGAGAGAAAGGACAAAGGGCTTTAACACCATTTAAGAGAATGGGGATTCTGACATTTGGATTCCTACTGTACATTGAACTTTCTCCGTTACTGCCTTGGGGAAATGGAAATTGCTATAACTGGGGGTAAAAGATACAATAAGGTGTGCAAATTTTACCCAACACATAAACAAACAAAGCCATTATGGTAATTCAAATCTACATTTTATTTTCCTATTCTCTGCATTCCTGAATAAAAGCAAGGAGTTGCCCCATGACTTTGACATTTAATATTAGGCTGATGTTCTCAGGCCATTTTCTTCCCTCATATCTACACACACACACACACACACACACACACACACTTTTTCATATTATTCTGCAGTCCTCACAGTCTCAGTTAAAGGTCTGGAATGGAGTCCCAGAGCTATGCTAGTTCGAGCCCCTGCCTCAAGCAACGCTAGCCAGCCGAATAGTAAAGATGGCAATCAATCCTGTTAGTGGAGATTTCAGGGACTTATAACTTCTCTTGGTGGCCTGTGTTTGCATTTAATCATTTAGACAAGCATTTTTCTAATAGCTGAGCAAATTTTCTTTATATTTGATGCAGATATACATTATTTAGGGTCTTTATTTAAACATAATTAACTGAAATAAATTTTGTTTTGAGGAATAGGAGTTCCCAGAATTCTTCAGCCTGCCTGCCCATAAGCTCAGTAGACTGCGGGTGCTACATGGAGCCCAGCTGCCTCTAGCAGTGCATGACCTTGTGATCTTTGCCAAGCATATTTCTGCTGTAGCCTCCAGTTTCTTACAGAAATAAGACTGCATTATATGTTTTATTGGTTTATTCTTTTAATGTTCTGTCTGGAATCTAGTTCTCTATTATTATTTTTTTTCTCTCTCTCTTTTTAATATTTGCTTAGTTCAGTCCTTGGCAAAAAAAAAAAAAAAAAAAAAAAAAAAAAAAAAAAAAGCCATTCAATAAATATTTGTGGAATGGAAAAACGAGTATACCTCAGAAATTTTGCTGAAATAGGGTTATATTAATTCAGGATATATCAGAGAGGTTCCTTTGCTGTAGGACCTTCCAGAGTCTAAAATGTTATGTGTCTTGTATGGATAAAAGGGAGATAGAATTTTGTGAAGTTTGTTTTCTCTGAATTTAATTGGTTCTTAAAATGGTGTGTGATGGTTGATTTTATGTGTCAACTTGACTGGGCTAAGGGTTGCCCACATAGCTGGTAAAACATGATTTCTAGGTGGGTCTGCAAGGATGTTTCCAGAAGAGATCAGCATTTGAATCAGTAGACTGAGTAAAGACCACCCTCTTCAATGTGGAGGGCATCATGCATTGCAGATGGCCTGGATAAAACAGGGGCCAGGCATTCCAGTTGGCTGAGTTATACCACTGACTTCCTGGTTCTCCAGCTTGCAGATGGCATATGGTGGGACTTCTCTGCCTCCACAATCATGTGGTCCAAGTCCCACAATAAATCCCCTCTTATATATATCCTCTAAATATATCCTATTGGTCCTTTTTCTCTGGAGAACCCTGACTAACACAGAGTACTTGGCATATAGTAATGAGTGTGTGTGTTGTTGTTGTTATTTATATTGTTATTATTGTTTTTGTTACTGCATTTGTCTTGGGAACCCTTTTTCATGGGATTTCTTAGTACTAGAGTTTCAGTAGAACACACTTTTGGGAAAGGCTGACATATTCTCATCCTATGTTAGGAAGATTCAATTGATTTGTATTACATTAATGTGTAATAATTCACTGAGGCTTGTCTGACGTTTATCATTGTGCTATCTATAACAATGCAGTTTGTTAAGAAATCAATATAACAAAACAAACTTCAAGGGGAATGTTTAATTTCAAGTGAATGAAGTCCTCAGAACACCCACAAGCACTTTTGAAACCCATTTATTTTCTCATAAGTTTTGATGAGCCAGTGACTTCTAAGAAGACCACCTTGGACCTGTACCTGGCAACATTTTATGATTTTGTTTCATTTTATGTATTTTAAATTAAAGACAGTGCATTTGTCATCTTCCCTTGTTAGTCAGAACTAGTTACTTAGATGCAGCACTCTAAAATGTTTCTTTGTACACTGACTTGTGTCAGTGACATATCACTGACATGTTTGGATCCATGTCCCCACCCAAATTTCATGTCGAATTGTAATCCCCAATGTTGGAGGTGGGGCCTGGTGGGAGGTGTTTGGATCCTGGGAGATTTCCCCCTTGGTTGTGATGGTGAGTTCTTGTGAGATCTGGTTGTTGAAAAGGGAAGCACCTCCTACCCAACCCTTTCTCCTGCTCCTGCCATGTAAGACACCTGTTCCCCCTGTGCCTTCTGTCATGAGTAAAAGCTCATGAGGCCTACCCAGAAGCAGAAGCCACTGTGCTTCCTGTACAGCCTGCAGAATCGAATCATGAGCCAACTAAACCTCTCTTCTTTATAAATTACCCAGTCTTAGGTATTTCTTTATAGCAATGCAAGAATGGACTAGTACAGTCAGGGTGAAATTTCGTCATGGTTTTAGGGCTGATTTATCATGTTTTTCAAGTCCCTTTGGATTATTTCTGTGTTCTAAGACATGGTGAGCTTGTTGTCCTCTGTGGGCATGGTGGCTCCCATCCATTCAGATAAGAGTTCACGGTGAGAGTGATCAGTTGCTTTCCTTCCTTCACTCCTCTGAATGTCATTACTTGCAATATCCCTACGGGTTTACAGGAGGCTTAATTGTGCCTTAAAATTGCCTTTCCCTTTTGCTTCCAAAATTAACATCCTTACTGAAGCATGGGTAGATTGTACCCCTTCCTTAACCGGTATCTCTGAGGCCTGTCATTGTCAAAGAAGAAGCTAGAATGCATCTGTCAGGACTTTGTTACTTGCATTTACAAAGGAACCCTTATTTGGGATAAATTCTGAGCATCGAACTTCCATTGACTGGGCTGACTGAGGTGGCTCATGCCTGTAATCCCAGCACTTTTGGAGGCCGAGGTGGGAAGATCGCTTGAGGTCAGGAGTTCGAGACCAGCTGGCCAACATGGTGAAACCCCATCTCTACTAAAAATACAAAAATAAGCCAGGTATGGTGACTCACAACTGTAATCCCCGCTACTCGGGAGGTCACTGGGACTCTGGAGGCAGAGGCTGCAGTCAGCTGAGATCGCACCACTACACTCTGACTTAGGCAACAAAGCAAGACTCCATCTCAAATACACACACACACACACACACACACACACACACACACACACACACCCCACCCTCCAAAAAAACCCAAAAAACTTGCATTGACTGGCCTGCAGTTACCAAGGTAGTTCTCCGCCTACTTTCCTCCCTTCCCTTTCTGTGCCATTTTCTCTTCTCTTTCTTCTTTTCTGTTTTCTTTCCACCCTCTCTTCCTTCCTTCCTTGCTACCTAAGTTCCCTCCCTTTTCCTGTGAGTACTCTGTCTATTTCCGGGCCTCAGGGACTTTCCTTGTCTTCCGTGTCAAGTATAACAGTGGCAGATCTTCAGTAGCTTTTGCTGATTTGCCAACAGGATGTGAGACTTTCTAGCTGGCCTCTGCTGTCCTCACCAACCTGGCCAGAAGGGGCAGCATTTTATCCTCTGGGTTTATGTCTCGAAGCCCCAAGAAAAGTTAGAAATTCATAAACACATTTCTAAGTGGGATTTTATCACTGATTTTTCTGTTGTCAAATTTGAAAAGCTGATTTAAAGTTCAGTGTATTATAGCTTGAGAGGAGTTGGAAAAGCATTCGAGACAAATATTTTTGGGCTCAGAACATGTGTGAGGTCACTTTGCCCTCGCAGAAGTCTCCTGGTGGGGATGTTGAATGGTGATAGGAGATGGAAATCTGGAATCTATTCCTGGAACCTCCTCTGACTCATCCCGTTATCCGGGGACGATTATTTCTTCATTACTCTTGCATCTGAAGGATGTGGATGTATATTAATGCTCTAACCTTCATGCATCCTTGAATCCTGAGTAGTCTGCTGGAGTCTGTCCTGCAGCAGCTTCCTGGAAGGGTGGTCAGCCCGCTGCGTGGAGGGACTTGGAGGGGTCAAGATCTCAGCAGCGGGGCCTGGGGTGACCGCAGAGGCCAGAGGTGCTCTTCAGGCTGTGCCTGAGGCATGGAACGCTCTGAAATGCCACCTGAGCTTAGGTCTGGGCATGAGCCAAGTGACTAATTGTGTGATTTTTATAACAGCTTAGAGGTTCTAAGGACATATGCATGTTAAAGCCTTTACAAGATAGTAGTTTCCTTTGATTTAAAGAAATGTTGGTGTGGGGGAGCTGGCAAAAGGGAGAGGAAGGAACCACAGAGGCCCTTTCTAGACAGACCATCAGTGACAGAAGCTGGGTACACGCGCTCAGATATTTGAGATCAGCCAAACAAAGCATGACTGAATTTCCTCATGCAAAGTTCTGGCGTTTTGTTAGGGGTAGCTTTTTGCAGTCGGTATGACTCTGGCTCTGTTGAATCACTGCAGAAGCAATGAGGAGAGGGCTCTTTGGAAACATCCAACACTTAAGGAATGTGGTCCCCCACTTCCGCAGGTCCCCCACATTCCTTCCAACATTTAAGTGGAAGGGGTGGGGACAGGCAAGTAGCCATTGGCCCTGTGGCACATGACCCTTTGACAGTGAGTGGCCTCCATGTCATGTAGCATGTTTACAACTAAAACACTAAATGATGGTGATAAAAAACACCAGAATGTACTGTAACTTCAAGTTATATGAGCAGGCCATACACCATCTATTCTATGGAATGAACAATCTTATGATACTTAAAAAAAGTTCATGTTTTAAAATGGCTGTTTATCTTTCTATTTAATCCATTTGATTAAAAATGAAAGAGAGGGATAAAATAACCATCTGTTATTTTTCTTGTATGTACACGTATGTTTATTGCGGCACTATTCACAATAGCAAAGGGTTGGAATCAACCCAAATGTCCATCAGTGACAGACTGGATTAAGAAAATGTGGCACATATACACCATGGAATACTATGCAGCCATAAAAAAGGATGAGTTCTTGTCCTTTGTAGGGACATGGATGCAGCTGGAAACCATCATTCTCAGCAAACTATCGCAAGAACAGAAAACCAAACACCGCATGTTCTCACTCACAGGTGGGAATTGAGCAATGAGATCACTTGGACACGGGAAGGGGAACATCACACACTGGGGCCTATTGTGGGGAGGGGGGAGGGGGGAGGGGGAGGGATGGCATTGGGAGTTATACCTGATGTAAATGACGAGTTGATGCGTGCTGACGAGTTGATGGGTGCAGCACACCAACATGGCACATGTATACATATGTAACAAACCTACACGTTGTGCACATGTACCCTAGAACTTAAAGTATAATAAAAAAAATAAAAATTAAAAAATAAAAAATTAAAAAAAAAAGAAGAAAAGGAATGATAGAGCTTAAGTCTGGAACTGAATCCTTATTGAAGGGATAAGGAGAGAAGATTCGTCTCCAGGGTCCAAGTACTTATTCTCAGCAATTGATGTATTATAATTAAGCACTCATCTATAGAGGACCTAGAGTTCACAATGATTTCCCCAATTAATTCTGATTAGCATGTGAAGACAATAAGGGCAGGAATCATTATCCTACTTACCCAGCACAGAGAGGCTGCTCTCCGCCCAAGTCACACAGTGTCACCCATGACCCTTCCCCAGGCTCTCTCTGCTGCCTCCTTCTCCGGCAGCCGTCAGTGCTTGAAGATATGCAAAGACTGGTGGTTCCCGCTTGGGGAAGTGGTTCACCTTGTATGCGGTAGATAGTAGAACTGAGAAATGGACAGTGCCAGAAATCCCTAGAAATCTTTGTTGTTCCTTCTCTCTTTCTGATGCCTTGTTTTGGAGGTTGAATAACGGTGACTGATATTTGTTGAAGTCTCACTGTGTACAAGTTCTGGAAACACATTATATACATCCACGTCACATAGTCCTACGACACTGGCATCAAAAGTCCACGTGGTTGGTATACATCCTAGCAGGTACGTGTGGGGACTAGGAACCAGACCCCTTGGATTCAAATTCCAGCTGCATCATCTGTGAGGTGGGTGACCTTGGGCATGTTTCTTAACCTCTCGAGAGTCCTAGGTCCTCATCTATAAAATGGGGATAATAGGAGTTTTCTGTGTCACAGGGCTGTTATAATGGTAAAATTATGTAACAAACATAACATCAAGGGCTTAGCTTACTATTTGGCATTCAGTGACAGTTTTTAATATGGACTAATAGTATGCCTCTTGCTGAGCTTCCAAATATGAGTTCAGAGAAGAACAGGACTGCAATTCTGGCACCCTGATAGCTCATCCAGCTTCTCTTCTAGGAGTGGGTTGTAGACCAGCCTCAGCTGATTTAAATTTGTTGCTCTGGGGTTTAACCTAGGTGGAGGCAGTTCTGCGAGCATTTTCCAACCATTTGAAGTGTCTAAGACATCGATAGGACACCTGGCAATACATGAAGTTCACATGGTTTAGGACAAGTTGGGTGTGAGTTGGTATGGATTATATCTGGAGTGATCAACTTTTGCTGGATTTAGGAGCTTAGGATAAAGATGGACAAGGTGCCAGTTATACAGACGTTGGCTTGCCACTGTCTGGGCCCTTCAGTTCCACGTGTGTGCATGTGATTTATAGGTCTGGGATGCAATCAGCGTTTGTTAGAGTAAATAACATCCATTTCAATTTCTGCTGTGGAATGACCTTCTGTTGTACTGACAGATGCTGCCCGGAGCTTGGGCTCATAGATCTCCCAGGTACCCCTGAAAATGCATGCATCTTAACATTGATGACTGGGAATGTGTAAAAAGTGGACAGTAATGAATGTGCACAATGTACCTGTTTTATGGAGGCAATTTCCACTTTAGTTGAGTTACCTTCAGAGGCTTTTAAAGTTGAGCAAAAGTACAAAATCCTATGAGCTCTGAGACAAATAGGTGTACTAACTGTATTAGTCCCTTTTCATGCTGCTGATAAAGACTTACCTGAGACTGGGAAGAAAAAGAGGTTTAATTGGACTTACAGTTCCACATGGCTGGGGAGGCCTCAGAATCATGGCGGGAGGTGAAAGGCACTTCTTACATGATGGGGGCAAGAGAAAAATGAGGAGGAAGCGATAAACCCTTCAGATCTCATGAGACTTACTCACTATCACGAGAATAGCACAGGAAAGATCAGCCGCCAAGATTCAATTACCTCTCTTCGGGTCCCTCCCACAATACATGGGAAGTCTAGGAGATAGAATTCAAGTTGAGGTTTGGGTGGGGACACAGCCAAACCACATCACTAATTTAATATTTTTTCCCGTTCAAATATTCTGATTATAAAAGGAAGGCATACCAACTGAAGAACATTTAGGAAAAAATAGAATTATAAAAAGAATAAATTAAATTCTAATTTTGCTATGAAGAGGTAATCACTGTCAACTTTTAGATGAGTTTCTTCAAATGTTACTTTTAATGGATGAATATACATTTATTTGTGAGTAAAACAGGGATTATGCAATGTGAAGAAATTTGCGTCTTGATTTTATGCTGAGCGCATATTGTAAACATATCCCATGTTATTCAGTAATTTCTAGAAACATGACATTGATGCTGCCTGACATGCCATGGTCTATTTAAATGTGAGTTATAAAACCATTGATCTAATATTAAATAATATGTTTCTTGAACATTTTCACTATTATAAGTACTAGTGAAAATGAGCACCCTCGTTTTCCTGCACTAAATACACTTCTAGGAACATATATTCAGAGTCCAGAGATTTACAGAAAAGGATGCTCATTGCCACAGTGAAAATGTGGCAGTGAGGATATGCTTTGTAAATCTTTGATTGGACCGTGAGCACAGGTTCCTGGAAGTGTCTTTCGTGCAGCTAGGGCATATACACTTCAAAGACGTTAACACAGTATTGCCAAGGCTGTCCTCCAAAACTTCCTGGGTTAACTTCCCACGTCAGCGCATGACGGTGGCTGTTTCTCTGCACCCCACCAGTACTGAAAATGCTCATGTTTAGTGCTCTGTGTCCTACTATTTTTGTTCTGTCCTGTGTACATTTCTAATATTTATCTTTAGTTGCTATTGTTAATCTTTAAAATTGATGTTTCTCATTATACAAATGTAAACCACACTGAAACATACAAAGTGGGAAATTAGACTCCCCTCCCCTTCTCACCGCCCAAAGACAGCTACGGTTAATAGATGTGCACCTTTCCAATCCCTTCTCTCCTCTGTAAAATCTTACATAGGCGCAGGCAAATGTAAATATGTATAATAAAATTAGAATCCTATGTATCCACTATTATCCATTTGCTTTTTTTCCATTTAAAATACAGGCATTTTCTTATGTCAGTATGTTTAAAGAGTATTTCTTTATGTAGATGTAAAACGATTTACTTCATTGCTCTCTTACAAAAGATGAGGCCACGAACATGCTTATACATTCATTTTGACCACTTATTGTGCCTATTTTTGCAGAATAAATAGAATAAATATCAAAGGGAATTGTCTGTCGAACAGCTTCAATAGCTATCTCCAAGCCGACTCCAAAAAATATTGGGCTAATTTGTGCTTCTGTCAAAAGCACATGAAAGTACTCATTTCCCCACATCTGCATGAGCAATGGGTATTACTGGCATTTTAATTTTTTTCACTCTGTTGGGTAAAATAGATTATCTCATTATTGTTTTAATTTGAGTTTCTTGGTTTTCTTATAATCTTCTTTTTCTATCAGAAATGGTTATGAATTGTGATATACATTTCTGCTTTATCCACTGTATTTGGATGGAGAAAAATGTATAAAAACGTTCTAATAGTTTTGATTTTAAGATAAAAAAGCTGGCCAGGCGCGGTGGCTCATGCCTGTAATTCCATCACTTTGGGAGGCCAAGGTTGATGGATCACCTGAGCTCAGGAGTTCGAGACCAGCCTGGCCAACATGGTGAAACCCCATCTCTACTAAAAATAAAAATAAAAAACTAGCCAGGTATGGTGGTGTGTGCCTGTCGTCCCAGCTACTCGGGAGGTTGAGACAGGAGAATCACTTGAACCAGGGAGGCAGAAGTTGCACTGAACCGAGATCGCACTATTGCACTCCCGCCTGGGCAGCAGGAGTGAATCTACATCTCAAAAAATAAAAAAATTAAAATTAAAAAAGCTTACCCCACCTCCTCTTTCAACTACCGCCTTATTTTTCATTTTTTTTCTTTCCCAACAATGTGTGTGTGTGTGTGTGTGTGTGTGTGTGTGTGTATGTATTCCTTCTCGATGTCTTACTGTGAATCTTTATGGTAATCTCAAACTTAATTTGGCCAAAATAGAATTTCCTTCATAAACTTGCCCTCACACAGGCATATTGATCTCACAAACTAGACCCAGCAGTTGTTTAAGGCAAAAATCTTGCCGTTGTCTTTTCTTCTTCCGGGCTCATTTCAAGACCACAAGTAGGAGCTGCCGGTTCGAACCCTGGGAGCATCCTGAAGCGTTTGCTTCCCTCCGTGCCCACCACAGCCTTCCCTGTGCACACCATTATGGTGTCCTGCCCCAGTCGTGGAAAAGGCTTCTCCCCAGGAGTCCCTACTTCCATCCTGGTCCTTCACACTCTGCACCCAGCACTATCTTTCCAAGACGTGGATCAGATCTTACCACTTCTTGCTTAGGATCTCCACAGGTCCGAACTTGCCTGCGATAAAACCCAAGCTTCTCCGCTGGCGGCACAGCTCAGTAGCTCCCTGGTCCTCACGTTGAGCCCCTCCTCTCCCCTCCATTATTCCAGCCACCCTGGCTTTCTGCAGACAGGCAATCATTCCCGCCTCGGGCCCGGGCCGGCTCCTGCCTCCACTGGGACTCCTTCCTCCCGAGTGGGCTCCATCATCTAGCGCTTAGCCTGAGTGTGACTCACTGAGCACACACCTGACCCCTCATCCAGTAGCCACGCAGCTACGCTCTATCCCATACCTACTGGACTGCAGTGCTCCACGATACTTCCCACGGATGCGTTTCCGGCCTGATGCTTGGCGCTCCGGCAGTCTGTGTCATTCACCGCTCTGCCTCTGCCGCCTAGAGCCGTGCTGGGCATGTACCAGGTCCTTGGTAACTGCAGAAGTCACTAATGAATGGGTGGACGAGTTGTCCCTGATGTCATGTTTCATACTGAGGTTTCAGGGAAGCACTGGGAAACGCCAGGCATCTCCTCTCCCTCCGTCAACCGCCCCTCATACCTGCACTTTCATGGTTGTGTCTTTATGGCTTTATGTGGTTCCCTAAGGCTGGAATTCACCTGTCTGTTCACTAATTCTGTTTTTCGAGGTAATCTCTAAACTTCTGTCCTGCAAGGCCCTTGCTAAAACCCTCCCTCATCCCGGTGCACCTGACGGGATCTCTGTCTTCTTTGAATCCCTACAGCACCTGGAGCTTCTCACTGACACTGACATTTTGCTCCATATTTTATAGCATCTTTGTATTTGTCTAATTAATTCCTTAGAATTTAAGAGTCTTCATGCCACAAGTTATGTGTTTCTTAACATTGTTTCTTCCATGGCACCGTGCATGACGGCACACTCAGGCTGGTGATCTATAGACATTTGCTGCATTGAACCCATTTTTGCCCTCCTAGAATTGCACAGCATTTTAGGGCTAACCAAAATGCTTCATGAAATACACTCTTGTCTAGTTCTTGCTTTCAAGAAAGCTATTCTGCCCTTGCTATCAGAGCTCCGTAGACTCCCAACTGGGGTGACGTGATGTAGTCGGGAATGTGCTGTGCACTCGATCTGAGAGCATTTGGTAGCAATTCCATCTAAAATCAGGGTTCCTCTTTCTTCCCAACTCAAAATTCATTAGCATATCTATGGAAACAGTCTTCCAGCCTTTATTTTTCTTAATTTGACAAAGCCACATGGGCTCTGCCTGTCTCTCGGTGTTTCTCCCAGGACTGTCATATTTCCAGCTTCTTGATAAATTGGGCTGTGGATATCTGACATCTCTGAGCTCGGGTGGCTGGTGACATCACCGCAGGGCGTCTGCGTGCTGTCTGAAATGACAAGGCCTGACACTCAGCCCAGCTTCCTCCTCTCGCTTGAAGGGGCTCAGAAGGGAATGCCTGTGGGCAGAAGCTCAGCTGGCATGTCCTGCAGGGAACGGTGCCTCCTGGGGGCGGTTTTGCTCCTCAGGGTTCTCCGGGGCTGGTAGAATAGACAGCTGGACAGTTGAGGGAGGGAGAGGAGATGCCTGGCGATTCCCAGTGCTTCCCTGAAACCTCAGTATGAAAATGACATCATGGACAACTCCTGCCCCAAAAAAGCCTTTACCATAGTAATGTGGGCACTTTGACTTTACTGGAACTTTAACCTTGTTGTCAGAACTGGTCTTTGTACCATAGAAGTCTCCAATTCCCCTCAGGGCAGCTGATCCTAAGTGCCTTCTTTAAAGAAGGCAGAATAGATTAGAAATAGGATCCCCATCCCCCAATTTTCTTTGTACTACTGGATTGGCAAGTTTCAAACAACATAATTTTGTCTGCTACCAATATGCCAACCATAACAGCATTTTCCTTGACGGTCATTATTTTAGGGCTTCCTATGGAACTTACTTTGCTTAATTAAACAAGTTGTAGGACTGATTTTTGTACTTCTTAATGCCGTATGCTTTTTCACTTACAGCATATTTTTTAGAAGCAGAGAGGAGCCTCAGCATTTCTGGGGCCTAGTGGCAGGGGTTTGCCCCATGCTGTGGGAGGGAGTGACAGCTGGAACATGGGAAGGCAGAGACAGGTGGGAAGTGTCTGGGGGCTTCTGTAATTCTGAGACATTGGTGGGCAATGACTGGCAAATCTTACAAAATCACTGGAACTAGATGAAAATTTTGCCTCTCTGTCACCCATTCACGGTATTCGAATTTCCACTGCTTCAGTAATATCTAGTTCACTCCTTTTATCTCTTTTAGGAAAACCATTAAACTAGAGGAGATGAGCAGGCTAGTGCATGAGAATATTTAAAAAGTACATCCTTCAAAAATCAACCCACTGGAGGGCAGCTGGCTCTGCAGGATGGGTGCTGGGGATCAGAGAAGCACCATGCACCCAATTCTAGCATGGCCCAAGCAAGGGTGCCCGGGGAGCTTGAGCCGGACCAGAAGTCTTGCTTCCCAGGAGATGGTAGTAGCACCAACAACAATGGCGCCACTTTACAGGTTTTTAAAGCACTTTCAAAGGCAATGGGTGTTGATCTCAGCTGCCACCCTTCTGAGATCTCAGCTTACCCTTCCAGGGAGGAAGACACCATTCTCAACCCATTTTACTGAACAAGATATTTAAGCTTCAAAGGAATAAATAACTTCTCTGAAAGTGCAGAGGTATTAAATGATAGAGCTGAGATTCCAACCCAGATCTGTCTGATTAAGAAATTCATCCAAATTCATTATCACAAGATATATCTCAGGCCACGGAACTGAGGGATAATTCTGGGATTTTGCATTTGGCATGGTGGCTGACAAACGTAGTTTTCTGAGCCATTCGATAGAAATTGAATTAACTCCCTGTCCTTCAGATGCTCCAGGTGGCTGTTGCTTCTGCTACCTCTTTGCTGACCCAAAGTGCATGCATGTGTAGAACCACATACACTGCTTCAGGTGACCTCAGGACAAATAATGATGTGCACGGGGTGGAGTGCAGGGGGACAGTATAGGGCTGGGTGCTCAGTTCTTTGTGTTCATACTAATGTACCTGCCTGGAGAGTGGCAGGGAGGAAGTGTGGTGTGGCCTGGAGAGAACTGGGCTAAAATAGGAAAGGTCACTGACAATGCCAGGCAGTTCCATGCAAAACTCATAGTGAATCTTTGGTTTCGGGTGGAAGATGAGACTGAGAAATGGAATGATCTTGGGCAGCTGATGTCAAAGTCTGATTCCTCATCAGCATTAGCCTGAACTTTTTTCATTTCATTGTGTCGTACTGTCTGAAGTTCACAAGGGTACCAGTTGTTTAATGTTTTTGGTTAACATGGTCCCTAAAAAATTACAAATGCCTTTTGAAGGATCAATAATTTATTAATCAGGAACATGTTAATATAAATTCATTCAACCAAAGGGCTTTTTTCTAACACCTAAGATTAACCACACTAGGAAAATGGCAGTGTGACTTGGGCAGAGATGAAAGTAAACTTCCAAACATAGAGAAGGGAAGTTAACACCGATCAGGGCCTCCCATGTGCCAACCCCTCACAGTGACCATATTAGTGAGGCAGATGCTACTGTCTTCCATGTGACAGATGAGGAAACTGAGGCTTGGAGAGGGGAAGAGTGAGTGAAGGGGCCTGAGACAGAGCTGGACAGAGGCAGGGGAAAGCCAGGGGATGGAAACTTCTAGAAGGTGTTGGGAGAGGTCGACAGTGACTACTTCCCTTTCTCTAGACCTCATGAGAACACGATCTTCTGCAAACGTAGTCTTTTATCTGTCAAGAATCAGTAGCTGCTGTGGACTGGATGTTTGTGTCTTTCATCCCCCACACCCCAACTTATATGTTGAAGCCTTAATCCCCCATGGCATGGAGTTAGGAGGTGGGGCCTTTGGGAGGTGGTTAGGTTTAGATGGGGTTTCGAGGGTGGAGCATGTGATGGAATTAGTGCCCCTGTAGGAAAAGGGAGAGACCAGAACCCTTCCTCTCTCTGCCACGTGCGGAGACAGTGAGAAGGCTGCAAACCAGGCAGAGGGTCCTCCCCAAAAACCAAACTGACAGGCACCTTGATCTTGGACTTCCAGCTTCCAGAACTGTGAGAAATACATTTCTGTTGTTTAAACCGCCCAGTCTGTTGTATACTGTTATAGCAAAGTGAACTGACAAGAAGGTAGCTTAGGTTACTACTTTCTTTTGCATTCAAACGTATTCCCTTGAAATTAAGCCCTCGCTGTGTTGCGCGGGCTTGGATGCTCCCGTGTCTCCTCACGCGCTCACTCACAAATCACTTTCTAGGGTTGGCTTCTTTTCGGATAGCTGGCTCTACCCATGACATATTGATTCTGAGTTTCTGTCTCATGAGGCTCCTTAGTTTCCAAGTTCTTTTGCATGCCTTATTTGTGCAGTAATGGTACATTTCTCTAGAGTAAGGGAATCTTGATAATTTTGCATAAGCTGAAAAGAAAAGGGCAGGCCTAGCACAAATGGTTGTGACTTTCAAGCACTGCAAAGAGACACCAGCCACTGGGAAGGTGGTGGTTAACATCAGCTCCACGCCCTTGCTCCTGCATCTACCCGACGTGGAGAAAGATGCTGCACGGACCGACCTTCCTCTTGTGAAGAGGACCTTGTGCTCTGCGAAGCCTCACTGTAGTGCGCCCCAGGGGAGCAGGGTCTGGGACAACCACCTCCACCCCAACAAGGTGGCCATCTTTCGCAGCATTTTGTGCCTCATAACGTGTTTTAAATTAAAATACGTCATGTCTTTCTTCTCTAGTAACGCCTTACTATTGTGTTGGAAAACAATTACAGAGATTGTACTAATTAATTTGATCTTATTTTATCCACTTAGAGTGCAAGGGTCTCAAACTGTATACGGAAATTGAAGGAATTTAATATGGAAATTTTCTTTCTTTTTTTTTTCTTTGAGACAGAGTTTTGCTCTTGTTGCCCAGGCTGGAGTGCAGTGGCGCGATCTCAGCTCACCACAACCTCCGCCTCCAGGGTTCAAGCGATTCTCCTGCCTCAGCCTCCTGAGTAGCTGAGATTACAGGCGTCCACCACCACACCTGGCTAATTTTGTATTTTTAGTAGAGACAAGGTTTCTCCATGTTGGTCTGGCTGGTCTTGAACTCCCGACCTCAGGTGATCCTCCCAAAGTGCTGGGATTACAGGGGTGAGCCACCACACCGGGCTGATATGGAAATTTTCAATGGGAACCCAAATCTCTGGTAATTTGGTCAGCAGGTTTCAGAAGGAGTTATATGATAAAGTTGCTCGCATACAATTCTGTTTTGGGAAACTCTGGCTTAGTCATTGACCATAACCACCATGTGGTGGGAACTGTGCCAGAGCTGTTGGGGAAATGGTGAACCACACAGTTAGAGTCAATCAGGAAGAAGCAGGTGTATAAGGACTTACAATGTGAAAGAAAGGGTGATGCCTTGCTTATGGCTGTCAGCGCAGGGTTTCTCGGCTGCGGCCTGATTGCCATTTGAGGCCAGATAATTCTCTGTATGGGGCTGCCCTATGCACTGTAGGACGTATCGCAGCATCCCTAGCCTCTACCCACTAAGAGCCATGTATTACATTACTCCAGTTATCACAACCATGAATATTTCTCGATATTACCAAATGTCCCCGGGGCACCACGTCTTCCTTGGGGAGAACCCCTGATTTAAGGGAGTGGAGGAAAACTTTGAGGAAGACAGTGGCATCAAATAGAAGATGGGGATGTGGTAGGAGGTGGGTACGTGGGTATTGAGGCGGGAGCCAAGGATCCTTTTCCAGAGAGCAAGAAAGCTCAAGAACACAGAATTGGAGGTAGGAATTGTGTTTGGAAATAAGAAGTCATTCTTTAGATAAAAATAGCTGCCATTTATTGAGTCCTGAGTTAATGTCACATGTTCTAAATGCACCACCTCATGTGATCTTCACAATCACTCATTTTTCAAATGTAAAAATCGAGGCTTGGAGAGATGCAGTGACCTGGTGAAATTACAGCTTTGTGTCGGCAGGCACAGGAGTTTCTTTTGGGGCTCATAATCAATATTCTAAAAATGGTTCTCATCCTTGTGCCAGGTGCTATTTCTGTCCCCTCCTTGCCTTTCCTAGACCTGGAACGATGCAGATCAGTGGGCAACTCTATAATTAAAACAAATGTGTCATTTCATCACCTGGGAGATGGAGATGGGAGCAGTGCTCATCAGAGGAATGAGAGTTTCCCCAAACCACTTGTATTCCGTTTTCAGGGGCATCTGTGTGTTTTGTTAGTGGGAACTTCCCTGCTCAGAATAAAAACCAAAGTCCTTACAGTGACTGCCTTCCCCCACCTCTCAGTTCTTCCTCCGACCACCCACCCCCTACTCAGTCACTCTTCGGTCCCTGCTTCCTGGTGGTCCTGGGCCCCCTGGCCATGCTCCGGGCCATTTTAGGGCTTTTGTGCATGCTGACTGCTGATTCTTTTGCCTAAAATGCTCTTGCCAGTAAGCTGCTTGGCTAAATCTCTCACCTCCCCTAGAGGTTCATTAAAACTGCACCTGTCGGTAAATTTCCCTTTTCTCCATAGCAGTGATCTTTGAACATATTAATATATTTGATGTATTTCATTAGTTGTCTGTTTTCTTCCTCTAGAATGCAAATCTCACGAAGGTGAGAAGCTGCTCTGCTATTCTCACGACTGTAGGCTCGGAGACCTCAGAACAGTGTCCAGCATGTAGTAGGTGCTCTTCAAAATAATTTGAGTCGGTGAGGCAGTGTCCTTGTTGGACAGGCTGATTGGGTGAAATGAAACATACATGCAAGGGTGTGTGTCCACGGTGTATGTAGAAAGCAGAACACCATCTTGAGAACCACATTCCTCTGCTGCTCCATGTGACTGGCGGCCATTCTCTCCACCTGCCCAGTCCACCACGGGGGTCCCAGGAAGAGCGGTAATAATATGACCTTGTGCTTTTCTGCATAGTCACGGTCTGCTGGATCCTTGTGAGTTTCAGCTTGTCTTGGCATGAAAAGAATAATCACATTTGGGGGAATAAAAGTAATTACTCCATATTGCTTAATATACCTAATAACTGTTTAATAAAGGATATAAAAATTTCCCTGCTTTTCACCTTAGTAAATGTCACTCAATCTACAACCCAATTACTTCAATTTTCCATTTAGAAAATTAATTCATTTCGACGGTATGAAAAAGCGGCTGAGAAATTTTCCTTTCTGGCCGAAGCCTTAGCAACTCAGATGAGTTCACAGACCTCTCAGTTCTCAGAGGTCAAGAGCAGAGCTTTCCAAGTCAGCTAAATGGACTTCCACCTATGGCACGGCTCCTGGCGTCTGACCTCAAGTAAATCAATTAAAGCAGATATGAGATGCTCAGATTTCTCTCCCTCCCTTTCTCTCTTTCCATTTCTTCTTGCAGGAGACTTGCTTGATCCAGAGATCTTAGCAGCAACATTAAATATGATAGGACCTCAGTGTCTCTGCGTCTCAGTGTTCCCATTTGTGAAAGGGAATGAAATTGTATCAAGTACCTACTATGTGTTAGATATTTAGCTAGGCATTCCGTATATCTTTTTTTGTTTAATTCTCATACCTTTGTTAAGTGAATAGAGGAATGGATGAATAATGATTAATATTGGCTAACGTTTAATAAATGCCCACTATCTTTCAAGTATTATGCTAAGAATTTTACATGAATTTTCTCAATTAACTCACATCACAGCTGTATGAGGTAAGTGTTGTTATTATTAAACTAATCTTCTAGGTAGGAAAATGGGGGTTTAATGAAGGTAATAATTTGGCCAAATCATGTAGCTTATAAGTAGTGGGTAGGTATTATGTTTTTCCAGTTTAAACAAAGCTCACAATTTTTCAATCCCCTTTTCAAGATCACCAAGCTAGTATGTGGCAAGTCAGACTACAAAGTATTTCTTCATTGTATTACATGCTTAGCTTCTTCCAAGTGGCTTCCCACAGCCTGTGTGATGCTCTGTTTAACACTGAGATAATCCTTGGATGCAAAATTGTGATGGGCTGCAAAGACGCTTGTGCAGTGCGGTGCACGCCAGTGATCAGAGCAGAGGTCCTGCCACTGTGGACCTGCCAAGCCAGTGAGCTCTGTGTTGCTGTCCAGTGGAGCTGGGCTTCCCACACACTTCCCAGTGGAAGATTCTGTCCTCCAGGTGTGAGGCCTGGCAAGCGCATGGCTGAGGGAAGGGCTGAGTCACAGCGAGTTCTGTGGTTCCTGCGGCAGAGCAGGGAAGTTGCAGGGGAAGCCCTGTGAGAAATGGGCTCTCGGAGATGGTGGTATCTCCCATGGTGCATGGGGCAGGAGGGCGCGGGAGGGCTGGGGAAGGGTGGACTGAAGACACAATCCTGCAGGGACCCAATAGAGAGAGGCGGCTTTTTGTTTTTTTAAAGAAGCGTATTCCCTCGGTGGTGATGCCTATCTCTATGAAATTCAGAGTTTAAGCCCAGTCCAGATGATTTCACTGATGACTGGCGTTAAGCTCCTTAAAGCAGGGATTTAAAATGGAAAGCGCTCTCATAGTGGGCTGGAGTGGCATTATCAGACCACTGCAGTCTCATTATAAAAACCGACACACCAAATACTAATTACAAGTTTCCTGAGTAAGGAGACTTTAATAGATTCTTGCCTTTTTGTTCTTTTCCACCCAGTGATAGCAATTGATTGTGACTAAATCTGAATAATATTTACTTTCCCCCTTTCTCTTGCTCCCTCCAACAGCGAGGGCACAGTCCCTGAAGCTAAGGGCATGTCTCATAGATTTACCTTGTTCTAGGCTGACACCTGTTCTCAGGGCCCCGGGCAATCCCTGTGGGCCCTTAATCAATAGCTAGTACTGTACTGGGATGATGGTGATGTCTGGTCAATAACCGCACATGATAAAAAGAATAAAGTTTGTATCCTTAAACCACCTGAGACAATTCCCAGGCAGGATCTTTAATTGAAGGAAGAAGGAGGATTGTGGTGGCTTGTTCAGGTTTCAAAGGGCACAGCTTACAGCCAGACTGTGGAGGGCTTCCGTGGGACGTGACAGCCAGCAGTGCTATTAAAGAAACCACCGACGGAAATACAAGGGACACCCCTCCTTTGTTCTTCAGATGTCAACCCTAAATGCAGACAGATCAGTAGAAGATTGCTATTAAAAAGAATAATTAAACTGATTTTCCTTAAAGAGTAAAGCTCTTTTCAAAATATGATGGATCATTCACTTTTAAAACTTACAAATTACTGATGAGGAAGATAAAAGGGTTTTCCCCTTAATTTTACAGATGTAAGAATTCAAATCTGCACAACGCTAGATGCAGAAGCTGGACTGGGAAATACCGATAGTATTTAGAGCTGTTGATATGGGCCAATGGTTTTGCCCCAATACACTCTGCCTAGAGCAAATACCTTCATTTTCTTGTCTGGTTTACTGAGATTCTTTACTGATGATGTTTACTACTAGAATTAAAGGATTAAAAAAATGCATAAAATGGCATCAAAACAAGGCAAGTGGAGCTTGAATAAGAAAAATGTTCTTTACTGAAGCGGGGATGAGAGTGCAACACATTTTTAATAGTTACATGTTAGGTAAGCCATACGTTTAAAAGTTACGAACTTTAATATTTTATGTCAAAGAGGATAATTGTCATTTATTCCTGTTCACCAGGATTGTGATCCTGCCAGGAATTGTGTTGGGTGCTGGTAACAGGAGTTCATCCCGGTAACAAGCTATTGGCCTCTGGTTTTGCAGGACAACCAGGAAACTGGTTGAGCATCCAGCAGGGTCAGTGTCTTAAATGTGGCATTATCGGAAATTGCACCATTTCTTGATACATCAAGATTACATTTTACTCATCTGGAATTTCTATTTCTTTTTTACAGTGAGAATTTAATAGTTTTTAAAGAGAATAATTTGGATTATAAAATATGCAAGATATATTGTGCATCCTTTTTGAGAATTGTGATGTACCTTTGTGTATGGATGTTTACTCCTGAGGAGGGAGGCAAGGCATTTAGTGAAGGAGAGTGGCTGCGGCCACTCCGTGGTGGAGGCTGCATGGAGAGCATGTGGTGTGGAGCCTGTGACAGAGCAGGAACTCAAGGAGCTGTAGCTATTATAGTGCTGGTATTTTATTTGCCTTGTAAATATCTTGTATTAAGTAAAATCTCACAAAATTGCACATATTTGCCTAGTTTTGATCTATAAAAATGGCAATTTCATATGATCAACCTGATAGTAATAGTAACGTAGCAACAGAAACATAGTAAAGTATCTGTGGTTGCCAGCGTCCAAGGAATGAATGGAGATAGGGGTTAAGTAAACAGCACCCTTGCAAAGTGTGGAGCTGGGGTGGAGGGGCTGGATGGTTATGGAGGCCCTTCTGGGAGTGCTTCCCAACTCCCTCATACTCCTGCCTGGGACAAGAGAGGACTCGGACACCTCCAGGCTAAGACCTCAGTACAACTGGGACAAAGCTGTTTGGTGCTCAGCGGAAGCAGCAACAGAACCAAGATCTGCTGAGTCTGAGTCAGTTTCCTCTCTGATTTGACCTCAGTCACTCAGAGACAAGGTGAAAACGTTCCTCCTAAGGTGAAAAGGGTCAGCCTTTCTTCCTGTGATAGGGGGCATTTACTTGGAAACAAGGCTTGCAGTTGCTGCAGGGCTGAGTCTTGCTCGCTCAGGCATGGTAGCCTTTCAAAGGCCAAGCTGGGCTCAGTTCCCTTCAACAAGGTGCTTCAGGGTATCCCTGATGGACTGCATAATCTTTTAAACCTAACTACTTGCTTGAGGGTGTTTTGGTGCAATGAGACCGCCTGAGATATTCTCCACTTGCTACCCTGCACAACCTTCTAAAGCTCAGCGGATGTATAGATATGAAGAACCATTGAAGCATTATTATTTTTTCCCGATCTATGTGTTGCAAATAATACCAGCACAGCTGCTTTTTGTGGCATATTTCTGAGTTTGAAATTAGAGGCATTTTGAGCTGTTTTTAGACGGTATCATCTATGAGCAAGATGTTCTTCCCCTGAAAAGGTCTTGCAAAATCAATATCGATTGATTCTTAGGGTGAGGCAAATAATATGCGCCTTTACAGTCTTTTCTGTATCAGAATCAATTCCAGGCCAACAGACAGAACTTTGAGCTTTAAAGATTGGTGACCTTAATAACTCTGGCAAAAGGCCTTGTGAGAAACTATTGTGAAGGATTCTTTATTGCTACGCACCACACATGGAAATAACTTCCTACTTTCTCTCCCAGGTACTTATGAGATTTGCTGCCAAATCCGAAAAGCCATGAGGTGGCTTCTCTTGACCTTTTGAATGTATATGTTAATTATGATAAGGCTACTAGCTCTAACAGATAAGCCCTGAAATTGCAGTTAATAGAGTTGTATTTATTGCTTATGGAATAGTCCAGCAAGCTTGTTCAGTAGACAGACTTCCACGTAGTGACTCAGGGATCCAAACTCCTTTCCTGTTATGGCTCCATTATCTTTTCCATGTGGCTTCCAGGTTCACAGTGAAGGGGGAAAAAACGGGTTGGTGAAGATACATTAGCCTCTTAATTCAGCCCACAGAAACCACACATTACATCTGCTTCCAGCTCTTAAGAACTGGTATCATGGCCCCATCTAGATGCAAGAGGAGCTGGACAATGTGGTCCTTGCCCAGGCACTCACTTCCTTGCAACACTGCTACACTGTGGAAGGGGAGCACATGTCTTTGTCAGACATCTGACTGTCTCTGACACTGTAGAATATCACTCATGCTTTGTTCTCATTAAAGAATCCTAATGACATGTACTTGGAATTTTTTTCTGAAGGATTTGAAGACTCTACATTCTTAAAAAGATGCTTCCTCCTGCAGAATCTGCCATCTTAGCCCTGAGAGGTCAAACTTCATGGGCATAACCCTCCATAGCTTCTGCTGGGTCTTGCATCCTTGACTTCTTGCGTTCTAGTGACTCTGTGGGAAGGAGTCACCTGCTTTCACGCTACAGACAGCATTTCTATTATAATTGTCACCTTTGATTTCTGTGACATCATTGATATCATTAGGGAGAGGCTTTTCTTGGGCCATTAAGAATGTCAAATTTGGTTCAGTCAGAAAGCAGTTTCCATGTTCACAGTGAGAAATTCACTGTGGAGAAATTCACTGTGAACACTGCATGCAAGATAATTCCACAGAGGCATCTAGGAAGCCTCCAATATTGCATGGTTGAGCTGTTGACATAGTTTTCCAGTAACTCAGAGATGTGCTCATCAGGCTTATGATTTCACTTATAAAATTTAAATCTCTGAACAATGATGGATGGTTCTGGTTAGTGTACCATCATTCCACAAGGCATGAATTTTTGTACTCTTTACTCAACAGAAGCATGGAGGGAGCTCATGGATAAGTGGATAGGAGCTGGGGGCTTTGAAATCAGAACTTTTAAACTTGCCAGGCTTCAGTTGACTCATCCAGTGGGAGTAATGCTAGTGCCCATCTCATGAAAGGCCCTTGAGTGTAATGGGTGAGATAAGCAAGTGCCATACTTAGCCAAGCTTAACCTAGGGTTTGGCACATGAAGCACTCAGTAAATAGTAGATCTTCTTGTAGATCTCCTTCTCCTCCTGCATTAGTTTCCTACTGATGCTATAATAAATTACCACAAACAAATGCACCATCTTACAGTCCCGTGGTTAGAAATCCACCGTGGGTTTCCCTGGGCTAAAATCAAGGTGTCAGTGCAGCCGGTTTCTTCTGGAGGCTCTAGAGGAGAATTTGTCCCCTTACCTTTCCAGCTTCTAGAGGCTGCCTGCACTCTGTGGCTCATGGACTTTTTCTCCATCTCCAAAACCAGCAAAGGCAGGTTGAGCCCTTCTCACATCACAGCTCATCTTTCTAACCTACTCATCTGCCTCGTTCTTCCATTTCTATGGACCCTGTGATTACAGTGGCTACCTGGACCATCTAGAACAATTTCTCTACTTTAAGGTCAGTGGATTAGCAAACTTAATTTCATCTGCAGCCTTAATTCCTTTTTCCCAGGTAGCCTAACATATTCACAGGTTTGGGGATCAAGATGTGAACACCTCTGGGAAGACATTATTCTGCCTAGCCTGTGTTGGAATGGGCTGGGTGCAGTGACTCACACCTGATATCCCAACAGTTTGGGAAGCCAAGGTGGGAGGATCTCTTGAGGCCAGGAGATTGAGACTAGCCTGGGTAACATAGCAAGACCCTGTCTCTACAAAAAAAAAAAAAATGCTGGATGTGATGGTGCACACCTGTAGTCCCAGCTACTCGGGAGGCCGAGGTAGGAGGATCTTCTTGAGTCCAGGAGTTCAAGGCTGCAGTGCACCATCATGGTTGCGCCACTGTACTCTAGCCGGGGTGACAGAGCGAGAACGTGTCAAAAAAAAAAAAAAAAAAAAAAAAGATGGAGCTCTTTATATTCTGATTTCCTTGGTGCTCTGCTCTGTCATTTTTGATTTTAGAGTGAACTACTCTTAAAATATGAATCTTGTGAAGTTGTTTTTCTGATGTCTAACTTCTGTTTTGGCTCCAAAGCAACTATTTTAAGCACAGTGAACCAGAATAGAGCTAATGTTCTATTATTTACCAGTAGCTATTAAGAGCAAAATAATAATGCATATTATCATTTTCCCCCTTGGAGGCTCTCATGTCACTAGAAAATATGTCACGTTGGGGAGTCAATGCAAACCATCAAAGAACAGGCTCTGAATGCTTATTCAATACGCGGGCATCCGTTTCCACAAAGTGATTTGGGGATGACTCCACATTGACTCTGCCATAAGCAAAATACTCAAAAGGACAAAACAAAATTTAAAATTAAAAAAAGAACACCTAAGTTACTGCTGTAGAACTTGCCATGCCCTGACACATATTCCCTTCATGGGTGTTTGCATTTATTTAAGCACCAAGGTCTTTGGCCAGTGACGGGGTGGTGCTGATGGACCCTTTCCAGGCCACCCGTGGAAGAGGGGTTGAGGATTGGCCTTGGGTTGTTTATTAGGGCTGGTCCTGCGGCTGGTATTCATGCCCACTCATTCCTTCCTCATATCCTCTCAGATCTTTTCGCAGGGACTTGAAAGGTAGCTCCTTGCACAACAGAGCTTTTCTGTTGGGTGGGGAGAGAGGACTGGTTTATTCGCCTGGAGCATCTCTCTGAGCCTTAGCATCCAGCAAGCATGCATCCGACACCCCTGGGCTTTGGTCTGGGCTTCTCAGCAGGGCACCTGGGCCTGTAGTCATCTCCTGCCCCACCCCCCCGCCCCACCACCGCCAGCCTCACTCCAGGACCCCTCCCCTCCACAGGAGCTGTGCAGGTGACCGCCTCCCTGCTGGGGCACTGGAAAGGAACAGAGAAAAGCGGGGGCAGTGCGCCAAGGAGAGTGCGAGGCACGGCCTCTGGCCCTGTGCGGGCTTGTGTGGGCGGCGCCGGTGGCTTCATGGGCACCTGAACCCAGCTCCCGGGAGGCCACCCATGGCCTGGCAGGGGGCGCCGGCTGAGTGGCTCTGGAGCCCGCCTGGGCCCCTCTCCAGGCCAGGAAAGCGCGACGGGTCCTTCTCAACTCGGAGGCTCCAGACAGAAAAACCAACCCCCAGCAAAACTCACACCCTGTCCCCTGCCACCAAAGCCCGTGCCAGCAGTGGCCAGGAGGGACTCGCGGGACAGGAAATCCCCCGCGGCAGCATGGAGCCAGGTGTGCTCCTGACTCAGCTCTCCTGCCCAACGGGGCGGGGCGGGACGGCTCCAGGCACTCACGGGCTCCCAGCACCAGGGCCCAACTCTCCAGGCTAGCCCTAGCTTGGATTTTTCTTGACAAAGTCCAGCCTTTCTCTAGGACTGCACCTGCAGCCATGGCCTACCCCGCTGCCTAGAACAGCAGAGAAGCGCAACACTTAGTCCTCGTCCTGGTAATAAAAGCGAAGTCTGGCGGATAAGCGGTCACAGGGCTGGGCCAGGCTTCTAGGGAATACCTGGACTGATTGGAAGCAATGCAGCCCCAGGCGAGGAGGCATTAACTTACACCTGCCAGTACATCAAACAAGTAAAAGACAAGTGTGGGCGATGGTGGGGAGAAACTGGGTCCCTTGCTGCACTGTTGGTGGAAATCTCAGCCATTATGGAAAACAGTGTGGAGGTTCTGCCAAAAAATTAAAAATAGAATTAGCATATGATCCAGCAATCCCACTTATGGGCATTTATACAAAAGAATTGAAATCAGGATCTTGAAGAGATACTAGCACTCCCACATTCACTGCAACACTATTCACAATGGACAAGACGTAGAAACAACCAAAGTGTCCATCAACAATGAATAAATTAAAAAATGGTGCTATACACATACACGGTGGAATATTATTCAACCTCAAAAAGGAAGGAGATTCTGCAACATGCGGTAGCTTGGATGAACCTTGAGGATATTACGTGAAGTGAAATAAGCAAGTCACCGAAAGATACGTCCTGCATGATCCCACTTATACAAGGGATCAAAAATAGTCAAATTCATAGAATCAGAGTGGAATGAGGGTTTCCAGGGCATTGGAGAAGGGGGAACTGGGAGTGAGTAATCAGCAGGTGTAAAGTTTCAGTCCAGCAGGATGAATACGCTCAAAAGCTCTGCTGTACAACATTGAGAATGCATCTCATAACTGTTCTCACCACACTAAAATAAATACAAACATAAAATGGTGGGCGCTGTAGCACCGGGGGTCATCATTTAAAACTTGCCACTGCCATTGACCATTGTAATCTCAGGCAGTGACTTAGCCTTCTTAGGCCTCAGTTTCCCCATCTGTAAATCGAAAAGGATGCTCGTATGTCTAGGCAGTTGTGGGAATGAAATGAATGATCACTTTGCCTGGTGCCTGGCATGCAGTAGTGTTTTAGTGTGGCTAAGGCATTTTATCAAGTCCATTTTCTTACAGAGGACAATACTAAAACGTGTTTAAGCATGGGATTGGATGTCTTCTTATCATTTGGATATTTTGAGGAACAGAAGTTCTTCCAGCACCATATGGATGAGCTAACGTATGGCTAAAGAGTTTAATGTGCACACAGGTCTATTTTTATGTTCCCTGGCCTCTCTTGGCCAACATTTACATACTTCCCTCCCCACAATTATTTTTTCTTTTTACTTTTTTTGACACAGAGTCTCACTCTGTGCCCAGGCTGGAGTGCAGTGGTGCAATCTCTGCTCACAGCAACCTCTGCCTCCCGGGTTCAAGCAATTCTCCTGCCTCAGCCTCCTGAGTGGCTGGAATTACAGGTGTGTGCCAGCACACCTAGCTAATTTTTGTATTTTTGGTAGAGATGGGATTTCACCATATTGACCAGGCTGGTCTCGACCTGCTGACCTCAGGTGATCTGCCTGCCTCAGCCTCCCAAAGTGCTGGGATTACAGGCGTGAGCCACTGGACCCAGCCCTTCCCCACATTTAAAGTATCATCAGTCTGTAAGTTCTTAAATTGTGTTGGCTGTTAAAAAAGAGAAAAGGATTGAAGAAGAAATGTGCACCAAAGAAAATCTCTGCATGGAGTCTGTCAGGTGAATGGAGGAGGCTAAGGGCTTTTGAATGACATGTCTTGTAGTTGACAGCCCTTAATCTTCGAAGGCTCTTCCATTCCGAGGTGTCCATGGCTGCTGCTTCAGTGACATGATTAAAATTACCTTAAAAGATTTAGGGATCTGCATAGAAATGTCAACTCAGAGCTCTGTATAGATTTACATTAGCTTAGAGGCAGTGAATCCATTAAGAGGTACATTTCTGGTGAAATTAACCAGTGTTTCCCTAATGTGAATTTTCGCCATGGTGTTGTCTCAGAAAAGCATCATTTAACCACCCCTACCTCTAATAGTTGTAGAAGTCCATAGATGGAGTGATATTCATCATCTCTATTATCTGTTTAGCTACAGAGGATTCTTTGCCAAATATGCTAATTAATTAGCTCTGTACTTCCAACTCCAGGGTGATTGTCTCTCATTAGAGGCTGAAGTGGCCCCTGTGTGTGGTTGTTCAGTAGCTCAGTTGGATGCTGCTTTGGGAGGCTATATAAAGAAAAACAACATCAGTATAATTATAAGCCAGAAAAAAAGAGAACAAAACAACTGTCAGAGTCAGATGCTTGTCATGTGATTTTATAAGGTTGGTGTGCCTGTTCTTGAGACTTGGTAAATGGAAGGCTTGAGATGTGGGCTGTTATTGAAATAAGAAAATAATACCCTTATGGTCGATACCACTGACACAATCCTGAATGCAGGAGAAAAATAAAAACCAAGCCCTTTAAAATCCATTTGCCATTTTAACTGTATCTCTGCACTTTGCTCTTCGGCAATGCCGTTTTTCAACTCGGTTGTGGGATCTGATTTAGTTTGGAGCTGCTGTCTGTATCATTTTGTTATGGTTAATGCTATGCCAGGGACAAGCGAAGCGTAAAAGGCCATCTTTGTTCTCAGGGCAGCAATGATTTCTATGTCCTTAAGGTTGGAGAAAAACAGGGATATTCTTATTTTGTTGGCTGGAACATCAAAAAGAATAAAATAAGCAAGTAGTAGGAACACAATTATACATGTGGGTTTTTTAAAGAGACAGAGACAGACTGCATGGATACTTTCCCCCCCTCCTCTGTTGATGTTTGGCTGCCTCTCCAGAAAATCCACATCCTTCCAGCTTTGGCCAGCCTGGGTCCCCCGCAGAATGCCGGAGTCCCTTTCTGCCCTGTCCAATCACGCTCGGATACCTGACCAGACATGCGTGTGCAACCCTCACTATCAGGAGAATGTCTGTGTCTGTGACGCTGAGGAACATGAGGAAGCCAGCTCCTCCCAAGAGCATGGTTGGAGCAACGCGAGCTTCCATGCAGCTGAAATCTTTACGGTTTCGGGCGTGTGCAGGGAGCCCAGTGAGGTCAAACCAGCGTCTGTGACCCTCTGCTCCCTCTCCCTTTCCCATCCCCCTGCACTGACATCCACATTTGGCCCAAACCCTTTCCTAATGCCGTAACATAATTCATTAGGACAGCCTTAATGAGCTGATAATTAGTCTGGTGGGAGGAGGTGAAAAGGGAGGGGGCGGAAATGCCAGGCTCTGAGAAAGTTGAGCCGGCTGGGGCGTCTTAGTGAGCCCTAGAGAGCTTTTTGTCAACAAAATGGATCATGCTTGCAGGCAGTAAAACTTTCAAATGACCTTCATGTCAAAATATTAGGCTGCTATTTTTTGCTGGATGGTGGTTTCATAAACATAAAAAGCACACATATCATTCAGAGTACAGCAAAATTTGTCTTGAATATGTGGAGCTCCCCCTCTTTATTTTTTCCGAAAGACTAATGTAGCCTCCATGTAGTGGAGAAAAAGACAGAATATCCCAGCCTTACACTTCAGCTGAAATAGATATTTACGGTAGGCTTGTCTGTGCTCCTCAGCCTTTTGTTTTTTTCTTTTAAAGGAAACACTAAACTATATACATGGGTATATAAATAGATACAAGAGAAAGATATAAATCCTACAGAAATTTTGCTTATTTTCATTCAGGAAAATTGCCCACTGAATTTTGCCATTTACAGAAAAGGCAAGGACAATAATATGATACTCACAGTCAGAAGACAGAGTTATGATGAACTGCTGAAAGTAACTCTTCTTAATGAGAGAAAAAAATCATCAGGACTCTGGATAATATATATTTTTTCTCTGTTGAAATCATTTCTTCTCAAAGTTAAACGTCACAAAGGCAAATAGATGTTTGAATTTTCACTGTCTAAATGACAAGAAATGTAAATAAATACGGTCCAAAGAATTTGTAGTTTATCTTCCTCCTAAGTGTCGGGGCACACCCTTATCTAGGGAACACCAGGCTGAATGAACAACAGAGGACTGGGAAGACATTTAGGATAAGGACACAGTTTGGGGAACTGAGAAACAATGTCAATTGGAGACAGAAAATCCAGTAACTGATAAAGATTAAAATAGTAATTGTGTGTCATTTTCTAATAGTGGTGTGGTCACCAGTCAATACAGATAATGTACATTAAAAGTGCTTTGCCAAGGAAAAGGCATTGTCAAATGTTGTATTTATTGTTGCTTTTAGAATTAAGCAGTGATTACTTAGCTTGGGTTTCAGCGGCACCAATAAGAACAGACCGTGCCTTTTTGTTTCACCTTTGACATCCCTGGATCAAATAAAATTATTTCCTGCCCTTAAGATTTGAATTAAGCAAATATACTGCAGAGTGAGTCATGGCCCATAGTCCTGCGGTCAATCTACTTTCCCGTCCAGTGCTTCTTCAACCTGAATGTGCTTGCGAACCAGCGGCAGACAAGGTCTAGTTTAATGCCTCTGGTTGGGGGCCTGAAGGTCTGCATGTCTAACAAGCTCTCCAGCAACGCCATGGCTCATGGTTGCTAGTCCACAACCCTTGTTGCTGGACAACAAACCCTTGGCACCCTTGGCATGTGGTCACCTTGGAGGTTTCATTTCACAGGACCGGTTTTTCAGACACTGTTTTCTTTTAGCCCCCAGTTGCAGTTTGGGCGCTGACCAGAAAGCAATTGGAAGGGGGTTTAGCCACGATTTCACAGTACCTCATTGTGCATCAACGTGAGCACAGATGATTCAAGAGGGCCCTATCCATTTTGCTTTTTAAAAATTTTAATAGAGTCAGATCTTATTTATTGTCTGTCTACTTTTAGGTGTTAAACAGGGAAGAGCTGTTTCTTGATGCCCACAGTAAAGCTCTTCACGCAGAACATGACTCAGTTTCTAATATTGCAAATAAACACAGAGGTGCCTCTCCACAGCCTGAGTGTGGATCTGAGTCTGGTGTTGGGTAGGGCTTGGCAAGGTGGGGATGCCTTCTAGATGCATTGGGGGAACTCAGTCTAAAGCTGGGGCTTCCTTTGAAAAAACCAACCCTCAAAAGGGGCAATCAAGACTGATGACCTTGGTGGGCCTCTAATGACTTGTAGCTAGTCCAGACTTATAACACTGTTCATGGATTGAATTATTTCATTAGAAAAAATGTTTCATACCTGAGCAAGACCATATTCTTCTCCAAGCCATCACCATGCCACATATCTTTGGGGTTATTGCCATTGTGTGTCTCCAGCATCCACTGTAATCTACTTTTAGAGCACAGGGTAGCCTTGGCAGCCTCAATGTCTTGAAGCCACCTTCGGGCTGTCCCATAGTGAAAAAGCAGAAGGGTCCTGGATGCCCAGGTATAATGGGTTCGTTCCTGGGGGCATCACTTTGACATCAATCACAGTCTTTTGCACAAGGCCTTTTCTTCAGTCCTCTCTTGCATGACTTCCATCCTCTGCTGATGAGCAGAAACACTATAAAGAGAAGTTATCCTCTGTGACTAAAGATTCAGCCAAACAGTTTTCAATCTCCCCCAAGTATTTAAGAAGGATACATTTACTTAGAAACAATAGAATTGCCAATAACATATCATTTTAATCTATTCACTGAAGCAGTTCACTTCAGAAATCTGCCAGGTGTAGTGCCATATACCTGTAGTCCCAGCTGCTCGGGAGGCTAAGGCAGGAGGATGGCGTGAGTCCAGGAGTTCTGGGAGCTATGCTGATTGGGTGTTCACACTAAGTTCACCATCAATACGGTGACTTCTTGGGAGTAGGGGACCACCAGGTTTCCTAAGAAGGAGGTGAGCCAGCCCAGGCTGGAAATGAAGCAGGTGAAAACATCTGTGTTGATCAGTAGTGCGATCATGCCTGTAAATAGCCAGTGCACTCCAGCCTGGGCAGTGTTGCGAGACACTGTATTTAAAAAAAAAATCAAATCTGAGTTGTCAAGGTTGGCATCTTTGAAGTATCAGAAAATAATACATTGGTTTATCTCAAAAATATAAAATGCAGATTTTCCCCCAATCCAGACAAGCCATCCTTAGTCTGTACTTAATTCTGTTCTTTCCATGTTGTTTACTTTGTATCCAGAGTGAACTCTTCCTGCATTCTGCTATGTAGGTAGTACTGTTGTCAGGAGAATTAAACCTAGACCTAAAAAACATTAGGCAGCTGTAAGAGGTTAACATTTCACAAACCCAAGAGCAAATTGAAAAATTCAAAGGTACACATTTTCCTTCTAGGTTTTCTGTTGAACACCTAGGGTGCTGCCTGTTCTGGTTAGTCTAGAAGGATAGTTTTAGCACTGAAAGTCCAGGAAAACTCTCAGTCCTGAGCCAAGTTGGCTACCCTGAAATACCTGCCTTCGCTGATGTCACTTACAATAAAAATAATATGCCATTTTCACATCCCTCCAGTTCTTCCTTATTTACTTATTTTTATTTTCATTACCTTTGGCCTGTACCTGATGAATCATCTTCCCTTCCCTGAGCCCCTCCTGCTGCCCTCTGGCAGGTGTGATGACTCTGACTTGTGTGATAACTCTGGCAGGTGTGATGACCCTGGAGGGTGTGATGACCCCAGCTGGTGTGATGACTCTGGCTGGTGTAATGACCCCAGCTGGTGAGATGACTCTAGCTGGTGTAATGACCCCAGATGATGTGATGACTCTGGCACACTGGCAGGTGTGATGACTTTAGCACATGTGATGACTCTGGAGGGTGGGATGACCCCAGCTGGTGTGATGATTCTGGCAGGCATGATGACTCCAGCAGGTGTGATGACCCTGGAGGGTGTGATGACTCTGGCTGGTGTAATTATCCTGGCTGTTGTGATGACTCTGGCAGGTGTGATGACCCTGGGTGGTGTGATGACCCTGGCAGGTGTGATGACCCTGGCAGGTGTGATGACTCTGGCTGGTGTGATGAGCCTGGCAGGTGTGATGACCCTGGCTAGTGTTATGATTCTGGCAGGTGTGATCATTCTGGCCTGTTTGATGACTCTGGCTGGTGTGATGACCCTGGCTGGTGTGATGGCTGTTTGGCCGGTATCCAACTCCCCTCATGTTCAGTGCAGTGGGTGCTCCCTCCACAAATGCCACTGGCTGGGCCATCAGTCAGCCTACATCCACCCCTGCATTAGTGTTGTTGGTTCATACTCCCATTTGTTTCTAACCAAACATTAAGTGAGGGCTATTTGCCAGCAAGAAAATGGGTTTTCTTTTTTTCTCTTGCTACTTTTGCCCACCAAAGGAGGTAATGAGAACTTTAAAAGTGACCTGAAAGTTCTCAGCAAAGGAAAAACTGAAGAGACTTCAAGCTCCACACAAAAACAGTTAGCATTAATGATTGGGAGCTGGTCGTTCTCACCACCTCAGAACATGAAACAGCTTGATTAGTGACTCCCTTTTGTTGCCAGTTGTGGCTGATGTACTTGGTTACCTCCAATCTTGTTTTCATTTTTTCAGTTCCTCACAAAGTAAGTTTTCACGGAATGGGTAGGGATATCTTTCTATCTACTAATTCTCTTCTATGCTTTCTTGTAAATTCCACTTATGGAGACTTTATCATGGTTTCAGCCTTTTTCAGTTATTTTCCTCTTTTTCCTTTTGTTCATTGTCTTCTTTCTCCTTCTCTGCCTCCTTTCCTCTCTTTACCCTTTTCCCACCCTCCCTTCCTCTCTTAGAGCTGGAAATAGTGTTCTGTGCAGTGTGGGTGTTCAATAATGTTTACTAACTGGATTCATTTGTTCCACCCTTTATTATATCATTTCCTCCACATGCTTGCCCAGAAAGTACCCTACACTTAAATACATCAACTTTTGGAGCCAAGAGACTAAATGCCGCTGTGACACTGATTTAACTTGGTTAGAGAGTTGGAATGCTGAGTTCTCTGGATGGAAGGATGCCCTGACTTTTCGTGTGTGGAAAAGCACTATAGCAGCCGATTAAATTAATGAAAAGGGAAAAGGCTATGTGTGGTTTTCTGCAATGACCTTGTGTGTAGATACTGAGTTTTCACAGGATCTTTTGGCGGTGAGTTCATCCTTCTCTTCTTTGGTCTCGCTTTATATATCAAACAGACTATTCAAAACCTTCTCTAAAATAGGAACCAAGTCGCTTGGAAGAAAAGTGTGTATTTTAATCAGCTGTGAGGAATGTGCTTCCATGGCACTGCCTAACTGAAGAGGTTGTGCTTCTGTTGTGATTCTCTCTCATTTTCTTTGTGTCTGTCACCTCATACATATTTACATTTCAGGATTTTGCTTGAAAGCTATGTTCTCCAGCAAGCTGTCTAAGTTAAGTGGCACAAGAAAATCAGAGATTAAATTGGAATAAAGTTTATTTGGTGACTTATTTCAGGTACTGAGGCTCTTTTTCATATGGCTGTTAGGAAAGTGTTCTGTGTTCTGTTTGAGATTTATCTGTTTCTTGGTTTGGAACTTCCGCATACGTTGTCCCCCTTTTATGCAGGGCACAGAAAAGTATAACCTGCCCCCACTAAATCAATTGCATAAATCATCTCTCAGAGTAAGTCCACAGGGATTTCTTCTGCCTTGGATCCTGATCAGCAAGTTACAGAGTTGGGCTGGTATAATCAGTCTCATGCAGCATACAAGCCATTGGATAAATTCTTTCACACTGTTTTAAAATCACGGTGCGTCACCTGCGGTCAGGAGTTTGAGACCAGCCTGGCCAACACGGTGAAACCCCTTCTCTAGTAAAAATACAAAAATTAGGTGGGGATGGTGGTATGCACGTGTAATCTCAGCTACTCGGGAGACTGAGGCAGGAGAATCCCTTGAACCCAGGAGGCAGAGGTTGCAGTGAGTGGAGGTTGCAGTGAGCGGAGATTGCGCCACTTCACTCCAGCCTGGGTGAAAGAGCGAAACTCCATCTAAAAAATAAATAAATAAATAAAAATAAAATAACGATGCTTTGTAGAAAATGGTTCTTGTTTCCTTTGATTCCAGGTGAAGTTTTATGCCATGGTTATAAAGCCGTGGGAAGTGGGTACCTTTAACAGAGATGTTTCCGAAACCTTAATTATCAAGGAACAAGGGGGTTCTTAAGGTTTTGTAGGGTGGGAGCAAAGTGAGGGGAAAACATCGCAGTGCATATGGAGGCACATTATCTAGGACCACGTTAGACACAGCTGAAATGCAGGTATGTGACTGGATATGCAACATACATTCCATAACAAATGGAAATTGTATTTTTGAAACACTGAAAGGCATAAGTGAATTACTCTTTTGGCTTTAACTCCATGGGCTGCGTCCTATTCTCGGTGGAGCTGTACACTTAGTGCTGAGTAAGACAAAAGGTAGGGAAGCCCTCTTGGCTGGCAGCCTTAGAATTAAGTGAGGATTGTTTTTGTCCCTGTAGAGATGGAAAGAGGAGTCTCTGAATGGCAACTCTTTATGTACAAAACCAAACCGGGGTGCTGTAATTTTATAAATTCTCAGGGTTTTCAAGCCCTTAAAGAGGCGTCAAAGGCAACATTATTCTGTAAGTGTGCAATCATGGCTAGAATTTGTAATTTTATTTTATTTTTCCCTCTATGTTTCATTTTACTTTATGTTTTAAAATGCTGCTGGAGATCTCAGACTTCATCGTTTTGCTAGTGACTGATCCTTTTCCCTTGGACTTTGAAGGTGAGAACGGCAGGAGGTGCTGACTAACTAGATTCAACAGGGTGGGTCCTGAAGGCCGCATGAGAGGCTAGGGCTTGAGCTCCTTGGCCTGCAGCACAGCCTTTGCTCTTCTGCTTATTGCTGCCTAGTTCTGCACTGAAGAGAGATCCATGTAAATTCAGAACAAATTGTAAAAATTAAATCTTGCTTAATAAAGGTTTCCATTTGGTATATTAGGGAGGCTGTGAAGGAATATTTGTGTACCTATATTTTATTTCCTTTATGTACCACTACAGAAAACTTTTTCCCCATGGTTAAGAAGTTGTTCCCTCCTGATATGTGTGTATGTTGTTACATGTACACTCGGAGTGGAAGTACCTGTTCATTCAGCCCGGGAGCTCTGCCATTGAGATGTAGAGCGGTGAGTCCACAATTCCTTTCACCTGAATTGTGTTTTATGCTACTCAAAAGTTAGTGAGGTTCAAAGGTACCCTAATTAGAGACTTTTTAATGTATTATTATAATAACTTCCTCTACAGAAAATAAATAGAAATCAAAAGTTTTTTTCCCCCCAGTGGTGATGTGAACATTTACCTAAAGGTAACTAGACATTGATAAGCAATCTGTCAATTCTATCTTAAAACTAAAGAGAACCCATTTTTAAACCACCTTTTTGAGGTCTCATTGCCATATGGAAAGCTGCACATATTTAATATCTACATCTATGGGTTTGAAGATGGATACACGCCTGTGAAACCATCACCCATCAAGGTCCTAGATATCCATCACCTCCCAAATTTTCCTCCTGTTCCCTTTATTATGATTATTGTTTTCTGAGGCTTTTCTGTTGTTTTTTGTTGTAAGAAAACTTAACCTAAGATCTGTCCTCTTAAGACATTCTAAGTATACAATACAGTGTTATTAGCTATAGACACCATAGTAGATCACCAGAGCTTATTCATCTTACGTCACTAAAACTTTGTACCCTTTAACCATTCATTCCCCATTTCTTCCCGCTCCTGAAGCTGGTGTTAGTTACCCTTGTACTCTCTGCTTCTGTGAGTTAGTTAGATTCCACACACCATTGAGATTGTATAGCATTTGTCTTTCTGTGTCTGGCTTAGTTTACTTAATATAGTGCCCTAAAGGTCCATCCATGTTGTAGCAAATGGAAGAATTTTCTTCTCTTATAAGGCTGAATATTATTTCATTATTTGTATATATCACATTTCCTTTATCCATTCTTAGTTTGCAGGCATTTAGTTTGCTTTCATATAGGCTATTGTGATTAATGCTGCAGTGAACATGGGAGTAGATAATGATTTTATTTCCTTTCGATATATACACAGAAGTGGAATTGCTGGATCATATGGTGGCTGTATTTTTCGTTTTTAAAGGAATTTCCATTGGTGTTTTGTTTTGTTTTGTTTTGCTTTTTTTAGACGAGGTTTCGCTCTTGTTGACCACACTGGAGTGCAATGGCGTGATCTTGACTCACTGCAACCTCCACCTCCTGGGTTCAAGTGATTCTCCTGCTTTAACCTCCCAAGCTGGGATTACAGGCATGTGCCACCACGCCTGGCTAATGTTTGTAATTTTAGTAGAGAAGGGGTTTCACCGTGTTGGTCAGGCTGGTCTCGAACTCCTAACCTCAGGTGATCCGGGATTACAGGCATGAGTGTGCATGTAATGCACATGTAAGGCATGAGAGTGCAACAAAATTGAGAGCCCAGAAATAAATCCATACATTTATGGTCAACTAAGTCCATTGGTCTACAGGCACCATACCTGGCCACCATATTGCTTTTTATAATGGCTGTTCCAGTTTACATTCCAACATGCTGTGTGCAAGGGTTCCCTTTTCCCCACATTCTTGGCAACACTTGTTATCTTTTTTTTAATAGTCATTCTAACAGATGTAAGGTAATATCTCATTGTGGTTTAAATTTGCATTTCATGATCAGTGATATTGAGCATCTTTTCATATATCTGTTGCCATTTGTATGTCTTCTTTTGAGAAATGCCTATTATGGTCCTTTGCTCAGTTTTTCAATTGGGTTATTTGGCTTTTTGCCATTCACTTTAATGAATTATTTCTATGTTTTGGATATTAACCCTTATCAGATAAACGGTTCATGGATGTATTCTCCCATTTTGTGAGCTACCTTTTCGTTTTGTTGATTGTTTCCCTTGCTCTGCAGAAGCTTCTTAGTTTGATGTAGTTCGACTTGCTTATTTTAGCTTTTTCTTGGTATGTGCTTTCAGTGTCATATCTGAAAACTTATTGCCAAGACCAATACTAAGGAGCTATTTCCTCTGTATTTTCTTCTAGGAGTTTTATGGTTTCAGCTCTTAGGTTGAAGGCTTTAATCTATTTTGAGTTGACTTTTGTATATGGCATAAGGGTGCAATTTTATTCTTTTGCATGTGGTTATCCAGTTTTCCTAATACCATTTGAAAAGACTATCCTTTGCCCATTGCATCTTCTTGGAGCTCTTGTTGAAAATTAGTTGACCATATATGTATGGATTTATTTCTGGGCTGTCAATTTTGTTCCATTGGCCTAAGTGTGTGTCTTTACGTCAGTGTCATATTACTTTGATTACTTCGTGATATAATTTAAAATCAGTAAGTCAAATTCCTCCAGCTTTCTTAGTCATGTTCAAGATGGCCTTGGCTATTTGAAATATTTTGTGGTTCCATGTGAATCTTGGAATTGTGTTTTCTAACTTCTGTGAAAAATGTCACTGGAATTTTAAATAGGGATCGCATTGAATTAGTAGATCACTTCAGATAGTATGAATATTTTAACAACATTGATTCTTTCATTCCATAAACATGGGATACCTTTTTATTTATGTGCAGATACCTTTCCTTTATAAATGTGTTACATTTTCAGTGTACGAATCTTTCACCTCTTTGGTTAAATTTATTCTCAAATATTTTATTCCTTTTGATGCTATTTTAAATGGAATTGTTTTCTTAATTTCTTTATTTGATAGTTCATTTTTGGTGTATAGAAATGAAATTGATTTTGCCTGTTGATTTTGTATCCTGAAACTTTACTGGAGTCATTTATTAGTTTTAACAGTTTGTGTGTGTGTGTGTGTGTGTGTGGAGTCTTTAGGCCTTTCTATGTATAATATTATGTCTGCAAACAGAGACAATTTAACTCCTTCCTTTCTGACTTGAATGACTTTCATTGCTTTCTCTTACCTAGTTGTTCTTGTACTGGGACTTCTAGGACTAGGTTGAATATAAGCGGTGAGGATGGACATCATTGTCTTGTTCTTGATTTTAGAGAAAAAGTTTTCAACTTTTCATTCTTGAGTATGATGTTACCTATGGGCTTGTCATACATGGCCTTTATTGTGTTGGGATATGTTCATTCTATACCTAATTTGTGAGAGTTTTTTATTATGAGAGGATGTTACATTTTGTTAAATGCTTTTCTGCATCTATTGAGATGACTATATAATTTTTATCCCTCATTGTATTAGTGTGATCTGTGTGATCTGTCACATTTATTTATTTGTATATGTTGAACCATCCTTGCATCTCAAAGACAGGCTCTCCTTGGTCATGGTGAATGATCTTTTAAATGTACCATGGAATTCTGTTTGCTAGTATTTTGTTGAGGATTTTTGCATCTATGTTCATAAACGATATTGGTCGTTTTTTCTTATAGTGTGCTTGCCTGGCTTTTGCATCAGGGTAATCCTACCCTTGTAGAATGAGTTTGGAAGCGTTCCCTTTTCAAATTTTTGGAGGAATTTGAGAGGCACTGGTGTTAATTCTTATTGAAATGTTGGTAGAATTTACCAGTGAAGCCATCTGGTCCTGGACTTTTCTTGCTTGGGAGACTTTTGATTACTGATTCAGTTGCCTTACTCACTATTTTTTTGTTCAGATTTTCTATTTCTTCATGGTTTAGTCTTGGTAGATTGTATATTTCTAGGAATTTATCCATTTCTTCTGAGTTATTTAATTTGTTGCTGTCTAATTGTTCATAGTAGTCTCTTAAAATCCTTTGTACTTCTGTGGTATCAGTTGTAATCTCGCTTCTTTCATGTCTGATTTTATTTATTTGAGTCTTCTCTCTTTTTCCTTAGTCCAACTAAAGATTTGCCAATTTTATCTTCTCAAAAAACCAACTCTTAGTTTGTGATTTTTCTATTGGTTTTCTAGTCTCTATTTTACTTCTGTATGCTCTGATCTTTATTATTTTCCTCTGTTAAATTTGGGCTTTGTTTGTTTCTCTTTTTCTAGTTCCTTCAGACATAAAATTTGATTGTTTCTCTGAAATCTTTCTTTTTTCTTAATGTAGGCATTTATTGCTACAAACTTCCTTTTTATACCTGCTTTTGTTGCATCCCATAAGTTTTGATGTTTTGTTTCCATTTTTGTTTGTTTCGAGATACTTTTCTGATTTCCCTTTTAATTTCTTTTTTTGACTCATTGGTTATTCAGGAGTGTATTGCTTAATTTCTACCTAGTTATAAACTTTCCAATTTTTCTTCTGTGATTGATTTCTACTCTTATACCATTGTGGTAAAAAAAGGTCTGATATGATTTCAATACTCTTAAATTGGTTAAGATTTGTTTTGTTGCTTAACATGTGATTTATTCTGGATAATGCTCCATATGTGTTTGAGAAGAATGTGTATTCTGCTGCTGTTGGAGGGAATGTTCTGTGTATGTCTATAAGGTCCATTTGGTCTATAGCATTCTTTGAGTCATTGCTTATTAAAAAGCTGTTTCTTAACTTGATTTTCTGTCTAGATGATCTATTCATTATTGAAAGTGAATACTAAAGTTCCTTACTGTTACTGTATTGCTATTGATTTTTTCATTCAGTTCTGTTAGTATTTGCTTTCTGTATTTAGGTGCTCTAATGTTGGGTGTGTATATGTTTATAATTGTTATATCCTTTTGATGAATTTGTCCCTTTATCATTATATTATGAATTTATTTGTCTCGTGTGACAATTTTGACTTAAAGTTTTTTTTTCTTTTTTTGAGGTAAGTATACCCACTTATGTTCTCTTTGGGTTACAATTTGTGTGTAATATCTTTTTCCATCTTTCAGTTTCTGCCTATGGGTGTCTTTAAATCTAAAGTGAGCCTATTGTAGGCGACATATAGTTGCCTCTGTAAAAAAAATCCACTCAATTTCTCTGTATCATTTGATTTGAGAATTTAATCTATTTATATTTATCATTTGATTTGAGAATTTAATCTATTTATATTTAAAGTAATATTGATAGATAAGAACTGACTAGTGCCATTTTTGTTGATTGTTTTCTAGTTGTTTTTTTTTTTTTTTTTGAGACGGAGTCTTGCTCTGTAGCCCGGGCTGGAGTGCAGTGGCCCGATCTCAGCTCACTGCAAGCTCCACCTCCCGGGTTTACGCCATTCTCCTGGCTCAGCCTCCGGAGTAGCTGGGACTACAGGTGCCCGCCACCTCGCCCGGCTAGTTTTTTGTATTTTTAGTAGAGACGGGGTTTCACCATGTTAGCCAGGATGGTCTCGATCTCCTGACCTCGTGATCCGCCCGTCTCGGCCTCCCAAAGTGCTGGGATTACAGGCTTGAGCCACCGCGCCCGGCCTATTTTTCTAGTTGTTTTATAAATCCTTTGTTTCTTCTCTTCCTTTGTGATTTGACTAGATTTTTGAAGTAGTATGTTTTATTTATTTTTTCTGTATCTGTTATAGGTTTTTGATATGTCATTAACATGAAGCTTAACAGAAAGCATTATATCTATACCAGTCTATTTTAAACAGATAACAATTTAATTTTAATTGCATATGAAAATTCTACACTTTTACTCCTCCCTTGCACACATTTTGTGTTATTACCATCACAATTTACATCTTTTTATATTATGTATCTGTTAAAAATTATTGTAGGTATAGTTATTTTAATACCTTTGTCTTATAACTTTTATACTACTGCTAAAAGTTATTTATACACCACCATTATAGTATTAGAATATTTTGAATTTGTGTATATACTCACCTTTATCAGTGAGTTTTGTTCCTTCATATGTTTTCATGTTACTAATTAGTGTCTTTTTGTTTCAATTTGAAAAACTCCTGTTAGTGTTTTTTGCAAGGTAGGCTTAGTGATGAACTCCTACAGCTTTTGTTTTTCTGAGAAGGTCTTTATTTCTTCTCTTTTTTTTTTTTTTTTTTTTGCTTGTTTTTGAGACAGAGTCTTACTCTGTCATGCAGGGTGGAGTGCAGTGGCGCTATCATGGCTCACTGCAGCCTCAACATTCCAGCCTCACGTAATTCTCCCATCTCAGCCTCCCAAGTAGCTGGGACTACAGGCATGCACTACAATGTCTGACAAATTTTTAAAAATTGTAGAGATGAGGTCTTGCTATATTGCCCAGGTTGGTCTCAAACTTCTGGGATGAAGCTCTTATTCTGCCTTAGCCTCCCAAAGTGTTGGGATTACAGGTGTGAGCCACTTTGCATGACCTCTCCTTCATTTTTGAAGAACAGGTTTTCTGGACATAGTATTCTTGGTTAGCAGTTTTTTCATTCAGCACTTTGAATGTACATGTTGACTTTGAACAACATGGGTTTGAACTATGTGGGTTCCCTTATATGCAGATTTCCTTCTACCTCTTTCATCCCTGAGATAGCAAGACCAACCTTTTTTTTTCTTCCTCCTCAGGATACTCAGCATAAAGATGACAGGGATGAATGCTTTTATAATGATCCACTTCTACTTAATAAATAGTAAATATATTTTCTCTTTGTTATGATTTTCTTAATAACATTTTCTTTGCACTAGTTTATCATAAGAAAACAGTGTATAATGCATATGATATATGTAATATGTATTAAATGACTGTAATGTCATTGGTTAACACTTTAGGTCAATAGTAGGCTACTAGTAATTAAGTTTTGGGGGAATCAACAGTTATGCATGAATTTTTGACTGTGCAGGGGGTTAGTGCTCCTAACCCCCTTGTTGTTTGAAGGCCAACTGTATTATCCAACTAATCTGCAACGTTTCTGCTGAGAAAATGTACTGATAGTCTCATGGAGGTTCCCTTGTATGTGTCAATTTGTTTTTCTCTTGCTACTTTCAAAATTCCTTCTGCATTTGACTTTTGGCAATTCGATTATATAGCATGTCTAACTGAAGACCTTTCATGCTCAACCTATTTGAAGTTTTCTGTGCTTCATGGATCTGGATATTCATTTTCTACATTTGGGAAATTCTCTGCCATTATTTCTATAAATAAGCTTTCTATACTTTTCTTACTCATGTCTCCTTCTGGAACTCCCATAATTTGTATATTGGTTTGGTCAGTTGTGTCCCATGTATCCCATAGGTTTTCTGTTTTGTTTTCTTTTTGTTTTTCTGACTGGATAATTTTGAATGATCTGTCTTTGAGTTCATTGAATCTTTCTTCTGATTGATTGAGACTGCTGTTCAAATTATTTACTGCATTGTTTAGTTCAGACATTATATTCTTTAGCTATAGAATTTCTGTTCATGTACTATTTTCCTGAATTCATTTAGTTTTCTATGTGTTCATTTGTAGCTCACTAAGCTTCTTTAAAATGATGATTTTGAATTATTTGTCAGGAATTTCACAGATATCCATTTCTTTAGTATTAGCCACTGGAGCTCTATTTTGCTCCCTTGGTGGTGACATATTTTCTTGATTCTCTGAAGACTTATACTGCTATCTTTGCATTTGAAGAAGCAGTCATCTTCTCCAGTCTTTACTGACTGGCTTCATGAGAGAAAGATCTTCACCAGTGGGCCTAGCTACTGATTCTGGGGGTCTCTAAAGCTTTTCTATATATGGGCCTATTCCACTTTTCTTGTTCATTCTTATGGGGGAATGTTAAGATTGCATTCCTTCTCTCATTCCCACAAAGCCAGGCCTCACAAAGTTGTAAGTCTGCTATTTATTTTCTCTAGGGCAGTACGCTAAAGTGTTCTTCAAGGAACAAAACTGAGTTCCTTCTCCCAAACCAGCAGATTTGAGCTGGCTGCTAAGAGCCACACCTCTGTTGATACCCAGCGTGCTGTCTGTGGGAGCTTACATGGAGTGTTCACAGAACACATGGGGTGCTGTGCACAGGGGACTGCCACTTTGTGGAGTCCATGAGCTGGTTAGCAGGATCTGTGGCCAGCTGTTGAGAAATGTGCCCGTTGCTGTTTGCTGCTCCCTGCCACCTTGTTTCTAGCTGCCCCCAGACGATTCAGCCATGTCAGTCCCCTCAGTGTTCTGGGTAGAATGAGACAGAAACAAGCATGCTGGGTGCATCCTGCAAGATTTGAGAAGTCAGCTGCTCACTTTGCCCTCATTTTCCGCTGTGGGAGATATTGTGGGCTGAGGAAGTCTCTTTCAGCACCAGGCCATGCTGAGTGATAGGGGTAAAGTGAAACTACTCTTCTTACCCTTTTTAATCCTTTCACTTATCTCAAATTTTTTCTTCCACTGGGGTGCTGGAGCCTCTCAGCTAGGTACTGGGACTTTCCAAAGGCATTCTTGTTCATGGATGGTTGCTGAAATCAGTGCTTCTGTAGGGCCATAAGGGCTGGATCCTCCCATGCTGCCATTTTACTAACATTACCAACAATTTCTTAATTGTTAAAAGAACATGTCACAGAGCAGAGTTTGGAAATTTTTAAGTGGCAAAACTCCGTTTTAAAGTCCAGTACCACATGTTCTCCCTGATGAGTGGGAATTGAACAATGAGAACACTTGGACACAGGGCAGGGAACATCACACACCAGGGCCTGTCGTGGGTTGGGGGGATGGGGGAGGGATAGCATTAGGAGAAATACATAATGTAAATGACTAGTTAATGGGTGCAGCACACCAACATGGCACATTTATACATATGTAACAAACCTGCACATTGTGCACACGTGCTCTAGAACTTAAAGTATAATTTTAAAAAAGTAAAAAAATAAAATAAAATAGCCGGGCGCGGTGGCTCAAGCCTGTAATCCCAGCACTTTGGGAGGCCAAGACGGGCGGATCACGAGGTCAGGAGATCGAGACCATCCTGGCTAACACGGTGAAACCCCGTCTCTACTAAAAAATACAAAAAACTAGCTGGGCGAGGTGGCGGGCGCCTGTAGTCCCAGCTACTCAGGAGGCTGAGGCAGGAGAATGGTGTGAACCCAGGAGGCGGAGCTTGCAGTGAGCCGAGATCTGGCCACTGCACTCCATCCTGGGCGACAGAGCGAGACTCCATCTCAAAATAAATAAATAAATAAATAAATTTAAAAAACAATAATAAATATGGATATTTGCAATTGAATGTGTCCACCCCAATATCATGTGTTGAAGCCCTACCCCCAGTGTGATGGTAACTGGAGATGAGGCCTTTGGAGAGTAATTAGGTTAAGATGATGTCATGAGGGTGGGTCTCCCATGATGGCCTTATACTGTCCCTATAGGAAGAGGAAGAGAGACCAGAGCTGTCTCTCTCTTTCTGCCATCTGAGGACACAGTGAGAAGGCAGTCTGTGTCTTCACAAGCCACGAAGGAAGTCTTCGCTGGAACCTAACCATGCTGGCATCCTGTCCAGAAACTGGGTAGCTTGAATAACAGAAGTTTATTTCCTCACTGTTTTGGAGGCTAGAAATCCCAGATCAAGATGATATGAGGGTTGGTGTTGGTGGTTCCTGTCTTTCTGGCAGATAGATGACCAGCTCCTTGCTGTGTTCTCACATGACCTCTGTTCTGTGAGTGTGCGGGAGAGAGATCTCTGGTCTTTCTCTTCCTGTAAGGGCACCAATCCTATCCAATTAGAGCTTCACCCTATGACCTCAGTTAACCTTCATTCCCTCCCTAAAGACCCCATCTCTAAATATAGTCACATTGGGAGTGAGGGCTTCATACGAACTTTGTGAAGACCAAATTCAGTCCATAACGGGGTAATCAAATATTTAATTCATAGAATTGATGTGACGTTTACATGGTTAATACTTAAGAAATGCTTGAAACAGTGCCTTGTAGAGGATAAGTGCTTAATAATTGTTAGCTGTTTTTATTATTAGAAAATCATGGCTCTATAAAAAAAACTATTATCCATATGGATAGTGCCCAAACTTTGGAAAGAGCGATAATTTCGTGTGGTTTTACTCAGCACTGTCTTGGCAGACAGAGGTCCAAGTTAGTCCCTTATATTCTGCAGCCTGAGCCTTAACACCCCTGGGACCCTCAGGGAAGTGGAGGCCAGTGGAGCTGCTCCACACCTTGATAGCTGAGTGTGCAATTCTCTGCCTATCAGTTTTCACTCTTCTAACCAAGGATGTCTGCTGAACATGACGAGGAGGTGAGTTTCATGTTTGGCTTGTCCCCGTCCAGATCTGCAATTTCAATTTTGGCAGAACAAGGCTGGCTGGTCTAAGACAGCTGGAAGTAAAAAATTCATGCACCAGTTTGGGGGCAGAAGCTGGGTTCCGTTAATCTCTGCAGTCTGGGTGACCATCTTAATGCCTAGGAAAGCAGAGAGAGTGTCAGTAAGTGTTTGTTGAATTAATATATAATGAGTGAATGGTGGTTGAATAGCGCCTTTCTTTTAAAGATTGGTGAGATACAAAGGTTTGTCTGTAGCCTCTTTTCTCTCAAAAAGGAAAAGTAAGAAAAGAAAGAAGGCAGAAAGACAAAAAAGAAAAAGAAAGAAAAGAAGAAAGGAAGAAAAAAGGAAGAAAGAAGGAAGGCAAGAAGAAAGGAAAGAGAGAAGAAAGGAGAAAAGGAGGAAGGGGAAAGGAGGAAGGGAGGGAGGAACACAACTGTCTTAGAATTTGCCACTCTGGAACCTGGCTGTCATGGGCTTACACTTGCCTCACTTATCATGTATGTCACCCAATTAATTATTTTCTACTTTGATACCCACTCTTGTATGCCCCCTGGGCTGTGCTGAGACTGGCTCCACCTAGATCTTTTTGACAAGGAAGACTGCCTGACTGCAGCTGATAGATGTGAGAATATACAATGTAGAAAATTAATTAGCCAAGACAGGAAAAAAAAAAATGGAGAATGAAAAGCTTCTTTGCTGTTTCCATCAGCATCCTTTCATTCCTCTTTCCTTATGCTTCTCTTGGACTTTTTCTAATTGTAGAATGCTTGGTGCAGAAGAAAACAGCAGTCAGAAGAGTCGACAGAAGAGTGAAGCTGGGTGCTAGTCAGGCCTGGTGATTTATGTGCCCATCTGCATGGGTTTGAGTCTCTATTCAGGCACATGGTGAATTGAGGCCAGGTGGCCAAGGCCCTAGGGCAAATTGGGCAGGTAGACGTAAAGCACAGACACGAACTAGCAGAAATTTACATATGTGCATGTCTTTGAGAAACTTCCTTGGAGGCGGGGTAGAAAGAGTGCATTCTAGAAAGCGAGGGACTCGGGTTCAAGACTAATGCTCTTTTTGTGGCCTTTGCAAGTAACATGATTTCTCAGTTTTCTCACCCGAGATAAAAATGTTGATCATCTCCAAGGACCCTTGCAGCCCCTATGCTCCATAATTATGCCATGCAATTTTACCCTTCCCCTGAAGGCACTTCACCATCCCCAGCAGCCGCGGATGACAGGCAGGTTGCTAAGCCCCCAGCTTCAGCCTTCCTGAGGCTGCAAAGGACCTTGTAGACAGCCCAGGCAATGAAATGCTGCTCCCCCAAATAATGCAAGTTAGCAAAAAAATCAGGCGAACAAAAACCTATATTGTATGCTAAGGGGCTGAGGTAGCTAAAACTAAGAAAGTGGCCTTGAAGAATTGGAAATGGAAGCCCCACAGATGACGGGAGTGAGGACCATTTGGGTTCTGTTCCCCATAACAGAGCTCATCCCTCCACACAGCGTATGTGGGGGTGTTCAGATACCCCCGGCAGGGTCAGACCTCCTAGATTATTACTGGCCAGGACCAGAATTTAGGCAAGTTGTTGGAACACAGAAAAGCAATTTGGTGCTGAAGGGTATTAAAATTACCAGTAGCTTTTAAAAATTGCTCCCCAAAATGAATAATAAGAACATTTTGGCCATTTGGTCATAAATAGAGCAGTTCAATAGCACAAGAAATCACGCCGACAGTGCAGGGAGACATAAATGCTCTGAATTATGTATTAATATGTCATGTGAGAAGAAGAAGTGCTAAAGAAATAGTGTAAGAAAAATAAATAAAGCCACATTAAAAGTGAACACGTCCCATTTGGTCAGTTATGTCAAACGTAAAACAACAAAAAAGCCCCGTTTGGAAGTTAACAACATTTTTAATTTCACTGCTGCCTTGCCCATTATAAACTGTACTGAGGTGTGAATAGACCCTGGGCTGAAACATTGATTTTTATGTCTACATTGAATATAAATAGATTTTTAAAGAATGTGCAAGGTAGGACATGTATAAAAATATTAAATCGGAACTGACAGTCCTCTTGCCATCATTACTTCCTTTAAGAAAGACCACATTTTACTGGGACCTCTGATCAGCTGATGCTTGGAGGACCTGACTCCAGGCTCTGATCTAGAATGGACTGTTCTGAATACGCCTAACTTGGGCCTTACTTTTCTTGTCTGTGAGGTTAGTATTAGGTATATTTTCTTATTTATTTATTATTATTAACAGTAGCAACAACACAATTACAGTTCCTGTAAAGATGTGCATTTATTGAAGTAAATACCCCCATATATTCAGAGACAAAGTCCAAAATACTAGGCTATGGCTCCACATTTTCTGGAAATGTAGAGCCTGCTTTTTATAACATTGTCTTGAAGAACCACACAAATCTCATACACTTAACTTTGCTGTTTGCTTGTGCCTTCGGGTAAATCACTAACATTTTCTGTTTTGTATTTCAAGGAGAAAATAAATGTCACATGAATAGGAAGAATGCCACATTCTGAAATACAGAGTTCAGATGCTGTGGGGATGAGGATAAGGGGATTAAGGACCAGGGGATATGTAGATGAGGGTCTTCATTGTTTCTTAACCTTGGGTTCCTCTTCCCCACACCCAATCCCTGTTTTTCTTCCCATCTCAGCCAAACTCTGATGTGCAGAGCTAGGGGGAAGAAGGAGGGTTTGGCTGATAAGGCCCGTAAATAATGTACACCTCTGCCTTTGTCTGTATTATATTGGGGTGACATTCCATCTCCATGTATTGACGGCTTAGATTTTATTATAGATTTCTTTTACACTGGAAGCTTGAGTACTACTCTGGGAAGTTGCCGGTATTGAATATACTACCTTATACTACAGTTATGCTAAGCTTTTCTATTCTATCTGCAGGATACTATAATAATAATGATGGTGAAAGTTGTAAATGCTATTCACATTTCTGTGAACCTCTATCGTTTACCAAGCACATCCACAGGCATCATTATCTTATTTTGATTGGGAAACTTACAAGACTCCAGTGAGGTTGTTGAGGCAGGTGTGCTTGAGGAGATTCTTTGTAGCTGTTGTTGAGGCAGGTGTGCTTGAGGAGATTCTTTGTAGCTGATGTTTACACTTCCACTTAAAAAATAAGCAAACAGGCCAGGTGCGGTGGCTCACACCTGTAATCCCAGCACTTTGGGAGCCTGAGGTGGGCGGATCACCTGAGGTCAGGCATTCGAGACCAGCCTGGTCAACATGATGAAACCCTGTCTCTACTAAAAATACAAAAAATTAGCCAGGCATGGTGGCAGGCACCTATAATTCCAGCTACTTGGAAGGCTGAGGCAGGAGAAACACTTGAACTTGCAAGGCAGAGGTTGCAGTGAGTCGAGATCATGCCACTGCACTCCAGCCTGGGCAACAAGAGTGAAACTCCATCTCAAATTTAAAAAAATAAAAAATAAAAATAATAATAATAATAATAAAGCAAACAGTTGGTATTTACCCCGTGTTATTTTGTAGTTATATCAAGGTTAGTAATTTCCATTTCAGTTTGTTACAGAGGCATTGATGGACTTCATTTAGACTTTGAATTCTCATTACCACATATAATTACTCACATTCAAGTTAGCTGCATATGGAATAAGGACAAGTGGTTAATCTGAATGGCCAACCCCCGATAGACAAGCTGCGTCTCTTTCCTGCTCGATATTCTCAAGGACTAATGATGATGAGTAGAAAGTATACGAGCTTCACAGGATTGGTTTCAATGCCTAGTTTACTTACTCAAATCCTTGCAATCCACTAGTACATCAGAACAGGTGACAGTCAACTCAACCTTTGATCTAGATGGGAATAATAAAAAATACATACATTTTAGTTTTCGTTTAAAATCAAGACCCAGAAATACTTGTTGTGGGAGGTAGCAACAGGGCTGTTGAAGGAACATTAGAATTGGAAGAGGGATATTTAAGTTTTCATATCCTGTGTTAGCTTTGAGGCACTGGATAGGTCACCTGACCTCTGTAGTAGTCAGTTTTCTTCTCTGTGAAATAGGACAATAATAATTGTCCTAGTTATGAAAACCTTTGTGGTCATAGGTGACAGGATCAAATGAGAAAACACATGTGAAATCCTTCTGTAAAGTAGGGCACCTGAAAGAAGTGTTAATTGCTATTGCTAAGGCCATGCCAGGGCTGAAGGTAAGAGATATATCAACAAGAGATGCAAACAGGGAAATGAAGTGAGCTCCCTAATGATCTGATAGGACAAACACATTGCTTTCATTACCTTTATTTACATTTGACTCATGTGACTGTTACTAATCCAGCCCTCCTGTTACCTGGCCAATATGGTTTGGCTGTGTCCCCACCCAAATCTCATCTTGAATTCTCATGTGTTGTGGGAGGGACCCAGTGGGAGGTAACTGAATCATGGGGGCAGGTCTTTCCCTTGCTGTTCTCATGATAGTGAATACGTCTCACGGGATCTGATGGTTCCATAAGGGGGAGTTTCCCTGCACAAACTCTTTTTGCCTGCTGCCATCCATGTAAGACGTGACTTGCTCCTCCTTGCCTTCCACCATGATTGTGAGGTCTCCCCAGCCATGTGGAACTGTAAGTCCATTAAACTTCTTTCCTTTGTAAATTGCCCAGCCTTGGGTATGTCTTTATCAGCAGTTTGAAAACAGACTAATACACTGGCCAAATCCCTTTTCTCCCTTTTGTGAAACACTGAATGCAAAGCTTTATATTCTTATAAATATAGTTAAATAAATATATCTTATAAACAAATACACCCACACACATTTACCATGGCAACTGATTCAATGGATATCACTATTTATTGATATGTTCATATTGCTGGGGTCTTAGGACAAATTCTGAACCACTTGTCATGTTTGCTGCTATTTTAACCAACAGGATAAATAGATAAATAGTTGAATTGTTCTTGGAAATATTTTCCTTGGATGAAATGTTATTACCTAGATAGTGCAAAGCCTCCGTGGATTCTTTCAGGCTTTTTTATTTATTTTATAATGCCACTGCTACTGCCATAACAGGTGTGTTTGTGAAATAGTAAAATCGCAGTTAGACAAGCAGATTAAGTGGATAACTGTCTTAGTGTGGCCTCCAAACTATAGAGAATGCTGCAACATCCAACACACCCAAGCAAAATCCAAATTTGTCAAGATGGAGGAAAATGGTAGCAATTGCTTCAAACGCTCATTTATTTTTGTATCAAATGTAATGTTGAGTGTTTTGCCCAAGATAAAGAAAACATCAGTACTAATGACTGACGTTAATTATTCTGTCATCTCTTTGATGCTCCCCTACAAGAGGGAGAAGTGCAAAATAAAATTTGTTTAGTTGTAACAAAAAAGCAAGTGCTTCATCTGAAAAGTTTTATTCACCCAAGAAATATCCTGAAAGTTTCATTTAGCTGACTAAAGAGAAAATGTAGTAAATAACTAAAGGAAAATTACTAAGAAATGCTTAAAGAAGGCTTAGGTTAGCTGCTTGGGGACTAGCAAAATAGCAATTAAGTTTATAGAATGAAGGGATTAAAAGTAACATGAATGAAAAGTAGAAGGAAATGAACTCCGTTCTAATCTCTAAAACTGGCTTAAATAAAATGCTCATTATAGGGTGGGTTTATGAGGCACACCAGAAGTTGCAAGGATTAGGATGCATGGATTTAAAAGCTAGGAATCTACTTTTGACTACGCCGACAAAATGCTATGAGTGGGTTCCTTTCTCGGGTGTCTCTCCAGCCTGTGCAGCAGGAATTCTACTTGAAACCAGGTTACTTTCCAGTTTTGTCATCAGTATTAAGAATTGTTTTCAAGTGCTCCATTTGTGGGTCAAATACCACAAAAATCTACATATATAGCTTATGTTTATTTTTAGAAATCTCTTTATATTAGAAAATTGTACCAAACAGGATACGCAAAAATGATTCCTGAAATAGTCACTGCAATTTGGGAATGGAAAGTAAATGAATAACCAAATGTACCTCTAATCTTAACTGGAAGGCATTTCCATAACTGACGCTCCTGGAACCTTCTGTGAGTGATGGGCTTGAGAGCTGAGGGATTTGACTTGAAAAGGCTCTGACACTGAATGATTTATGGCCGTGTTCCTCCCTGAGCCGGGGCCCAGTATCTGCTCTGCACAGAACATGGCCGGGGCTACAGGGAGCCGAAACCTCATTTAGTTATCCAGGAAGCCTAAATGATGCAGCACTTCAAAGATCACTGGGATCTTAATGGGAAGCCGGCGCTCCCCAGAGCAGCAAGTGAGGGGCAGGAGGCCACCAAGGAGGTGTTCTGGACCACGGTTTATCTGCTCCCAGGGTTGGGCGCTGCCTCCCAGAGATGGAACTACCTTGAGTAAGCCTGGAGAAAGGATCCCCTTATCTGGCAAATGCTATTGCTTTCTGTGTGTAGCTATTTTGTCGTCTTGAATATTTCATCACTCTGCAATCATCTTCCCTTTGGTTTGCTAAGCACTCTTATTAGGCAAACCCCTTGGTGCTGAAAGATCTGAAGCTGACTCACCACTCCGTAAAATCTTCATTTCTGGTATAGAGAGAAATTTCTGCCTTGTGAGAATTTATTGGCTGCATGTGGCATAACTGAAACAACTTCAAAATTGGTGACGATTCTACCACTTTCAGAAATCGGTAATTGAAGAGAGAGTAAAGCAATTAGACTAGCAGACGCAATTTGATTCGATCATTTGATCATTGGATCATTGATCATTTGGAATATGTGTTAAATCCAACACCCTCAGGACCAAGTTCATCTTTGTACAATCTGTAAGAAGAGGGCTTGCTCAGTGGATAAACCAAGGCTACCTGGGGAATGGTTAAACGCTAAGGGAAGGAAAGGTTTTAAAGTGTTTAGGCAGCAGCCATTCAGGTAGCAGAGCCCATCTGAAATTCCGCTTGTGAATACTTTTTGAACTATGTCATGATTATTTTATTACCTAAAAGCTATGAAATAGTTTTTTCTTAAAGTTCAAATTAGTGAAGTTTCACTGAATTGATAATAAAATCTATACCAGTCCTAGGCACACTAGTATTACAAATTTAAATATTTTCTTATGCCATCAAGATCAATTTTAACAAAATGAATGCATATTTGTCTCTCGTTTAGTCTGTTTTATCAAGGCGAGGCACATCAATGGGCTCTTCCTCCTGGTGGTTCGCATGGCTCCTCTTTCTCTTCGACACCCCCACGTCCTGGCCAGGCAGATGGGCATCCCACACGTCCAGTCTCATTCCAAGATGCTGTAGGCCACATGGCAATCTTGCATTCTCCTGTTCATGTGTTCCAGAAGCCTAGACACTTGACAAAGACCCTTCAAGCATAGAAAAGTTACACGGGGGAAATGCCCTGAGTCAGAGAGGGCTTCCCTTCTTCAGCTGAGATTTTCTTGGACTGAACTGGTGAGATGCAGCTGAAGTGAAGAAAGCCATCATGCTGGGAGGGTCCAGACAGAGGCCCAGGGAAGTGTGAGGAGTGTGGGAGCAACAGAATATCCCTGCCCCCCGACCTGCCACCGGCCCCACATCTGATTCCACAGAAGGAGCAACACTCTGGAGTGGGGATGGAGTGGACGGAGGAGGAGCGGGGAGGCATTGCCGGGAAGCACGTCCGCAGCGTGGCCCAGAAACCAGGCATGAGCCTGGTGCTTAGGGAATCAGAGGAAGCAGAGGGAGCCTTCGGCCCTCAGGGGCAGGAAGATGACGATGAAGAGGGGTCCATGGAGACTCTGATGGATCAATGACTGAAGTCCACATGGGACAATCGGTGGCACGGAAGAGGGCCCTTTGGATAAAAGACGTTAAAGATAAAAATCTAGCTCCCCACCCAACCCAGAAATAAAAGCTCTTTGCACTATGCGAGCCCTTGAAATCGGGACACCACATGGGAAGACAGTTGAGGGTTCGTTGATTTGACTAAGCTGTAAAAACTTTAACCGATATTAAGTTGTAGAAACTGTGATGGTTCATACTGAGTGTCAACTTGATTGGATTGAAGGATGCAAAGTATTGTTCCTGGGTGTGTCTGTGAGGGTGTTGCCAAAGGAGATGAACATTTGAGTCAGTGGGCTGGGAGAGGCAGACCCACCCTCAATCTGGTGGGCACCATCTAATCAGCTGCCAGTGAATATAAAGCAGGCAGAAAAACGTGAAAAGGAGGGATGGACCTAGCCTAGTCTTTCTCCTGTGCTGGACACTTCCTGCCCTCGAACATCAGACTCCAAGTTCTTCAGCTTTGGGACTCGGACTGGCTCTCCTTGCTCCTCACCTTGCAGACGGCCTATTGTGGGACCTTGTGATCATGTGAGTTAATACTTAATGAACTCATATATATATATGTATATATATACACACACACACATATATACACACACGTATACACACATGTATATATTTCCTATTAGTTTTGTCCCCTAAGAGAACCCTGACTAATACAGAAACATTTTTTGAAAAATTACAGTTCTTTACATCTGAGTTTTATGGATTGAGATACAGAACTGTTAAAGATGCCTACAGTTGAGTGATTTCAAATAGACTACTGTATTTCTCCCTTGATAGGAATTAAATTATGTCCCCACAAGTGATATGTTGGAGTCCTGAGACCCCAGAATGTGGTGAGAATGTGGCTGTATTTGGAGACAGGTCCTTTGCAGATGGAATCAGGTTACAGTGAAGTCCTAATCAATGACGTGGCTGGGGGGTGCTTCATCCAGTGTGACTGGTGTCCTTATAAAAAACAAGGAAAATTTAGATGATGGGCAAGAGACCTGGAACAGATGCTCCCTCGCAGCCTCAGAAGGAGCCAACCCTGCAGACATGTTGATCTTGAACTTTGAGCTTCCAGAGCTGAGACAGTAAATTTCTGTTGTTCTGGCCACGCAGTCCACGGTACCTCATCACAGTGATCCAGCAAAGCAGTGTGACCCTGTCTTCTGTGTTTCCAGGATTCACTGTTTTTCCCTGACTAGGTCACCAAATGAGGACTTATTATTTTTATTTATTTATTTATTCATTTATTTATTTATTTTTGAGATAGAGTCTTGCTCTGTCACCCAGGCTGGAGTGCAGTGGTGCAATCTCGGCTCACTGCAACCTCCGCCTCCCGGGTTTGAGCGATTCTCCTGCCTCAGCCTCTCGAGTAGCTGGGGCTACAGGTGCATGCCACCACACCAGGCTAATTTTTTTTTGTATTTTTAATAGAAACGGGGTTTCACTGTGTTGCCCAGGCTAGTCTTAAACTCCTGAGCTCAGGCAATCCACCCGCCTTGGCCTCCCAAAGTGCTGGTATTACAGGCATGAGCCACTGTGCCTGGCTGAGGATGTATTATCTTTTAAATAACTCATTCGTCCACTCTACATTCGCTGGGAGATAGAAGAGTGTCGTGGTCACAGGAATGGCAGAGTGGTTTTGTGGCTCAGGCTCCTTCCCCAGTTTTGGGTTTCCCTGAGAGTCACATGGGTGAGTGATCTAAATCCTCCTGGTCCTGGGGGAGGGGTTTGCCTCTGCCATCCTTCAGGTGCAGGGCCACCGTACCGCTGCTGTCGTCTAGCCACCTGCAGTCACAGTGCGGGTATCTAGGGCGCCCTCCCGCTCTTGCTTTGACATCAGGAGAGGGGCTGCCTCCAGAGCCTTCGGAGAAGGCCACTCCTACCGCCCAGAGCGGCTGCTTTGTTGTGCCATCAAGTGTTCCCCAAAAGGCAGGGACAATGGCCTTACTCACCTGTGACATTCTGTTTTGGACCAGCACTGTCCAACAGAAACATAACGAGAGACATACATTTAAAATTTTGTACTAACCACATTAAAAAAGCAAAAGAAAATAGGTGAAATTAATTTTAGTAATATATATTACTTAACTCCATAGATTCAAAACACTATCATTTAAATTCTTATTCAATATAAAGTGTTACTGAAATATTTTCAAGTTCCAGCGTGCGTCTTCCACACACAGCACATCTCAATTCAAATAGCCAGGGTCTGTGGTGTCAGGCAGCTGCCAGGAGGCAGCAGGCAGCACACGCCAGCAATTTCTAGAGCAGGAAGCCACCTCCAAGTCTTCCGTCCTGCATGGGCATGAGTGGCTGCCCGGGGCATGCCCAAGCAGGTGGCTCTGAAAGCACACGCAATTCCTCTCCAGGGCTGCATCTCAGGCCCCTGCAGCTCTTTTTCCTTCAGCTGAGGTCTTTCCTTGAACTAAAGCAAACAGGCTCTCTCTGTGGTACGGGCTCCCTCCCTCCTCCTCCCTCCCCCTCCCTCCTCCCTCCCTCCCCCTCCTCCCTCCCCATTCCTTTTCCTTTCTTTCCTTTGTGTTCTCTTCTCTGTTTCCTTCTTTTCTCTTTGTTGTTTTAGAGTGCACTAGGAAGTGCCACAATCACAGCTTTCTTACTGCAGCCTTGACTCCTGGCTCCAGTGCACCTCCACCTCTGCTCTGTAGTACAGGGGATAATGGCATCCACTACTACAGCTAATTTTAAATTTTTGTAGAGATGGGGTCTCCTATGCTGCCTGTGGCTGGTCCTCTAAACTCCAGGTTCAAGTAATCCTCTTGTCTCATCCTCCCAAAGTGCTGGGATTACAGGCATGAGCTACTGTGCCTGGCCTCTTTCTATATCTTTTTGAGACAGAGTCTCGCTCTGTCGTCCTGGCTGGAGTGCAGTGGCATGATCTCAGTTTACTGTAACTTCCGCCTCCCAGGTTCAAGTGATTCTCCTGCCTCAGCCCCCCTGAGTTGCTGGAATTACAGGCAGCCGCCACCACACCCGGCTAATTTTCGTATTTTTAATAGAGACAGGGTTTCACCGTGTTGGCCAGGCTGGTCTCAAACTCCTGACTTTAAGTGATCTGTCTGCCTTGGCCTCCCAAAATGCTGGGATTACAGGCGTGAACCACCATGCCTGGCCCCTTTCCATTTTTACATGGTCTTATTGTGGCTTCCTAGTGAAGTCACTGATAGCACATTATTGTGTAGCCCTAAAAGTATGGTTTCCTGGTGAACTGATTTCCATTTTGTTTGAATAACAGCAGTCTGACTGCCTATTACTTGAAAGAATCAATGAGGAGCAGGAATCTCTGATAAGGTGAGGCACGGTTTGCTTTGACAGTTCACCGTCTCTTGAGAATATTTGCTGTATCTCTGTATTTTCCACCTACTTGAAGCTTCATTGTGTCTTTCACTCTATCAGTCAGGACAGTTGTGTAAATTCGTCCTTACATGTGATTTCCTCTCTGGGATAACTCAATTATTCTGGCTTCTAGTATTTCATTCCCTATTAATGGGGTTGCTTGAACTTTTTGTGGTATTTCTTCCTAGTTTATTTCTTTGATTTATTGGCACTCTTTAAGTTCCTGTTTCACACTAAATTCTTCTTTCTGATTCCATCTTACATCCTGTCCTCATAATTTCATTCTCACCAATAAATACTGACATTTGTTAACTACTGAGTCTCCCGAGCTGAGCTACGATTCATTCATCCATTCATCAATCAGACTGCTGGGCCAGATTTGTTTCTTCAGTCCTAGTTTTTTCCATAGGATGGAACTTCTCAATCCTGTTTTTTCTTTTTTCTTTTTCTTTTTTCTTTTTTTTAGACTGAGTTTTAGCTCTATCACCTAGGCAGGAGTGCAGTGGCACGATCTCAGCTCACTACATCACTGCAACGTCAGGCTCTGGGGTTCAAGCAATTCTCGTGCCTCAGCCTCCCAAGTAGCTGTGACTACAGGCATGTACCACCTCGCCTGGCTAATTTTTGTATTTTTTAGTAGAGACAGAGTTTCACTATGTTGGCCAGGCTGGTCTCAAATTCCTGACCTCAAGGGATCTGCCCGCCTCGGCCTCCCAAAGTGCTGGGATTACAGGTGTGAACCACCACACCTGGCTTCAATCCTGTTTTAGCCTTAAATTCTGGTGCACCGGGGATGACTGGGTCTTGATCGGCTGTGATATGCTGTGCTCATTCTGTGTGGAGAGACCTCAAAGCAGAGAACAGGCGCTTGGAGGTTCTGATTCCTGCATCGCAGGGAATTCTCTTTTCCTCTTTACACATCCAGGGAGCGGAGGGGACATACATGCCCTACCTGGCATCCGGAATCTGTCCTGGCTCTTCCCTGGAGTCCTGGATGACAGGTTGGCTGGCTTTCTCCTCTCACCGAAGCTGTGGGCTGTGGGCTGTGGGCTGCTTATGCCCGCCTCCTGCAGGGGAGAGGGACACCTTCCTGAGCCACTTTCCCATGTCCCTGAGGCTGCTCCAGGTCAGGAGTTCCTGTGCTCTCCCCTCCATAGGTAGTCAAGGAAGTGACCATGTCCTCGGGTGCAGCCATCTTGGCGACCACACCGTCAACTCCATTAGCTGCAGCCTTGCGTCATAGCCCAGCTCATTCAAGCACAGCTACCTCCAATAGGGAATGTCCCTTGTAGGGAGCAGGTGCTTTTTCATTTTACCTGTCCTCAGGCTGACCCTTTGCTCATTAGAATAGTAAAAAACACACTCCTGGGTGGAGATTTAAGATGCTAATGAGATGTCCAGGTGCCTTGGCTCACGCCTGTAATCCCAGCACTTTGGAAGGCTGAGGTGGGTGGATCACTTGAGGTCAGGAGTTTGAGACCAGCCTGGCCAACATGGTGAAACCCCATCTCTACTAAAAATACAAAAATTAGCTGGGCAAGGTGGCAGGCGCCTGCAATCCCAGCTGTTCAGGGGGCTGAGGTAGGAGAATCCCTTGAACCCAGGAGGCAGAGGTTGCAGTGAACAGAGATTGTGCCATTGCACTCCAGCCTGGGAGTCTCAGGAGTGAGACTCCGTCTCAAGAACAAAAAAAAAAAAAAAAAAAAAAAAAAAAAAAAAAAAAAAAAAAAGCAAAAGAGACATGCAACATATGAAGAAGCAGGGGCAGCTGCTGTGCGTGTGCAGCCAGAGGACCACCCAGAACATGCTCACCAGTCGCGCTGCTTCCCACCTGCTAGGAAGAATCCTGGAGGACCCCGGTGAAGGGAGCCTCCAGCGTTTGCTGTCTCACCTCTCAATCCACCGCTCCAACTTACCTTTCAGAGTCTTTTCCCTTTTACACTTCGCTATCAGTGTCCTTTCTCTCTTGCATCAAGCTGCCTCCTACCCTTTCTCTACTGCTGTGTGTCTCTGGTTTAAATTCTTTTAAACGAAGAAGACAAGAACCGAGGACTCCCAATCGCCATCGCCAGAATTATTGAAATGGCTGCTTTGGAAAGTTGAATCTTGCCAGCTGTCAGCACCTTCCTGCCATTCCTCCTGGTGTGAGGGGACCCGCGTGCGTTTTTGCAGGGAAGTTACCTTCTTCCAGCCCCTCTTCTTTCCCGTCTGAATCTGGGGCAGGGGGAAGGGGGAGCCTCGAGGACGGCCGCAGCCTCCATGACGGGCTGTCCTCTCTCATGGGAAGTCTGGGACCCTCAGACTGAAGAACGACGTGTAGCTTCCACAGGGGAGCCTCCAGGATGGGGGAGGCTCCAGGATAAGGGGAGCCTCCAGGAAGGAGGAAGCCTCCAGGACAGAGGAGCCTTCAGGACGGCAGAGCCTCCAGGACAGGGGGAGTCTTCAGGATTGAGGGGAGTCTTCAGGACGGGGGGAGCCTCCAGGACGGGGGGAGCCTCCCTGACGGGGGAGCCTTCAGGACGGGGGGAGCCTTCAGGACGGGGGCCTCGGCCTCGTGGCCGCTTTGGACTTTGGTTAAACACAGTATAAACAGACAGGGCTCCTGGCGGATCAGCAGGACGGTCTGAGGCAGCAAAGTGTCCAGCACCTTTGAGCTGTGGCTGCCGGCCACCTCCGCTGCTGTGAATACCAGACAAGTCTCCAGACAGAATCCCAGGCGGGAACATGGGGCAGTTACGTGGCTTTACTCAACCCCATATGCCTTTGCTGTTACGTTTCCAAATACTGAGACCAGGCGAGAGAGCTGCGATCACTTCACTGGAAAATGTAAAACAGTAAGACAAAGTAAAATTGGTTCCAATTCTAAAAAAAAATTCATAGGGCTCTTAATACTAATTTATTCTAAAAAATACACCCCCTGGTTTCCTTTCCAGGTGATGGCTATCTGTGAGCGAGAGGGGCAGGGGCCTGGGTGAGGAGCTGGGGAGGGGTCTGGAGGAGCCACCGGAGGTGTGGGCCAGACCCCCAGAGCAGGGAGGCCACGGGAGGACCTCAGCGCCACTCTAAGAGCAATGGGAAGTGTCGCAGTTGAAAGAGGGCTTATTCAGTTAAAAATGACGGGAGTGAAATGGAAAAAAAATGTCTTTTAGGAAATGGGTGGGTGCAAGAACAACTCACCCAGAACTGGTCTTCAAAGCAAAATATGATACTGGAGGCCTGGCAAGTCTGGTTAATTCTGGTATCTGAATACTTGCACAAAGTACCAATTCTGTTTAAAATGACCAAAGAAAGCATTTCTGTTTCAGAGAGAAACAACATGGATAGTTTCTTTGCATCATCTCTGCCTTCTGCCATTTTCCTCTGGGATTTCCTTTATGAGAAAACACAATTATTTAGTTTCCCATCAAACCTACTTATGGATGAGTAATTCTGAGGGTGATATTTTGGCATTCATCTTTTTATTGTTACACTGTTTCTGGCATGAACGATGCTTCAAGGTTTAGATGTACGTGCACAATACCTAGATATTTTTAGCCGTATGTATATGACTCTAGATGTATTTAGCCATTAAATTTGGAAATCTACTGGGCCTGAGGGGCTTCTATAGTTTACTTTGTCTTCTAAAAAAAAAAAAAAAAAGCATCACACATTTTGTTTGAAGGGGTTGCTTTCCATTTCCTTTCAGTGAAAATAATTATTTCAAAAAAATCGTTTCATGTTTATGTTTGTATACAAATTATTAATAATAAAACAAAGTAAATTTTCTCCAATGTAGTCTATAGGTAGCATTTTGTAGGGTGGAAGTCGATGTTTTTCCTCTTAAGATTTTAAAGAGACTCATCTTTAGGCCAGGACAGCTCGAAATTTTGAAGACTACAAACTGAAAGTTTTAGCAAACAATAGGTAGAGAAGAAAATGGACATTTCTCACTTTATTTTTAATTAATTAATTAATTTTTTTGAGACAAGATCTGGTTTTGTCACCCAGGCTGGAGTGCAGTGGCGCAATCACAGTTCACTACAGCCTCAACCTCCTGGACTCAGGTGGTCCTCCTACCTCAGCCTCCCTGGTAGCTGAGAATACACGTGTGTGCCACCAGGTCTGGCTAATTTTCTGTATTTTTTGTAGAAACAGGGTTTTTCCGTATTTCCCAGGTTGGTCTCGAACTCCTGGGCTCAAGCAATCTGCCTGCCTTGGCCTCCCAAAGGGCTGGGGTCACAGGTGAGAGTCACCACGCCCAACCACGTTCATCCCTTTAGTCAGAGGATAGAAATTGGCAATGAGAAGCTGACAGATTGGACTTCTCTGTCATCAGCCTTTTTATTGTCACCTGTAAGTTGTTCGCCTTTGGAGAATTGAAGAAAATAAAATTAAATAGCGCTTTTTTTTTTTCCAGGATAGAATTTCTTCTTTGATGGTCCACTAATTAACATCCAGTTTTTAACTTGGTTCTCTTCTCCCCTGAAGGAAACCGACATCTGGTCATGGAGAGGGGACATCTGCCCATGGAAAGGGATTGAATTAACCTAATTCTTCCTTTCCCTCTTTCCTGCCTCATTCTCTGCTCTCCCCTCCCCCAGTTTCTCTATCTACCTAGAGAGGTGAGGTTAAATAGTTACCATCCTCTTTTCTTTTTTGAGATGGAGTCCCTGTGTCACTTAGGCTGGAGTGCAGTGGCGTGATCTCAGCTCACTGCAACCTCTGCCTCCCAGGTTCAAGCCATTCTTGTGCCTCATGCTCCTAAGTAGCTGGGACTACAAGCACCCGCCACCACGCCTGGCTAATTTTTGTATTTTCAGTAGAGATGAGGTTTTACCATGTTGGCCAAGCTGGTCTCAAACTCCTGACCTCAAACGATCCACCCGCCTCTGCCTCCCAAAGTGCTGGGATTACAGGTGTGAGCCACTGCGCCTGGCCAGTAGTTACCATTCTCTTATCCACTACAGAAAGAAATCAGTTCTGGGAAGCAATGAGGGTCTCCTACCACAGCCATGATCAGATAGGTCACCCTGCCACAGCTGCTGGGACTCAGAGGCTGGGGTGGGAAACAAGGTGTCCCCAGGTTGGTCCATGGGACGGGCTGAGAAGAAGTAGAGAAATCATTTTGAATGAGCATTAGTGGCGTGGTCCTGGTCAGAGTAGCCTGTTGCTAGTTCTACTGTGAGGCAATGGCTGGACTGAGAACCAGATGTCACCTGATGCTTGGGAGAGCCTTCAAGGCATATCACAGACTCAGCAGGCAATGCTTCCATGTCTGGGCGAGGTGGGAAATACGTTGTCTGCCTTCAGGTGTGTCTTCCACCATTCTTCAGTAACAGATCCTCATGTTCATGTGAAAGTGAACCCCTCTCAACAACCCCTCCAAGTGATCTCAGTTGGCTCTGACTGTGGTTCCAGAAGGGGCACATGCGACCAGTCTTGAGCTGAGCACACAGCACGTTTTCCCATAATAACTAGCTTGGGGAAGGCACATAATCTAAGCTAATGCAATCACAGTGAATCTCAGGACTTTGGTTCCAGTGATCTCTGGACTTGAACTTGGATAGGTGTGAGAAACTGTAGACACATCCTTGTCTCTACGGAAGTCCTACTGTCTGGGATCTCAAACCTGTAATCCCAGCACTTTGGAAGGCTGAGGTGGGAGGATTTCTGGAATCTGGAAGTTTGAGACTCGTCTGGGCAACATCGTGAGGCTCCGTCTTTACAGAAATAAAATTATCTGGGCATGATGGCACATGCGTGTAGTCCCAGCTACTCTGGAGCCTCAGGTGGGAGGATTACTTGAGCTCAGCAGGTTGAGGCTGAGCCATCATTATAAGCCATGATGGTATCACTACACTCCAGCCTGGGTGAGAGAGCAAGACCCTGTCAAAAAAATAAAAACAACAACAACAACAAATCCAAGACCTACTGTCTAAGAAAGGTTCTCAGAGAGGAAATGGAGCCAAGAGCAAAAGGAAGAGAAAGTGAGTCTTGGTGTATTTAAGCCTCTGGCTCAAGTTGTACCCTGAGCTTCTCACTTACATACGTATGTGTTTAAGCAACATTGATTGGGTTGGATTTTCTGGCAACTGCATCCAAACAGTATTCATTCATTCAGACTGAGCCTTGAACAACACTTACTACTGAAGGATTGAAGACATCATTTTGTGGGGGCTTGTAGAATATATATAAAGAGAAAGCTTATGGTTCCTATCTCGGTGGGGAGGGTTGCAGTCTAAACTATTGTAATTGATGTATACACATCAGCCCATCAAATGGTTAACTCACTTTGACTCCTCTGCTAGCTTTATGGAGATGAAGATTTTATGATTCTTTCCATCTTTTACATCCATCCTGCTGTCTGCAGTGATTGCTTTTGGCAAGGTTTAGGTCCATAAAATGCTTGTTGGCATAAAGCAACAATTTGTGGTAACGTGTTAGAGTAAGTGGCTAATCAGCATTTAACTTCTCTATAGGATAATTGATCACAGCGATATCATTTTATTCTTGGAGTTTTCAACACTTCATGAAATTTTGCCAACGTATAACAAGTTTTTTTTCCCCTAAAATGCAAAGTATGAGGGAGGCAGACAGGTTGGAGGGTGTCATGGGTAAGATCATGGTTCAAATCTTAAGTCTACTCTTTTCTGATGATGAGACTTTGGCAAGAATACTTAATCTCCCTGGGTTTCAGTTTCTTCATATGAAAATGAGGCCAATAATTCTGATCTCACAGATGTAGTTCATGTAAGGATGAAAGGCTTTGAGGCATGTAGGTCTTCAGCAAAGCATCTCGCATGTAGTAATTTCATAAACTATGGACTAAATTTTGATAGAACTAGGCAAGCCTTGGAATCCTAATGGATGACTTTTAACATTATAAAATATGTCATCAACTGCTTATTCTTTTTATATAATCTTCCTAATAAATCACTTTTAAGTTGGTACAAGATTGCTTATATGGATTTGTCAATTAGGCTTTACTTATTTAAAATGATAAAATAACACCTTTTAATATACAAATGTATGCAATATAAAACATGTAGAGACAGTTCCCTCAAATACCCGTTTCCCTTTCCATATTTCACGTATAGCAATATTAGTAGTTGGGGTGAATTCACCTTGATATTCTTGGATGAAGTTGAGCATATGGGTGCGTACATGAGCATTCAGGTATGTGAGTATGTGTATCTTTCTAAATCTGTGGTTTTCCAACTTGTGTTTTCCCCCAAATAGTATGTTATGGGCTTTTATAACAATAGAACAAATATAGACACATTTAGGTATATTTATTTTGTTGAAATTTACAACAAAGATGTCATGGCTTCCGGCATATTCCCACCTTTGCCAGCAACAGATATATCATCCTGAGAACCTGGATCATCTCTGATGTTGAGCAATTTGCCAACATTCATGACCAGTTAAATAGATTTAAATGCAAAATTGCCTCATGCTTAGGAACGCATATTTCAGTTTAAAGATAATGTCTTAACTTTCCAAGATTAATCTATAAAAGCATACATTTTGTATTTCAGATTTTGGAAAACATTCTTTTTCCTTTTGTGTTGCCTGTGTTCAGGAGAACACTAGTCTGTTGCAGGATGTTTTTTTCTACTTTTATAAGCCACAGAAATGCATATTTAAAACAAAACAAAATGAACAGAAAAAGCAGGATTTCACCTCGAGGTTTAAAGTAAAGTTACCATATTACAAACTTGGAAAATGGTAATGAAGAGAAATTTATATTGGTTTCTAGCCAAAATTCTATGTTTAGGAAGATGGGGAGGTGCCAAAATTAGTAATAGCTGATTCAATATTGTAAAATTCTAATTGAAAATCAATACCAAATTTTATACTTCAGAAAATCCTTAGAGTTTTTCTACTCAAACCTGCTCTATTTATGTTGGAAAAATTAAAGAGACTAAAAGAGGTTACATCGCTTGCCTAAGAGTCACATGGTTAATTACTGATACAATTGACAATAAAGTCTAGATTTCAAGGATAGTAAGGATGATGGTGATGACAGCACTATAAATAAATTACAGAGTCCACTATTACTGTACACTCATCATTGTTTAAGACTTTATATTTTCTTTTCACAGATACTTTGAAAATTTGATCTTATTCCCCTGGTTTTTTTTCTTTCTTTCTTTCTTTTTTTTTTTTTGAGACAGAGTCCTGCTCTATTGCCAGGCTGGAGTGCAAAGGCACAATCTCTGCTCACTGCAACCTCCACCTCCTGGGTTCAAGCAATTCTTCTGCCCCAGCCTCCCAAGTAGCTGGGACTACAGGCATACACCACTATGCCCAGCTAATTTTTGTATTTTTAGTAGCAACAGGGTTTCACCATGTTGGCCAGGATGGTCTCGATTTCTTGACCTCGTGATCCACCCGCCTCGGCCTCCCAAAGTGTTGGAGTTACAGATGTGAGCCACCACACCTGGCCTTATTCCCCTATTTTTAGCGTAGGAAGCTGGTGATCAGATGCATATATTATGTGCAGTGTTACCCAACTAGTGTTGGATTTGAACTGGGGTCTGACTTTAAAACATGAGCTCCTTTCAGAAAATTTATATGTGTGTGTAAGAAGGGTGTGGCAGCAGTGTAATATAATCTTTTTTCTACTTTATATTGTTGCTAGAGTCACTATCCACAAACGTGACCATTTCATGCTGTGGTGTGAAGTCTTGCAGCTTTCATTACTCACATGGTCCTCAGTTGCATCTAGAACCAAATATTCTGCTGTAAGATGAAAACAAGCATGTAATTCAGAGATACAGAAGGGAGGAATTTGGATTCAGAAGTAATATCTTAGAAAATTAAAGATGAACAGGTAGTAACTTCACACAAAAGTGTCTGAAATAAAACTCCTTTCATGAAGTACTCTGCAGAGCAGGTTGGGCCCAGAGCTTCCTGGATCAAAATCTCATCTCATCATGCGTCCCTGCCTGCTCACCCATTTGCCCTTTCTTCTGATTTTCTCCACTCCATTAAGCCTCCATCCCCTCACATTCCCTCCTCCTTTACTCTTAGTAGTTATCACAGAGGAAGGAGGACATGAGAAATAGCTAATCTTCTTGCCACTTTATGGACAAAGTGCCCACTCCCTCCCTGACAACCGAAGAGAGGGAGAGGTCTTTCTCTCTCTAGGGCTGGCCCCACCTCCTTCTCAGAGATCTCCATCTAACTGTTATCTCTTTGCTTGCCCATATTTTCACAATTTCTTTCTGCAGGATTTAACCCGGTTCAAGTCTCTTCCATCTTAGAACATAACCCTGCTGTGGACCTGTATTAGTCTGTTCTCACGTTGCTGTAAGAAACTGCCCGAGACTGAGTAATTTATAAAGGAAAGAGGTTTAATTGACTCACAGTTTCCCATGGGTGGGGAGGCCTCAAGGAACTTACAGTGGCAGAAGGCACCTCTTCACAGGGCTGCAGGATGGTGAAGTGCCAGCAGGGGAAATGTCAGATGCTTATAAAACCATCAGATCTTGTGAGACTCATTCACTATCATGAGAACAGCACGTGGGAAACTGCCCCCATGATTCAATCACCTCCCACCGGGTCCCTCCCATGATGCGTGGGGATTATGGGAACCACAATTCAAGATGAGATTTGGGTGGGGACACAGCGAAACCATATCAGGACCAAAATCCCCCTCCTGCAGCCCTGTGCCCCATTCCATCCACAGTAAATCACAGGAGGGGAGGGTGCACATGTGTCTCGGCCCTCTCCCTGGCCGCCACTGAATGGTGTACTGCAGTCAACTGTTTATCTCCCTCATGGCAAATCTCTCCAGTTCCATTGAAACTCATCTCTGGAAAGACAGTCTCCTTCGTGCTAGTGCAGACGGTGCCTCACCATCCTTACCGGATTTCCCTCTTGGCAGCAACAAACACTGTGCAGCATTTGCATTTGGGAGTCACTCCCTCTGTCTGCTTCCATTGGGCCGATTTCTTCTGGGTTTCTTCCTGCAAGTGTGGAAGTGCCTCTGGAGTCATTATTTTCTTCCTCTGCCTGTCTTCTGAATGCACGCACCACGTGTGCCTGCAGGCACCTCATACCTGCTCTTCACTTCTTTCTGTCGCTGCCATGCCTCAAAGACTGTCTCCACTTTCTGATAACTCCCAAATCCACTGTCTCCCAATAGGCCTCTTACTTAGAGCCAGGCACCAGAACCTGATGCCCAGTAGATGTCTGTACTTGGAGAATATCCCACAGATTTCCTAAATCAGGAAGTCACCAACTGCTGTTCCTCCAGTTCCCTTCTCAAATGAAGCACCAGGGTCCAGAGCTTCACCCTCTGCAAGGCAAATCAATGTCAATTCTTTAATATGTATGTATGTATCTATCTATTGAGGGATCCAGCTCAATTATCTGTTTCCTTTTTCTCTACTGTAGTTCAGATAGCCATCATCTCTATTTGTTTTCCCATGAGAAAGAAATGCTCAAACCATTTTCGTTATAAAAATATAACTTACATAAGACAAAGTACATAAAACAAAAATGTAACACCAGGCCAGGCATGGTGGCTCACACCTGTAACCCCAGCACTTTGGGAGGCCAAGGCAAGCAACTCCCTTGAGGTCAGGAGTTCGAGAGTAGCCTGGCCAATATGGTGAAATCCTATCTCTACTATAAATACAAAAATTAGCCGGTCATGGTGGTATGTGCCCATAATCCCTGCTACTCGGGAGGCTGAGGCAGGAGAATTGCTTGAACCTGGGAGGTGGAGGTTGCAGTGAGCTGAGATCACACTACTGCACTCCAACCTGGGTGACAAGAGTGAAACTTCATCTCAAAAAAAAAAAAAAAATTAAGACCAAATAAATTACCATAAAATAAGCATGTTTGTAACCATAGCTTAGACCCAGGAACTGAACACTGCCTGAGGTCCTCTCACTGGACCTTTTATTATCTGCTCTTACGTAATTTCCTTCTTTCTGTAGGGTTTGTGTATAGCTTGTGTTTTTCTAACTTCCTGGAAACGGAAGCTTAGCCTGCGATGTTTTAAGTCTTCCTTCTTTTTCCTAATGTTTATGCTTTATAGTTACAAAGGAATTACTTGGAGGTTTTTCTGAATTTATAAAAGATGGAGAATTATCTTTTTTGCTACTGGTTTCTAACTTAATTATCTTATCATGAGAGCCCAAGTGTTGTATGATTTTAATCCTATGAGTTTTTGAGACTTGCTTTATGAGGTGGGATGTGGTCAGTTTTTGCAGATGTTCTCTTTATGCTTAAAAATAACATGCATTCTGCAGATGTTGAATTCAGTAATCTAGATATGTGTCCATTAGGCCAATTTGCTAATTGAGGAGTTCAAACTATATTGCACTGATTTTTCTGGTCTGCTTTTCCTAGTGGGTGTTGAAAGAGGTGAGTTACAATCTCCCACTATGCTTGTGGATTTGGCCCCACTGTCATCCCTTATCTAAACATGCTTGGCTCATCTAGTCTCCCTGCCTCTGCTTGAGCCTCCACATGGAGCTGCAATGTCGTTCTGAAAAACGAGTCAGACCATTCCACGGCTTAACTCCCCTCATTCAGGAAAGAATTACTTCATGCCCAGGATGAATCAGGCACTGATCCAGGTCTCAGGGATGTAGTTGTGAACCAAAAAGACAATGTCTAAGCTGTCACAGAACTTACAGGTGGACGTACACTAGAAAGACACATACATACATACATAGATACATAGGTGCCTTCCTTTGTTGTTACCAGGGTTAAGTTCTAAAGCTTATAAAAAGTATTTGTCCTATTTGTTCCCTAATTACATCCACAGGCTTTTATTTTACTTAATGTCACTTGTTTAAAGAGAATGGCCCACTTTCGGTCCCTCCCAGGCCCTGTGCTGTCTTACCCGGGGGCGTGTGCACGTGTGATTTCCACCGCCCTGTCCATGCTTTCCCGTCTTGTTTCCAGGCTCTTTCACACTCATTCTTCACGTCTCAGCTTAGATATTCTTTCAAAGAGGCCTTCCAGACCTTTTGTCCATGTTAAGCACCTTGCTAATGAACTCATAGAGTCCTCTGTCTTACTGTACAACATATCACTTTATCTGAGCCCCTCACTAGTTTGTAAACTCTATGCAGTAAGGATTGTGCTTATCTCTTCCATTCTGGAATCCACAAGATACAGCATTGTACAGGAACTATATCTTGAAAGTTTCTTACAAGCACATGTAGTTAAGAATGTTTCACTGCAAGGTATTATTGTTTAATATATGCTGTTAATACTTCTTAATTTTTGATATTTGAAAATGACAGTTTGGGGGCATATCCATCAAGGCATTGATTCTGAGAACATTTGGATTTTTTGAGGTAATTCATAGATTTCTAGGACGTAGTTAATCTCATCTTTACTTTTTGCAAAAAATCTCCTACCTCTCCCATCAAAAATACACATAAATGATCCAATCAAAAGGTTACAAAAGGAGTTTCATGATGGACACCTAAAAAATAAAGCAACACAGAAGAATCTTCTGTCATTTTGTTTTTAGAGACTTAGAGACCTTAATTGTTAATGACATTTGTATGTTCACTGTTTCAGATTTCACTAGGGACAATAATAACATGTTTCTTAAACATTTAAATAGTCAATGTGTAAAGGATTGGCTCATCAGCTTTCTGTACTTCAGTTCTAGTTATCTTATAAGAAAACTAGAATTTCCTAAGTTTCAGGAAGTGAGGAAGTCACATTTTCCTTCCCCCACCCCTGATAGCTAGGGTTGATATGCCTCACAGGTAAGAAGACCCACCCCTGCCTCGGCAGCCCCACCTTGGGTTTCCACAATAGTTGTTCACCACGCACAGTCCTCCCCAGCAGCGTCAGTCAGTTCTGGCATAGGGCGCAGATGGAGACTTCTCTGCCACTCTTCAGTATTCCTGTGAGCTCTGGGAAACCTGTACACACAGAGCATGTGGTCTGGCCTTGGGGGTTGTCTTGTCACGTGGCCTTGTGCAACCGTGTTATCACGAGCCCTTCTCATGGTTGCTGGGCTTTCGTTCACACTTTCTCCCGTCTTTTAATTTTATTTTTGCCTATTGAAAAATCTGGTAATACCTCAAAAAGGGCAACTTTGCAGTGAATTAATTTGCTATTTTAGTATCAGCAAGAAGTTAACAGAAATGCAAGTGGGAGGTGTCACTATTTTGCGTACGGTATGGATTTGATGATGCGCAGAAGCAAGTCTCACACTCCCGGGATTGTCACACGTCCACCGCACACGCCGACTTGCGGTTTCCACAGACATGCTCTTCAGCATTTGGCATAACAGTAGCCAGCAGGTATCAAGTGTCAAGATAAATTGTCTACTGCTGTGTGAGCACTGACTATGAAATTGGTTCGCTATCTTTTGGGTACTGTAGTTTTGTAAGAAGAACAATATAAACTTTAAAACCAATACATTTATTAGTTATGCAGGTGCTGTTCAAGTGCAAGATCAACAACTTCGGCTATTTTGATGGATCTGTCCATTTCCGATGTGGTGAGGACCATTTCCAATGTCTGTAAAGAGTTGAGCTGTCTGACTCTTTACTCACATTTTTCAGAAACTGTGCCAGTTAACTTTTGCTATGTAAAAACCTACCCTAAAACAGTGCATTAAAACAACAACTGTTTAGCTCACGGTTCAGTGGGCTGGACATTGGTGCTGGGCTCAGCTGGGCTGTTTTCTAGTTTCAGCTGTATTTAATTTCAGCTGTGATTGCCATGCAGCTAACTCTGGGATCCGTTTGGGGCAGCTGGCCTAGGATGGGTTCAGCTGAAATGGCTCATCTCTGCTTTTTAGCTTCTCTTATTTTCTAGTAGACTAGTTGGGCTTGTTCACATGGTGGCTGGACATGGTGGTTCTAAGAGAATGAATGAAATCACATAAAGCATCTTGAAGCCTAGAGTTGAAACCAATGTGCTGTCACTTCTGTTGGTTTTATTGGCCAAAGCAAGTCACAAGACCAGCTTCAATTTAAGAGAAGGGGAATAGACTCCACTTCCTGACTATGGGATCTGCAAAGTCACATTTTAAGGGCACATAAAAACATTTTTTAAAAGTGGAAAGATACAAGAAAGAGTGAAGGATTTGGATATCTTTGTGATTGACCACAGAGATAAATAAAACAGTTGTAATATGTAGACTTCAAGGTAAAGACGGTAGGTTGAATAAATACCTTTGCTTTTGATACCTCCTAAATCCCTGCTAAAATGACAAACATAAGTGCACAAGGACAGATAGAAAAAGAAAGGGGGGAAATTAACAGATTTTCAAAGCTAGAAACAAATGAGTGAGTGGTAGCAGAAATGAACAAAACTGATTTTAAGCCAGTAGTAGAGAAAATCAGAAAACTCCCTGATTTATAATACAGAATTACCAGCATTTTAGGATTTAGAGATAGCATGGCCCTCTGATAATGGATACAAGGTGGGAGAACAATCAGGAAGTTGGGTTTGAGGTCTGATTCAGAAATGACTGCATTCCTAGATTCCCTCTCCACCAGCATGGAAGATTGGAGAGAAAGGGTGTTCTCTGGAAAGGTCACAACAGAGAGTCTTCGTATTTTCAGCAGTGTCAGGCACAGAAGGATCAGATGCCATTGAAAACAAGAGGATTAAATAAAAATGAGCATACAGAATATGTAGAGCCTCAGGCCCTTTTCCTCACTTGAGGTCCAGAATAATGGCACATACCAGTCTTGTAAACTCTAGTACAGAAGATCCTTCAGTGGAGAATCAGACCAGCCCCAGAGAAAAGACCAAAAAGTACTGACATCAAAGTTCTTCAATGAACAGACCTAATCATTCACACACTTAAAGCTACCATTCCGTTTTTCACAGCCTACTCTTAAATATAAGCAGACAACTAAGGATTATTAGATATCTTAGGAAGTCTATAATATGAAAGATAGAGATCAAGATAACAAAACCAATCAAAGGAAGCATCAATTCTATAGGTGAAAAATACTTACAAAACCACACACACAAAACCATCATTACTGTCTTCTGAATAATGAAAAAAATGCATACATTCAGGAAGAAGAATGTGCTATTGAGAAAAGAGATATTAAAAAACTTTTAGAACCGATGAATTCAGTCAAGTTACAGGATGTAAAATCAACATACAAAACTGGGTAGCATTTTCTATGCACAAATAATAAACTAACTGAAAAACAAATCAAGAAAGCAATCCCATTTACAATAACTACAAAAAAATTGCTTAGGAATAAATTTAACTAAGCAGGTGAAAGATCTCTACAAGGAAAATTAGAAAACATTTGGTGAAAAAAAATTGAATAAGACACACAAAAATGGAAAGACATCCCATGTTCATAAACTGAGAATTTTAATATTGTTAAAATAAACATACTACCCAAGTGATCTACAGATTCAAGGCAATCTCTATCAAAATACCAATGCCATTCTTCACAGAAATAGAAAAAAAATTCTAAATTTAGATGGAATCACAAACAACTCTGAACAGCCAAAGCAATCCTGAACAAAAAGAACAAAGCTATAGGCATCACATTACCAGATTTCAAAATATAATACAAAGTTTTAGTAACCAAAACAGCATGCCATGCTACTGGCATGAAAATAGATATATAGTCCAATGAAACAGAACAGAGACCTCAGAAATTAAACCGTATATCTGCAGCCAATTGATTTTTGCCAAAGGACCAAGGACATTCATTGGTGAAAGGACAGTCTTTTCAATAAATAATGCTGAGAAAAATGGGTGTCTATTTGCAGAAGAAAGAAAATAGAACTTCACCACTCACCCTTTACAGAAATCAACTCAAAATGGATTAAAAACCTAAATGTAAGCCCTAAAACTATAAAACTTCTAAAATAAAACATATATGCACCCAACACTGGAGCACCCAGATAGAAAAAACAAATATTATTATATGTAAAGGGAAAGATGGAATCTAATATAGTAATAGTTGGGGACTTCAACACCCCACTCTTAGCCTTAGCTAGATCATCTAGACATAAAATTAACAACAAAAACATTATATGTAAACTGCACATTACCCCAAATGGACCTAACAGACATTTGAAGAACAGTTCATCCGATAGCTACTGACTACACATTCTTCTCATAATTACATAGAACATTCTCCAGGATAGACCATATGTTAGGACAAAAACAAGTCTCAATAAATTTTTAAAAATCAAAATCGTATCAAGTATCTTCTTGGACCATGATGAGGTGTAACTAGAAGTTAATAACAAGAGAAACTTTGGAAAGTGTACAAATACATGGAAATTAAATAAAATGCTTCTGAATGACCACTGGGTCAAGGAAGAAATTAGGGAGGACATAAAACAATTTCTTGAAATAAAGTAAGAAACCCAGCATACCAAAAGTTATGGGATACAGCAATAGCAGTGCTATGAGGGAAGTTTATAGCAATAAAAACCTGGATCAAAAGAGTAGAAAACTTTCAAATAAAAAAATCTTCTGATGCACCTCAAGGAAATAGAAAAGCAAGAATAAATCCAGCCCAAAAGTAGTAGAAAGAAAGAAAGAATAAAGATCAGAGCAGAACTAAACAGAGACTAAAAATGATACAAAGGATCAATGAAGCAAAAACTTGTTTTATGCAAAAATAAACAAAATCGATGATCTACCTGCTAGAATAGCCAAGAAAAAAAAGACAGCAAACCCAAATAAAAAAATTATAAACGAAAAAAGGAGACATAACAGCTGATACCACAGAAATATGAAAGATCCGAGACTATTGTGAATTATATACTCGCAAACTGGAAAACCTAGAGGAAATAGATACATTTCTGACACATACAACCTACCATGATTGAATCAAGAAGAAATAGAAAACCTGAACAAACCAATAATGAGTAATGAGATTGAATCAGTAATAAAACATTTCCCAACCCGCCCCCCCCCCAAAAAAAAAAGTCCAGGACCAGATACTTTCACTGCCAAACTCTGTGAAACATTCAAAAAAGAACTAATACCAATTATCCCAAACTACTCCAAAAAATTGAAGAGGAGAAAATTCTCCCTAACTCATTCTATGAGGCCAGCATTATCCTAATACAAAAGCAGACAAGGAAGCAAGAAAAAAAGAAAACTATAGGCTAAAATTCCTAATGAGCATAGATGCAAAAATCCTTAACAAAATACCAGCAAACCCAATGCAACAGCACATCAAAAAGATAACACACCATAATCAAGTGGGATTTATGCCAGGGATGCAAGGATGATTTAACATAGGCAAATCAGTAAATGTGATACATCACCTCAACAGAATAAAGGATGAAAACACAACCATCTCAATAGACCTAAAAAAAGAATTTCATGAAGTTTAACATCCCTTTAGGATACAAACTCTCAACAAACTAGGAAGAGTAAGAAGATATCTCAAAATAATAAAGATCATATATGACAAACCCACAGCTAACATCACACTGAATAGGGAAAAACCTTTCTTGTAAGAGCTGGAACAAGACAAGGATATCAAGAATGCCCACTTTCACCACTCCTATTCAACATATTATTAGAAGTCCTAGCCAGGGCAAGCAGGCAAGAGAAATAAATAAAAGGTATCCAGATTGGAAAATAGGAAGTCAAATTGTCCCTCTTTGCTGATGACAAGATCATGTATCTAGAAAACCTAAAGACTCCATCACAATAAACATTCAGCAAAGTTACTGGATACAAAGACAATATACAGAAACCAGTAGTATTTCTATACACCAATAATGAACTAACTGAGAAAGAAATCAAGAAGGCAATCCCATTCATAATAGCTACCAAAAAATTAACTAGGAACATGTTTAACAAGGAGGTGAAAGATTTCTACAAGGAAAACTATAAAACACAAATGAAAGATATTGGAGGGGATATAAATAAATGGGAAGACACCCCATGCTTATAGATTGAAAAAATTACACTATACTGTTCAATGAAATCCCTACCAAAATACCAACATCATTTTTCACAGAAATAGAAAAAATAATCCTAAAATTTGTATGGAACCACAAAAGAGCTTGAATAGCCAAAGCAATCCTGAGCAAAAAGAACAAAGCTGGAGGTATTACACGATGTGATTTCAAAATATATGGCCGTTGTAACCAAAACAGCATGGTATTGATATAAAAACAAACCCATAAAGCAATGGAGCAGAATGGAAAATCCAAAAATAAATTCACATATTTACAGTCAACTGATTTTTGACAGGGTATCAAGAACATATATTGGGGAAAGGACACCCAGTAAATGGTGTCAGAATAACTGGATATCTACATTCCAAAGAATAAAATGGGACCCCTATCTCTCATTATACTGGAAAAAAATCAACTCACGATGAATTAAAGACTTAAACATAATACCTGAAACCATAAAACTACTAGAAGAAAACAGGAAAAACAGATCGAGACATTAGTTTAGGCAAAGATTTTATGGCTAAAACCTCAAAAGCACAGACAGCAAAAACAAAAATAGGCAAATGGGATTATATTAAACTAAAAAGCTTCTGCACAGCAAAGGAAGCAATCAGTGAGTGAATAGAAAACATATTGAATAGGACAAAATGTTTGCTAACTATTCATTTGACAAGGAACTAATATCCAGAATATATAAGGAACTGAAACAATAGTAAAAACAAACAAACAAACAAACAAAAAAACCTCAAAAAACCAAACCAACACATTGAAAGTGGGCAAAAGACATGAATATACATGTCTCAGAAGAAGATGTGCAAATGGCCGTAGGCATATGAAAAAATGCTCAACATCACTAATCATCAGGGAAGTGCAAATCAACACCACAGTGAGATATGATGTTACCCCAGTTAAAATGGCATTAGGAAAAAGATTAAAAAAGAAAAATGGATGTTGGTGAGGATGTGGAGAAAAGGGAACTCTTGTATACTATTAGTGGGAATGTAAAGTAGCACATCCACGATGGAGAACAATATAGTTTCCTCAAAAAGCTACAGATAGAATGATTCAGTAATCCCACTACGTGGCATTTATCCAAATAAACTGAAGTCAGTATATTGAGACATCTGCACTCTCATGTTTACTGCAGCAGTATTCACAGTAGCCAAGATTTAGAATCAATCCAAGTGTCCAAAAACAGATAATTGGATGTTAAAATGTGGTGTTTATATACAGTGGAATACCATTCAGCCTTAAAAAAGTATGAAATCCTGTCATTTGTGACAACATGGATGAAACTGGAGGACCTTATGGTAAATGAAATAACCAAGGAATAGGAATTTTAAAACTGTATATTTTCACTGATACGTGGAAGTTAAAAAAAGTTGGTCTCATAGAAATAAAAAGTACAGCAGAGGTTACAGGAGGCTGGGAAGGGTAAGGGAAAGGTGAGATAGGGAGAGATTTGTTAAAGGATACGAAATTACAACTGGATGGGAGGTATGACTTCTAGTGTTCTATACCACTGTACCTTGAGGAGAGTTAACAATAATGTATTAGATAGTTGCAAATACCTGGAAGGAGGATATTGAAGTTCTCAACACAAAGAAATGATAAATGTTGGAAATGATGGGTATGCTAATTACTCTGATCTGATTGCTATACATTGTGTGTGCTGAAACATCACTATGTACCCCAAAATATGTACAATTATTATGTGTCAATTTGAAAAGTACACTCAGAAAACAAAAATGTGCTCTTAAAAGTAAAATATGATAGAAACAATAAGAAAGTGAATAAGGTGGATGAAAGATAAAGTTGAAGAAATATCCCAGAAAGTAAAACAAGAGACGAGGTGATGGAAAGTAGGAGAAAAAATATAAGAGAATCAGAAAAAATAGTCGGAGAAGTCAAACATCTTAATAAGAGAGGTTATGGAGAGACAGCACAGGGAAAACAGAACATAGAAATCATTACTGAAATAAATCAAGAAAATTTCCCAGAACTGATGATGATGAATTTCCATGTTGGAAGGTCAATTTAAGAAAAACCACAAAACCTCAGCACAGTGAATTGAAGTAGACCAACATTAAATTATATCATCATGCTATTTTGCAATATTTTGGGAAAAGGAAATATTCTTTAAGCTTCTGAGAGAAATGTAGATGTCATCAAAATGATTAAGAATCAGAAAAACTTTGGACTTCTCAATAGTTGTATCAGATGTTTGAAGACAGTGGAATAATGACTTCAAAGTCCTGAAGAAAAATGATCTCTAGCTTCGTGTTATACTCAGTTCAATTCTTAATCAAATGTGCATGGAGAAGAAAGACACTTTCACACATGCAATTTCTCAAAAGGTTTACCTCCCACACAGCCTTTCCCAGGAAGTCACTGGAGGATATATTCCATCAAAATGAGGAAGAAAACCAAGAAATGAGAAGACTTTTGATAATGAAAATAATAAATACAATGTAGAAGAGAGGCAAAGTGGATCCCCAGGATGAAGGCATGGGTGATCTCAATACAACATATGTGCAGCTGGCATGAGGTCACAATTCCAAATTGGAGCAGGAAGGGGAGAACACTTTAAGAAAATGAATATATAATGAAAACATAGCAATACAGTTATGTCATTTAGAAATACAGATGTAAATATCAAAAGACAGCAATAAGTGGTTGAGTAGTTTCCTAGGAGACAGGAAAAATGGAGATGGAGAATGCTGCTGTATTTTTAATGAATTTGAGGGCTCCTTGACTCTTTATGTACATGTACCATGTTTATGTATAATTTTAATGAAATATAAATCTTTACAAATGTTAAGGACAAATGCATTATCTTTTAGGTATCAGAATGTATTTGAATAGGGCTGAAGAAGACAAATAGGTCACAAAATATCCAAATCCATTCCATTGACCTACTCTGAGGAGACAGGACCAGTTTAAAAAGTATCAGGAAAGCAATGTCCCAGACACAAAAGTCTCTTCCATGAGACTGAGGGAGGATAGGTAAAAAAGAGCCGAGGTGAACAGACTCGTTTATTTCTGTGTTTTGGTGCAGAGAATTCCATTTATAATTGGCTCAAACCTGAGTCTATCCTTCAGGCTGATTAAGTCAAATTGGGATGTTTTTCAGTGTTCCTTGAGGCCAAATCTGTTTATAATGTAGTATTTCATCTACCCTCTGATGACATGTCCACTGTGTTAGACGGAAAAGGTTCTTGGGAAGAGGTTCCTTACTAGTATTACAGTAACTAGAGGTCAAAGTGTATGGCTATGAAATAAAGCTAATATACCTTTTCAAAAACCTGTAGTTGGCATCTGAGAATATGGGAGACATTACAAGAAAAATAATTTTGAGCACAAATACACACTGTTTGGAAAATAAATTATTTTACTTTTTACTAATAATGTATTGTTTTCAGTATATATTATTTTTCTTAGTGGTATTACTCAGATAGGGACAGACACATTTTCAATCTGAAAATGTTGATGAGTAAGCAAATATTTTTAGCATTTTAAATCATAGGATTTTGTTATATACAACAGTCTGTAAGCTACATATGTTCATGTAGCTATTTTATTTTTAAATCTTGCACATGAGTAATTCATCTTCTGTGAGGAAATTCAAAATAGTAATCAAGCTTGAGCTCAGTCAGCCACATGGCTCTTAGAGAGGGCTGCCATCTCTGTAGGACCTTCCCAGGGTCACCTTCATGGCTGTAGTCTGAGGTCAGACCCTAGGCTTGGAGGCTCAGAAACCTGTCATACTGGCACATAAACAATTGTCGTATTTCAAGGGCAGAGGCCAACTTACCAAACCACGAGAGTAGGTGCAGAATCTAAAGGCCAATGCACAACAAAGAATTAAATAATTCAATGGTAACACTGATATGTTCCTGTTGGTAAAGATGGAGTAAGAGAGATCCACTTTTCTCCCATCAAAGACACTAAAAACCTGGGCAAAATATGTGAAACAATGGTTTTCCAATACAGGTTGAGCACCCCACATTCAAAGATCCCAAATCTAAAGTGCTTCAGAGTCCAAGACTTTTTGAGCACGTATGTGACACTCAAATGAACTGCCCATTGGAGCATTTTGAATTTTAGCTTTTCAAATTAGGAATGTTCAGTCTGTAAGTATAATGCAAATATTTCAGAATCTGAAAAAATATGAAACCCCAAACACTTCTGGTCCTAGGCATTTTGGATAATGGATACTCAACCTGTATTAGACATTAGGGAGTACGAACAGTGATTCCTGAGAAAGAGACAACAAACATGAACAGTCCAATGATTAAATTCTGGCTACACAAAGAGAGTTTCCAGGCCACTGCAAAGGGAGAGGAAATCCAGTTGGAGTAGGAAAACTTCCTTTGTCGAGGAAATGGAACCAGGAGTCCAGGTAGACCAAGATAGCTAGAGTTCCAAGAACAGAGGACTGGATAGCAGAGAGTTCCAGAGATTAACAGAAGATCCCTGGTCAGTCTTCTTCTAAATGCTTATGAGTGTATATGTGTGAGGACATTATTGAAAGCTGTAAGAATAACCACCTGAAAGGACAAAAGGGAACAATTCTCACAGCCCATGCAGGGCTGAGAATAGGGCTGTTCACACCAGACAGACTGGAAAACCTTAGAATTCACAGGGCGTTGAATAGAGTACTCAGAAGGACTAGATTAAAAATTTTCTGTTACTCCCTAACAAAGTGTAAAAGCAAGGTTAAAAAGAATCAAACAATTGCCAAATAATTTAAATGCATCTTAGTACAAAGTTCAAGATATTTATAGGAATACAAAAAAAATACAGCATACAACAAAGTAAAATTTGCAAAATCTTTTGGCATCTAATAAAAAGATTACAAGCATGCAGAGAAGCAGGAAAATACAATCCTCATGGGGGAAAAGGGAAGTAAAACAATCATTCTAATTATTTCACATGTGTTTAGTAAAGTAGAGGAAAGTTAAGCATGCTAAGTAGAGATATGGGAGATATAAAAACGACCCAGATTGAACTTCTTGTAACATACAATGTTGGGGATGAGAAATACACTAGGTATAATTAACAGCAAAGTAAACACCACAGGAAAAAATATTAGCAAGCTTAAAGACACAGCAATAGAAACTACTCAAAATGAAACAAAAAGCAAAAATAAAACAGAACCAAAAAAACCCTGAAATTAGCAGATCAGTGAGCTGTGGAAATGTGGGACAACTTTTAAGTGTCCTAATGTATGTGTAATTTAATTGACAGCCTCCAATGATGGGATGGGGGCAAAAATATTTGAAGAAGTAGAGAATGAGAATTTTCAAATTTCAGTAAAACCATAAGCCCACAGACCCAAGAATCTCAACATATTCCAGACAGAAGAAATGTGAAGAAAATTGCATCAAGGCATCATAATTAAACTGTTTAAAATAAGTAATAAAGACAGAATTTTAAAAGCAGGTAGAGAGAAAAAAAAAGACAATGTATAGAGGAATGTTACCATGAATAACAACAGATTTCTTGCCAGAAACAATGCAAGCCAGAAGACAGTGGAGGAGTATCTTGAAATTACTGAAAGGAGACAAATAAACAAACACATCTGTAAATGTAGAATTCTATGCTGAGCAAAATATTTTTCAAAAGCAAGGGCAAAATAAAATATTTTGTAATTAGTCAAAAACTAAAAGAATTAGCAGCAGACTTGCATTACAAGAAATGTGAAGGAAGACCTTAAGCAAAAGGAAAGTGATAGTAGATAAAAATCTATAAACACAAAGATCTGCAGGAAGAGATGAAGAGCACCAGAAATGCTAAACATTCGGGTAAATATAAACAAGATTTAGATGTTAAATTTTTTTTTAAAGAGAATTAAGTGCTTAAAGTAAATAAATAATAACATATGTATTTAGGTTTATAAAATGACATGCTGTAAATGCTTAACAGTTAAATTTCCAGCAAAAAACAAAAGCCTCAATTTGTAGCATTTGCCTAAAATAATTTCAAGTTACTAAACCGAAGGTAAATTTGGGAAGAGATACACACAATTGACTTTCAAGACATGGAGACATGGCAAAAACTGAGTTTATAAAACAAATAGACATAATATACATGACAAAAATGGAACAAAGACCGGGAAGGGAGAAACGGAAGTATACCATCTATAAAGTTCTAATACTAAATCTGAATCTGAAGTAGTATAATATTATTTGAATAGAGACTGTAATTACATACAGATGTTAACCCTAAACCAATAGATAACAAAGCAGAGCTATAGCTCATACACCAACAAAGACTTAATATTCAATCAAAAAGTAATAAGCCTACATGTTTTTATAGATGAATTTTTTGTTGTTTGTTTGTTTGTTTGTTTTGAGATGGAGTCTTCCTCTGTCGCCAGGCTGGAGTGCAGTGGCGCGATCTCAACTCACTGCAACCTCTGCCTCCTGGGTTCAAGCGATTCCCCTGCCTCAGCCTCCCGAGTAGCTGGGATTACAGGCATGTGCCACCACGCCCAGCTAGTTTTTTGTATTTCAGTGGAAACGAGGTTTCACCACGTTGGCCAAGATGGTCTTGATCTCTGACCTCGTGATCTGCCTGCCTGGGCCTCCCAAAGTGCTGGGATTACAGACGTGAGCTACTGTGCCCAGCCTTTTATAGATGAGTTTTAAACCATCAAGGAACAGACAATCCTTGAAAACATAAGGAAACAAATTTACAGGCTGTGGCTAACAGTTGACTTGATACCAATACAAGACAACTAATTTGCTGGGTAAATTGGTCATAACTAGTAAAAATGAATATTCATAAACACAGTGGGTAAATATTTTACTTCTAGCAATTATCAAGAAGAAATTGTTACAGATGTGCACAAGAATATCCACTGCACCATTATCTATAATGGTGAAAAGCTGCAAACAACCTAAAGACTGCCAACAGGAAGTCAAATAAGTAAAATGGACATACCCCTATGCAATGTTAAGCAAATGTACTAGAGCTACGTGTGTCAACATGGAGAAATCTCAGAAATTAACGTTGACAGAAAAAAGCAAATTGTAGTAGAATATATACCATATAATACTGTGCCTATACAGTTTTAAAAATATGTGAATTATTACTATGTGTTTTATAAATATATGCCACACATAGGTGGTTGTAATATTTAAGTATGTTTGGGGATAACAAACATTGAGGTCAGAATAATCATTACCCCCGGAGAGAGAGGGGGAGGAGAAATGACTTGGCAGAAATTCAAGGAGAGATTCAACTCCATCTGAAATATTTTCTTATCTAAAAAGAAATCTGAAGCAAACATAAGCATGGTCTGATTTGGTAAAGTTCAGTATTGGGATATGGGTGTTTGCTATACAGGGTTGTTATTCTAGCATTTTATAATAAATGCATTTGAAGCAGTTTGTCCGTCACAGGATCCAGCACATCTGAGTTTGCACAATCACCCTCCCCTCTAGGCACCATTCACAGCAATTCCCATTATAATTACGGCAACCAGAGTGCAGCTTGCTGTGCCTAGCTCCGGAGGGAAAGTCGGCTGGTGAGATGGATCAGACGTTTAATGGCACTAACCTAAGAAAATCTAAGGTTACAGAAAGTCTTGCTGTCGGGCTGTAAGTTCTTGAAGCTTATTGTCAACCTTTTAGATATTTTAATATAGTCCATAAGATATTTTAGTACATTCAGTATGATATTTTAGTATAATTAGTAAGAGTTGGGAAAAAGTTTGCAAGTCTACTCGACCTTTCCTTCCTCTCCCTCTCTACCTTCCCGTATTTCTTCCTTTCTTTTATCCTTCTTTCCTTTCTCCCTCCTCCTTCTTAAACTCCTCTTCCTCCTCTATCTTTGTCTTTCTCTTCCTCTTTCTCTTCTGCTTATTCATTTGCTAGTACTTTTTTACAGAGCTCTCTATTTTGGTTCATTCCACGTGAATATTTTAAATTTAAATTTCATAGGGAAGCATTTTTTTCTTCTTCTTAGACTCTGAAGGATGGAAGTAGGTTGTGGAATAGAAGTACTTCCAGGTAATCCCAAACTACTGGTTATAGCGTACAGCAGATTTTAAACTTTTATTTGATTTTAATTTAAATAAAAATAAATTTTTATTTACAGATTATTGCTCACATAGAAACCATTGCAGATATAATTGTTTATATAGGTTATATGCTATTTTTACTTATAATTTTTTTTTGAACAAAGGTGATTTATATCTGACCATAAGTTATCATTACTATAAAGAAATTATAGTGTATTTCATCATAAAACTGTGACTAAATCATCTACTGGGGTTCCTTTGGCTAATGGAAGGCTTTGGGCAGAAACAGACTCAAGTTCTGGGTTGGCTTTGCCCTACTCTGAATGTGCCAATTTGGTCAATTACCATTCCTTCCTCTCAGTTTCCTCCTTAGTAAAATGAGAGAAATGGACTTTCGGAGGTTTTGTGAAGACCATATGTCACTTGTTTGGTAGCTCTAGTGTCTAGTGTTTTATTCCATGTGTTGAGCTGCCTCATGGTGAATGAGTTGGAGATACACCAATACATAGGAGTCCTCAGATGTCTTCATTGCAGATGACATTCAGTATTTGGTTGTCAGAATAAATACGTAGCATGATCTGGGAGTAAAATGTATTGTTATGGCCATTGTTATCGGGAATTCTGTGGGGAGCTTCAACAGTCTCTGGTGAATTGTTTATTGAATGATATTTTGACTGGAACTATTTTCTACAGTTTCTACTATCTGCCCTAATACTGAGAGAAACCTAGATTATGTTATTTTTAATGTTTCAGAGCTCAGGGAAAATGTGGTCAGTCTAAATTGTGAGCTTGGGTTTATGAGAAATAGAAACATGGAATAAGATCGAATTATTCTAAAGTTATTAAAAAATTAAGTTCAACTAATTTGGGAAGGTGCTGTAAAATTAAAAATGAAGAAAATGAGTCTAAATATGGTCTGAGTCAATGTCTAGTATCATTCCTGGTGTCTGAGTGTCAGCAAGAGTCCCCAGACACTGAAGACTGACAGAGATACACTGAATAGATATAATGAATGTATTTTCTAATTTTCTGATGGAAGAAGTCAGAGAAATATAGGTCATAGTTATCCCTGTACAGAATCACCTGTGAAGATGACTAATGTCCAAATATCCAGCCCTACCTATCCAAGATCTATCAAATCAAAATATCTGGGTAGAGCCTTAGCCAAGTGTGGGCTCGACAGGCTCCTCGGTGGTTCTGATGTACACCATGTATAGCGGATCCCAGGGCTACCTCCTTCTTCTCCAAAACTCAGAGCAGGGGAGCCTCTCAAACCTCAAATCCTCCCTCTCTCTCCAGAGGCAATGATTATTCTGACGTTGATGTTTGCTATCCCCAAACGTATTGGTTTGGTTTGGGTGCCCTGGTTTCTCTAACATCCTAGGCCTTTCTCCAACTGCATTGTAAGGAGGGTTTCCTGGGCAGATCTGCCACAAGACTTCAAGCTCACGGCGCAGGAACCATGTCTCAGTCAGCCCTGTCCTGTGGCAGCCTAGCAGAGGGGCTGGTGTGTTATAGGTGCTCGGTCGAGGTTTGCTGAACGGATGGTTTTGTGAAGGCAGTGGAGTGTAATGATTGTGAAGTGTGTGACTTAAGTGCAATTGTTACAGAGAATACCACTTTTCATATCTTGTCTGCAAATACAGTCTTCCCAGATACTTAGGGAATAGTAATACAGTTTATCCCTTATTAGTATTATTAATATTAAATATAAATAAGAATACCTTATACTATTTTCAGTTAAGCATTTTGGATGATTCACCTAACAACCTTGTAAAGTATATCTTTTAAAAGCTCCCATTTTACAGATGAGAAAACTGAGTAAATGGGAGCTTAAGTCGCTCGCTCTCGCATTCCCTCCGTTAAATCCCGAGTCCAACAATCCAGTGCCAGCCTCGCACCTGGGAATATTTATGCGGGGGCTGCAGAGCGGGCGCTTCCTCCATCTGGCAGGACTGTCTTCTGGGAGCTTAGAGAAGCTGAATCATACAGCCAGACAATTTGGTGGAGGCTGGAACAAGGCTTAGCTAGAGGCCATCTGCTACAAAGGACTAGAAAGCAAGGAATGGCTCCTAGAGAAATCTGTTTAAGCTGATAGACAGGATTTGGGGAGAAATTCTTTAAATAAATACTGAGAGGACACCAAACAAGGATTGCATCTCAAGTTGGTGTTCAGGTGTCCATGGAGGGTGCACAGGAGAGTCTCACCTGCAGGGCCAATAAGGAGGACTCAGAAACGTCATGGGTCGTGTTGCGACCCAACTGGCCTGAGAGTCAACGAGGTGGAAACCGTGACCAATTCAGACTCCAGGGCTTTATCCAGTTGGGTAAGAAATGACTGAGTTCCTTACACTTGTTCACTTTGAAAAGGCACCACCAAGTAGGGAGGTGCCAGAGATAATTAAAAACTAGAAGTAACTTTGATGGCAACAGAATGTAGAGTCCCTGTCCACTGGTGGGTTTCCCTCGGCTTGTTTCACTGCACACCGCCTGGGGTGACCTAACTCGTACTGTTTAAGGACATAGACTGATTTACACTCGCTTGTAAACTCTAGGAGGAGTTTTCATTTGTTTTGTTTTTTGCTGTATAAAATGCTGTCTTGCTTTTATAAATATTTGTTCAATAAACAGACTGCAGAGTGAGGCAGACCTGTACTGAAATCCCATCTCTGTCACTTACCAGCTGGGATTTTGGAAAACTTAGTTCATTTCTCCAAGCCTCAGTTTCTTCATCTATAAAATGGGGACAGTAATGTTACCGGCCTGTTAATTTCAAGGATTAAATGCTAAAACTGTAATATGCTGGAGACAGTTTGTGCTCACTTCAAGAGCCAGTGGTTAAACTGTTGGCAGCTTGAAATTGGCAATGGTGGAAGAATTTACACAACAGAAATTAGCAAATAAGCATCTTTCCTTTGTCCCAGAGAACTAGTTGTTAACCATTTCCCAGGAGACTTCTGAACATTAGGCACTGGAACACAGCACCTGGCACCCAGACCTCCGCAAAGGCTAGGTCCTGATATTTAACACACAAGATGGCAAGGGATGGGGGGCCTTCCTGGATAAATAGCTTGAATGTTGATAAGAAAGCAGTTGTCTATGAAACTGCATTTAGCATATGCTCATTGAAAGGGAGAACATGCTAAAAGTCCCAGAACTGAACTCTTGGCAGAGATGAAGCTGGTCAAAGGACAAATTTGTGGATGTTAGGAGTTAACAGGTGTCTGTTTCAGTCTTTGTTGACCTGGATGCTAATACTTCAATTGTTTTAGCACGAGATCCCTGCCTTTTTACAATTTATTTTCTACTAGTTTGTGGTCTTCTTGGACTTGCACTTTTTTTCCCCCGCCCCACAGAATGAGACGGAGTCTCTTTTTTTTTTTTTTTTTTTCCTGACAGAATGAGACAGTCTCATTCTGTCTTCCAGGCTGGTGTGCAGTGGTGCAATCTCAGCTCACTGCAACCTCTGCTTCCCAGGTTCAAGTGATTCTCCTACCTCAGCCTCCCAAGTAGCTGGGATTACAGGTGTGCAACACCACACCTGGCTGATTTTTGTATTTTTTAGTAGAGATGGGATTCCACCATGTTGGACAGGCTGGTCTCGAACTCCTGACCTCAGGTGATCGACCCGCTTTGGCCTCCTAATGTGCCGGGATTACAGGCATGATCCACCATGCCTGGCTGCACTTTTGATTATTTGCATTACAAACCACCTTGAATAACTAAAGCTATGAGCAGACATTACTACAGACATTTTTCTCATGGATCTTATGAATGCTGAGTAGCCTATATTAGATTAATTTATTCAGATGCTTACACCATCAGTGCTAAATACTTTTTTGTTAACATCTTCAGGTTGATGTCTAATGGAAGGCCCTTCTCCACACAATCTAGTTATACTACAATTTTATTTCAGTAAGTTTCTCTAATTAATGTGGGATTATTATAATGACTACTTCCTAGTACCCATGGGAAAGAAACTATATTTATTATGACCATATGTCCCAGATTTTCTAAGATGGTTCCAATTTTATATAATTTTATTCATTTCAATTAAGGAGATTCATTATATGTCAAATAATCATTATCTAATTTTATGCCCCTTTAAGACTCGAATATGAATGAGTTTACATATTATAAAAATAGTATAGTTTCTTAATGCAAAAAGGAAATTAAAAAATCATACAAAGGTAGAACAATTAAATCACATTTGGTCATAAATTTAATAACTCCCATTTATTAAAAAGAAGAAAATTACCCAATATTAAGACTGTCTTGGATGATTCAAGACATGTGGTCACCATACACGGTCTTGGGAGATGGTGACTGATGGTAAGCAATGTGCGGTATATTCATGGATGAACTACTATATAACAATGCCCACAGGATTAAGTTTGATAATCCAGACAGAAAAAGAGCTAAAGCAAATTATTACCTGGTTATTCAATTTTAGAAAAGTCGAACTATGTAACTTTTTCATTACAGGAAAGAACCCCCAAAGGATTAATTCCAAAATATGTAAATAATCTACAGGAAATGTGGAGACTGATTAAGAAATCCCCCACCTTTTATTTTTCTCTGCCAAGGATAGAAAGGCAGTGAATTCAGAAAACAAAAAGTTGTATATGGCTAACTGGATCAAGAACAGAGGCTGTTATGAGTGGGCAATGGTGCTTTCCACAAAAGGAAGATGGTCTAAGCAAAGAGTAAACAAGCATGAAGGAAATACAGTAGGTTCTTTAGGTTGAGGGGGAGGAAATTAACATTATTTTGAGCACAGTTATGTTTCAAAGACTGCACGAGGGGCTTTAGATCTATTTTAAAAGTTTGATTCTCAACAGTTACTGTTGTCTACACTGAACCCAGAATTTGAATTTAGCTCTATCGGATTTCAAAGCCCTCTCTTTTCAGGACGCTGGACTGACCTGTAGCCACTTGTTGGGCCTCTGCTAAATGCCAGGTTCTTCACTGGCAATTTCTCAGTCCCAGAAAAACAATTACAATTTTTTTAGACAAGTGTGTCTCATTTGTAATAGAATATCCCAGTTTTAATTTGCAAAAGTTCTTTTTCTGTTATCTGAATGTTCCATTATAAGATTTTTCATTTTGATGATAAAATCAATACAACATACGAAGGCAAAATTAAAAAGAAGATAGCAGAGAAAGACGAAGCAAATTAATCACATTTGCTTCAGAGTGGTACTTTTAGCTGGTTGAGCTCAATGCTTAATTTAAACCTAGTTTAATAATTTTGAGCCAAACTGTGATTCCAAAGATTTAGCTGGGGAGCTTGATACCAGTGCAGTTTTGTGAGCCTGGTAACTACAGGTTTCACTGTGGTGACTCTGGAGTGCAGCTACAGGCCCGTGCTTACACAGGTTCCCCTGTTCATCTGCCTTAGTCTTAACTCTCTCATCTATAAAATATAAATGAAAATACAAATCAGGCGAGGTTGTTGTGATCCATGAGAGGATGGATCTAAAGCACTGATATGGTTTGGCTGTGTCCCCACCCAAATCTCATCTTGAATTGTAGCTCCCATCATTCCCTCATGTTGTGGGAGGGACCCAGTGGGAGGTAAGTGAATCATGGGGGTGGTTTCCCCCATACTGTTCTCCTGGTAGTGAATACGTCTCACGAGATCTGATGGTTTTATAAGGGGAAACCCCTTTCACTTGGCTCTCATCTGTTCTCTTGTCTGCTGCCATGTGAGATGCTCCTTTCACCTTCTGCCATGATTGTGAGGCCTCCCCAGCCACGTGGAACTGTGAGTCGATTAAACCTCTTTCTTTTGTAAATTGCCCAGTCTGGGGTGTGTCTTTAATCAGCAGCATGAAAACAGACTAATACAAGCACTTTGGAGGAACGTGGCATACAATATGAGCAACTGTCAGTTGATGGTACCCTACTCTTTTAAACATGTATCTTTCTTGGCTTTGTGGAAATGTGCCCCTTTTTTGTGTAATTTGTAGTGGTAATGCTATCTTCATCCTTCCAAAACTGTATGTGTCTTGTGTTTTTATTTCTTGAGACCAGTCTCTTTATAAGGCCAGGATGAGCCTCTTAAGCAAGCTGCACGTGGCTTAGGCAATGCTGTGAGGTGAGGAAAACACAGTTTCCGTCCTCAGATGACTTGCTACAAACCCATGGCCTTGGTGAGTGAAAGTCGGGTCAAAATGAATCATGGGTGCTAATCAGCCTCCTTGGCAGAAGCCACAGGCAGAAACAGTGTTCTCCCCAGGATTCTGTGGGATCATTTGCCTTTTGTCCTGGGTGTTAGCCTCAAGTCCTGGTGCCAGAGCTCTCATGAGAGAATCCTTGCTCGGGGCCGTGCATCCTGACACTAACATCCCAGGCAGGTGAGCCCCAGAGGTGGTTGCAGGGATTTGTTCACCTGAAGCTACAGTCAGCTGGTTCTGTCTCTTCTTGAGACTGAAAACAGAATGATCTCCTCTTTTTAAATTTAAATTTTAACAAATAACACGTGTATGTAGTTTAAAAAGTCAAATAGGACTAAAACATTTAAAATGCAAAAGACAACATTCCTTTGACCTTTTCCTTCCCCTGACCCACAGCCCCCTACTTCCACTATTTTAGATAATTCTTTTGGTATTTACCTCCACATTCTAAATATTATACAACTACTTTTTTATTTTTTAAATTGTAATATTTTGACTTTATAAAAATTAAAGATAAACATTTAGCTCTGGCAGAGCTCTCCTAACCCTCTCCATCTCTCCCTTTCCCCATCTTCTTCGTAGATTTAGATCACGATTTTTGAAAGTCAGTGTTTACACTAAAGTGATTTGTTCACAGATGATGACAGTTTCACTCTTGTGCACCGTTTGTAGACACAGGAGCACCATGTGATGACCAGAGGTTGCAGTGAAGCAGCTGCAAGCCAAGGACTGCCAGCTGCCTGCAGAAGGTGGCAGAGGCAGGAAGGGTCCTCCTGCAGAGGCTTTGGAAGGAGCGTGGCCCTGGCGATGCCTTGCTTTTGGACTTATGGCCTCTAGAACTGTGGGAGGATACATTTCTGTTATTTTGAGCCACCCAGTTTGTGGCCATTGGTTACAGCAGTAGTGTGAAAGTAATATGGTCCCATCGATTCTACTTTAATTTCTCTCCATATTGGTCCCTTTACGATCCAAGTATAATGGTTTTTGTTAAGGCCCTATTATGTCTTACCTGGGTTACTGCAGTGGAAATGTTCTTATTTATTCTGGAGTTGGTCCTGCTGTATCTTTCCACTTGGATATATGACTCTCTCAGTTCATCTATTTTCTGAACTGCTCTGGCTCTCTCATTATTATTTTAGTGTTCTTGACATTGGTCCATTTTCTCTTGCAAGCTCTCCCCAGTGGCTATGTACAACAGCGTTTATGGACATAGCTGATTACTAGATAGTATCCGCGATGGGACACCATCAGGCTCCCTGGGTATCACTATTACTATTGGAAACCAAAGGTTTTGGATTAGTGATGCTTAATTCTTTCTCATTCTGACTCCTTAAGACTCTGCTATCTTAAGCATGCCCCACTGGACTGTGCTATCTTAAGCATGCCCCGCTGCCACCAGTGGCACTGCCTGTGTCCGTGGGCCACATCTATCTGAGCTGAAGCAGCAGTGAAGGAGCCAGAGCCCAGGATGAGTGTCAGGGGCTGGGGTGAAGACCTGGCAACGCTGGACATGCTGCCAGCTGGACATGCTGGACATGCAAAAGGAAGAGATGTAAACCTTATGATCTCTCCACACCTTCCAAGCTCCAGCCTCAGATGGGAGATGTTGGCACGTGAGGTTGGAAACCATTGCCAGCGTTGCCTGATGCCCTGTCCTGACGCATGTCCTGTCCCGACACATGCCCTGTCCCGACACATGTCCTGTCCCGGCCCATGCCCTGTCCTGGCGCATGCCCTGTCGCGACACATGCCCTGTCCCGACACATGCCCTGTGCTGACTCATGCCCTGTCCGGATGCATGCCCTGTTCCGACACATTCCCTGTCCTGTCTCATTTAATCCCAAGGCTCTGTGCTATCTCCCCGTGCAACAGTCATCCCACTGGACTGGTTGGCGACCAGGCTAAGCTTGCTGAATTTGCTTTGTGGGTAAGAGTCGCTCCTTTTGGGCAGCCAAAATGCCTATCGTTTACATAATAGGAAAGATACATTTTTAAGCTTTTTGTCTAAATTAAATAATGACGGTGATAATTAACATTAACTGAGTAATTACTATGTACTGAATAGTGTGCTGGAGGATTTGCCTGCCTTTCCTCAAGTTAATCCTCATTAGGATTGATGAATTCATTGTGCACATATTCCAGACCCCCCTTTTTAGACATGAGGAATACACAAGTAAATAGATAACATGAATTCTCTGATCTCCTGCAGCATTGTAATTATTATCCCCACTTTACAGATGAGCAAACTAAGGTTTAGCAAGCTTGAATGACTTGCCTAAGATCATGCAACCAGTAAACGACAAGAGACAGGAACAAACTCAATTCTCTCATACTCATGCTTTTGACACTAGGCCATGAATGTATGTGCGTTATTAAAAAGCAAGGAACAGGCTGGGCGCGGTGGCTCAAGCCTGTAATCCCAGCACTTTGGGAGGCCGAGACGGGTAGATCACGAGGTCAGGAGATCGAGACCATCCTGGCTAACACGGTGAAACCCCGTCTCTACTAAAAAATACAAAAAACTAGCCGGGCGAGGTGGTGGGCGCCTGTAGTCCCAGCTACTCGGGAGGCTGAGGCAGGAGAATGGTGTGAACCCGGGAGGCGGAGCTTGCAGTGAGCCGAGATCGCGCCACTGCACTCCAGCCTGGGTGACAGAGCGAGACTCCGTCTCAAAAAAAAAAAAAAAAAAAAAGCAAGGAACAAGATCTGGAAGTCCATAGAGGCATCTAGTTGCTCACAAGAGTTTCGAGCGCTCAATTTCTTTATCCTACAGAGAAATTGCCAAAATGTTTGTATACGGATTGTAGACATTACTAGCTAGTATTAGTGATCAATATTTATAGCTGACTTTCCAATATAGGAGGCAGGGCTATTAGTATTTAGGGGAGGGAGAATTTGCTGGTGCTGTCTGCAGATTTCATTCCTGGTCAGTCAGGTAGGACAGACATTATGAGGACTCAGCACTTTGCGTTTGAATCTGTGGCTGAGTACTAGGGAAAAACAGGAATTGCTTTATGAGTCAGGGCAATAATGTCTTAGAATTGCTGGAAGTAACCATTATTACGCTTGCTTGTTTCCCCAGAATAAGACATAGGAAGAAGACTGGGCCGGGCGTGGAGGCTCACGCCTGTAATCCCAGCACTTTGGGAGGCTAAGGTGAGCGGGTCACTTGAGGTCAGGAGTTTGAGACCAGCCTGGCCAACATGGTGAAACCCCATCTCTACTAAAAATACAAAAATTAGCTGGTTGTGGTGGTGTGCACCTGTAATCCCAGCTACTCAGGAGGCTGAGGCAGGAGAATCCCTTGAACCCAGGAGGCGGAGATTGTAGTGAGCCGAGATGATGCCATTGCACTCCAGCCTGGGTGATAGAACGAGACTCCATCTCAAAAAAAAAAAAGAAAGAAAGAAAAAGAAAAAAGAAAGCAGACTGAATAGACATTACTCCTTTTTATTTTTTGATAACAAGTTTACACTGGAAATAACAATAGTTACCTTTTTTTTTTTTGGATAACCTTAATTTGTCCTCATTTGAAGCATTAAATTTTATGAACAGCGTTAATGGAAAGCCTTTTAGTCTAACGATGCAGTCACCATCTCTTTAACTTCTCACCCCCAACTCCACAAGGGAAAATTCATCTTGCAAAGCTTTTAGAGGAGGGTATATTTCATGTGAATATGCCTTTCCCATTTTGTATGCCTTCCCCCTGTCGTTTTACATTACTTCTTTTGGCCACTATTTCATTAATAGCATTAGGATTTTTATTTTCCCGGTCTGAGGGCAGGAGAATTGGACCCATTCTATCTGGTAATTCATCAAACAATTTCTCTACCACAAAGAACATTTTTTCTTCCCTCTCTCTGGGTTTCTGGCAGCTCATCTCACCCTGCCAGGGGGAGATTGAACACTTTACTCTTTTGAAGAGTTCACATCAGAAGATCTCACCACATGCCTCTAAGATTTCACCTCATGAGAAATTCCCCTTCAAATCTGTGGTTTTGCCTCTTCCCAGGACCTTTTGAATTCCGTAATGGCGTCATGTGCTGGCTGTGCAGTTTGCCCCCTTTGAAGCATTTACAGATGCTTTTAGGAGTCTCTTTAGAATGAAAAAGGTTGGTGGTCATGGTGGGGGAGGGGTTGGAAATCCCTCAGCAGCCAGAAGATGATCTCTGAATAATTCAGGACACACCGCGGGGCACTGCTAATACCAGCTCTCCCAGGGCCGGGGTAAACATTACCACTCTGATTTCTGGTCTCTGGGGAAAATAATGGGAGTAGAAGGGGGTGTCTCTTGGCCACACGTGATTTCTAGCGGGTTAGGCTTTCTCGAAACTCTGGCTGCACATCAGCCTTTCCTGGGGGAATTTAAACCAAGCCCAATATTCAGGCCCCTCACCAGGCCGGTGGAATGAGAGCTCCTGGTGGTGGGACCAAGTGTGGTCGTCTTCAGAAGCTTTGCAGCCGGCTCCGATGCACACCCAGCACCAAGAAGCTGAGAACCGCTACTGTAGGCCTGGGCCCAGGCTGGGTCACCCTACTGAGGAGAAGCTTCTGGAAAGAAGTAGAAGCCCTCACAGTCACCTCTCTTCCATCCACACCAACTTCCTCTTCTTGTTCTCCCCTTCTCATCTTAAACTTTCAAGAGGAAGAAGGGTTGGTCATGGGTGAACATTCCTGGGCATGGTGAGAGGCTGCTCTGTGGTGCCCATTCACACTGAGAGGGACCCGCTGGGGATGCCTGACGGTGCCACTGAGGCTTTGGGGTCCTGTTTCAGAGGGGGGCATCTTACACGCAAGTCTTAGTCTTTCCTGGATTCCCATGCTTGGTGGCAGCTCCTCCACAGGCCTGCCTTCCCTTTGTCTGAAGAATGTTCTGCTTGGCCGGAGCATTCGGTGCACTTATTATTTGGGTGCAGTTCTCCAGTGAGAGTGCTAACTAACTTCAGGGTAATGCCAACCTCCACCGCCAAATGCAGCTACCTGGCACTTGTGTTTACCTTGGGGCAGCTGCAGTGCCCAGACTCCTCTGCCTGAGATGCAAAGAAAGCATGTTCTGAAAAGAGGAGAAAAAGCCTAGAGAAATGGGGTAGAAAGTAACATTTTCAACTTTGCTGAGCTGTCACTTAACAAGTGAAAGAAAGGAAACATTGTAAAATAAAAAATCAGGCAGTTTGTGTATTTGGTCTCCTCGGTTTGACTGTTTAGCACATGCTTGTTGATTATTCCCTAGATGTCTGTGTCAGTTCTGCATGGATTAGTTAAAATCTTCACTAGAGAGCTTCACAAGGCCAGGGGAGAAGGCTGCTGGGGGCTGTCGCCCACCGGTGCCTCCTTGTCAGCCTCTCCTTCGGCAAAAAAAAAATGTATCCTTGCCGAAAAAACTATCCCACGGCAAAATGATGTAGTTAAGCACAGGCATTGATGAAAAATTAATCCTTAATGTTTTCTTATTATAAAAGTGACATATGTTGTAGAAAAGTTAGCAAATATTGAGATGCCAAATTGATCCCACCCTTTGGTTAAAAATCCCTGTGGCTTTTTTTTTCTCTCTCCCCACCCACTCACCCTTGCCACAAAAATGAAACTGTTGCATCATGACCCCACTGCTTTGTAACCTGCTTTTTTTGTGTGTGCTCAAAAGTACATATGTTTTTAGTTTTTATTTAATATTGTTTTGAAGATTGAATAACATCCCATAAAACTGATGTACTATAATTCATTTATGTGATCCTTAAATTTGGACATAAAGTTTAGATGTTTAGGTGGTTTTATTTTTATTTCTTTTTTACTCTTTTCCCCGACTTCATTTGTAATGTTCTGCAATTAACATACCTTAACTAAATATCTGGGTTCATCCAGTGGTGTACTGGGGATGGTTCGTGAAGCTCCAGGGAAAAAGAAAACGAATCCCCCATTACTGCAGGTCCTGATTTTCTGTGGTGCACCTTCTCTTCCACCGTGGTCAGTGGAAGCACCAGTGTGAAGGCCCTGAAGGTGGAGCTGGGAAGGGGTGAACGTACCAGCTCTTGCAAGCCCGGATAAACTGGCGCCTATGTGCAACTGGGAACACCCATGCTAATGTTTTAGGATAAATTCCTAAAAGCGGAATTTCTGGGTCAAAGGGTATGAACATTGTCACGTATTTTGTTTTGTTTTGTTCTGTTTTTTGAGATGGAGTTTGGCTCAGGTGATTGGCCCGCCTTGGCCTCCCAAAGTGCTGGGATGACAGGTGTGAGTCACTGCACCCCTCCCGTTGTCACATATTTTGTACGTGTTTTGTCTAGTTGCCTTTCAGAAACATCGAAATCTATATTCCTATCAGGGGCCTATAAGGATGTTCTAAAGTGTGTAATTTGTCCTGAGATGGAATAGACCACCTCTCCAGGCCACGAGAGCTCCATCTGTGGGGTCTTCTCACTGAAGCCCGACGACCAACCACTTGGCCGTGCACTAAAATATGAAAGGGGTGGTTGGAATCTTCTAGGTGTCTCTTTCGGCTCTGAGATGTTAGGAGAAGTTAAACAAAAAAAACAACAAACGAGATGCCAGAAGGCAACTCATGATAAATGCCAGACATCAGTGCTGTAGAGGTTCAGAGCAAGAAGAAATTTGTGCATGGGAGCCTGGCTAGGAATTCCTTCCAAAAGAGAAGAGAAGGTATTAGCTGGCATTGGGGTTACTGTGCTTTATCCATTCCCCTCCCATCACAGAAGCCTGGATTCTTTACATCAGCAACAGACTAGATGGAGGCAGGAGGCAGTGCGGACCAGAGAGCGGAGTTGTTGCCCGCAGGGTGCCCTTTGAAGGCTGCCTTTGCCACCATCTGCAGCGCGCGGGCCAGGTAATTCTCCAGAATGAAATCCCTGCCTGTGTTTCTGGCCAGTTTTTCTCAGCCAATCCCCAGCCGACTACTTTCCCTGCTGCCTCTCTCTTTCATATTAAGACTTTAAAAATCCAGATTGTAATTCATCTTTCCACTGTTGCACACAGCACTGCTATGATGGACAGAAGTGTGTGGTACCAATTAGATCTGCAGCTCTGATTCCCTGCCTGGGATTAGACTTTTGTGCAATTTGCTTGAGTTTGGACAACTCCAATATCAGATAACATTAAGGTTTACATTCTCCGTAGAAACCTGTCCCAGGAATTCATTCAGGTTTGCAGCATCCGATTATACTCTATAGCTAGAGATGGCCAAGAGGAGAACCTTCTATTTTTCTTGTTGACCTTTGAAAAGTAGCATCCTGTGACTTCCTCCGTAAAGCCCATGACCTTCAAGCATCTAAATCTTCAACTTTTCCACAAATTATGCTGCTTTTTTCCCAATGTTTTCTTTAACAGATATTAGAATGGCATCAGTGTTTGCTTTCACTAAGAGGAAGCGGAGTCCTGGGAGAAAGAGCTGCTGCCTGTGATTGCACAGCCTTCCCTCGATGGTACCTTTACCCTGGCATGTGAGCTATCAGCCGACTGGGGATGCTTTCAAATGAGACAGGAAACAGTTTAGGGTAAGAAATGCTTTTAAAAAATCATTCTCACGCCAGATGAAATCTCAGATCTTGCAATTTTGTTTGTTTTCTCCCTTCTCAGCTGTTTCCCTTTGAAGTCAAAGACTGCTATTTCTTTGTGTGAGTGCAGCTGTGACTAGTCGATCATGGTTTATTTTAAGACAAGAAAAGAAGTGGAGCAAAGAAATACCAATTGTTATTTGTCATCCATTAGCACAATTCTGATGCACCCAGTCTTGTTCAAATATGCAGATGCAGGTTCCCTATATCGAGACGTTCAGGCTGGGGGTGCCATGCCCAGATGAAAGGGGCAGCCTGGGAGGTTTCTTGTCAGCCCTTGCTCAGGTCTTCTGACAGCAATGCAGGGCTGGAGTTGGCCATTGTCTTTTCTTATCCAAGTTCATTGTCCCCGCCTGAGTTCAAGGCCTTATTCTTTTGGGTCTGAATGATTGCAGTTGCTTCCTGGTAAGTTTTCTCTAGAACCGTATCTCTGGTCAATCATTTCTGCATAACATACCCAGACAAATTCTGCAAAGTCGTGTAAATTATACCACTTATGTGTCTCACATCTTCCGTGGCTCTCTATTTCCAAGGGGTGAATTCTAAGTCCATTACTTACCATTTAAAGTGTTTCTTAGTTAACCACTGTCTTTATTTCCAGCCTGATCTCCCACTTCCCTTTCTGGATCACCCACTGCCACTAAAACAGTGTGCTCCCAGCCAAACATCATGTTGCCAAGACCTAGGACGAAGCCCATGTCCACCGTGAAGTCTGTGTTGGGTTGACACCTGTGGCAACACTTTTCCTGCCCTGAATTAGATCTTTTCTCATTTTTATCATGTATAGATTTTTAGAATCGATGGGGACTTTAGCTATTTTTGTCCAATCGTCCAGCTTTACAGATGAGAGAACTAATGTTGGGAGGAAGTGAAGTACTCAAAGCTACTGATACTGATGCTGTCATTTATTGGCTGCTTTTATATATGCCTGGCAAACTGCTCAAAACACCTCACTGAATTACCTCAACATCGTTATGCTATTAACAAGGAACTTTGGGCACAAAGAGGTTAAGTCACTAGCTGCCGTTTACCAGGATGGTAAGAACCAGAGCCAAGATTCACGCCTCAGCAGCCTGATGTCACTCACAGCCATTTCTCTGTACTCTACCTACCCATGACCCTTGTCATATGTTATTTTGTTATATTTGTGAATGTTTCTTATTTACCCAACTATATTTGTAAGCTTCTGGATGGCAGAGACTTTACCTATAAGCCTTTGAACAACAAAGCACGGATTTTTTTTTTTTTTTTTTTTTTAAAGATGGAGTCTTGCTCTGTTGCCCAGGCTAGAGTGCAATGGCGCCATCTTGGCTCACTGCAAGCTCTGCCTCCCAGGTTCAAGGGATTCTCCTGCCTCAGCCTCCCAAGTAGCTGGGATTACAGGCACCTGCCATCACACCTGGCTAATTTTTGTATTTTTAATAGAGACGGGGTTTCACCATGTTGGCCAGGCTGGTCTTAAACTCCTGGCCTCAGGCGATCTGCCCACCTCAGCCTCCCAAAGTGCTGGGATTACAGGCGTGAGCCACTGCACCTCACCAGATTTTTAATATATATATGTTTGTCCTGCCTCTAAAAGTCAGGATCCAGAGATGTTGAGGAACATGGTCGTGCTCTGAATGTGCCAGGCCTGTGCGCCATGCTCCTGTGTGGACAAACAGATTGGCAGTCACTCTTTCCCTCATGCACATGGTGTGAGCCTCATCACCTGTCTGTACCTGTATCTCAGCATTCCCCTACACACTATTCTTACACGTATCGCACATAGCGCTCTGCCAGAATTCTGCTTCCGTTACACGCATTTCAAACCTTGTCCCTTAACAAGCACGAGAGGTCAAAGACCTAAATACACTGCAGCTCTGCCTCTCCTCCCTGCCCCCAGTATTTCCCAATAATACCATCGGGAATTATACGTACCTATGTGTTCCTTCCACCAACCCTAGCTCCATCTCTAGCCATTCCCCGCTTAGTGCATTTTGAATAAATACGTGAGTTTAATAAGTTCATAATAAGACTATGAGATTGATAGGAACCAAACAGAGCTCTCTCTGCCCTCTGGGGCTCTACAGTCTGTTAAGAGGTCCTGGGGTCTGGGGAAAACTGGTATTTTTTTCAGAGTCTATTCCATGTTAGCACAATGTGAAGCAACACACACTGCATCCTGTAGTTCTTGTAAATATTTTTATCTTTGATTAAGGAATGAGGAAACGAATTCTTTAAAGATCCATCACTCACTCACTCACTCACTCACTCACTCACACAGCACCCAAGAGGTGTAACCAGGATTTAAACTCACCTTTGGCTCTAAAATCCATGTTTTGCCTCCTCTTGCCCTCTGCAAGGCTTTCTGACGCCTCCACAATAAAGAGGGCAATGTCCTAAACCGCCTGCTAGTATTGACTGGTGCACTGTTTGCCTTCAGCACTGATGGAGTTTGGAGTTCCGGGAACTCTGGGCTGGGCAAGTATGGGGGAGGCTGGTGATATTTACAATGAAGTGAGCCTCAAGCTTTCATTTGACCAGTAAAGGAAGTGGTGACCACCTCAATTAAGAACCGAATCAAGAAGAAGTCACGCCATTAACTTGTGATAGACATGGAGGCCATTCTGCAAAATGCCAGAGACACCATGTGACTAGGATGCTTCCAGGAATTTAGCAAAATTCCCATGATGACCTTGTAAATACATAAAGAAGTGGAGCTTGATGATCATCCTGGCAGTTTTCACCATTGCACCCTCAGTGGTGTTGATGAGCAGATTGAAAAGGTATTGCTGAGCATATTGAAAGAACAGGAACAAGGTTTTATCCTGAGCCTTTTCTTGTTCAATGTTTTAATTGAGATCTTGGATGGAATACTGGAAGGTATGCCTAGCTCACTTAATAGGGGCGTAGGAGTTGGTACTATTGATCTCTCCTCCTTCTTCAAAGTCGCCCTTCTTGGGGGGCCCATGACACAGTTTTCTTATTTGTCTGAATCTGGTCTTTGTCCATATCTTTTATGGATTCCTTTCGTTTGCCTATTCTTTTTTTTTTTTTTTTTTTTTTTTTTTTTGGTGAGATGGAGTCTCATTCTGTCACCCAGGCCGGAGTGCAGTGGCACGATCTTGACTCAATGCGAGCTCTGCCTCCCAGGTTCACGCCATTCTCCTGCCTCAGCCTCCCAAGTAGCTGGGACTACAGGTGCCCGCCACCGCGCCAGGCTAATTTTTTGTATTTTAGTAGAGATGGGGTTTCACCATGTTAGCCAGGATGGTCTCGATCTCCTGACCTTGTGATCCACCCGCCTCAGCCTCCCAAAATGCTGGGATTACAGGCATGAGCCACCATGCCTGGCCTCATTTGTCTATTCTTTAGAGGTAACCCAGTTCCTCAAGGTTTCTTCTTGGGCCACCCTCACCTCCAACTCCATGGTTGACGTCCGTCTGATTCCATGGCTTCAGTCTGCCATTGTCCAAAAGGACAACTCTAGGCTTTCAGACCCAATTGACCACTGGTGTTTCTGCCTTCCTGTCCCATACGTATTTGATATTCAATCACACCCGAACTCAATACCTTCTCTCCCACTATAAACCTCATCCTACTGTAGTCAGTGAATGTGCCTCCTTTTTGCCATTTGTCCTTGCCAGGAATCCTGGCCATAGCCTCTGATTTCATTCTCTTTTCCACCCCCACATACCAAGTCTGTGGTTTCTAACTTCTAAATACTTCCCCAAACATGTCCATCCTTCTTCCTTTCCATCGCTATTATCTTTTTTGTTTGTTTGTTTGTTTGAGACGGAGTCTCGCTCTGTCGCCCAGGCTGGAGTGCAGTGGCCGGATCTCAGCTCACTGCAAGCTCCGCCTCCCGGGTTCCCGCCATTCTCCTGCCTCAGCCTCCCGAGTAGCTGGGACTACAGGCGCCCGCCACCTCGCCCGGGTAGTTTTTTGTATTTTTTAGTAGAGACGGGGTTTCATCATGTTAGCCGGGATGGTCTCGATCTTCTGACCTCGTGATCCGCCCGTCTTGGCCTCCCAAAGTGCTGGGATTACAGGCTTGAGCCACCGCGCCCGGCCGCCATCGCTATTATCTTAATTCTTTCCACCATTAGTGCTTCACTGAAATTATGGAAATAGCTTCCAAATGTATGTGTCGTCCCTGAGTGGAAGCTTGCCCCCTTTATTGCATACTCACTGATGCAGCCAGAGTGGTCGTTTACAAATATAAATGTGGTCAGGAGGGCATTGGCCTGATGGAGACAATTCACTTGTTCCTGCACCTCTTGACAGCAGGTTTCCAAGAGAGCCCGCTCTGCCCTTCACTCTTCAGCCTCTCCGCTCGGATCTCCATGTCCCTGGACACAATACTCCGGGCAAACTGAATTTTTTTACATCTCAAATAGGGCCTGATTTCTTTCATTTTCTTTCTATACATGTTTTTCCCTTTGCCTGAAATATTCTTTCCTCTCCTGGTGTAGCTAATTCCTGCTCATTTTCTTCTCATCTTAGATTTCCTTTTCTTCAAAACCTCTGATTCCTCAAGTCTAAATTAGCTAGCTGTTCCTTTTATCTGTTCACCCAGCTGTCACTCATGTAGAGGTAGAATGGCCAAAATACGGGGTATTTAAAGATTGATGGGAAAAAAATAACACTCTGGAGTTGAATGTTCAAGCCATATGCTGAGGTTTAGCAATGCTCGATATATCTTATAAACAAATAAACCACATTAGCCTGTGTGGGAGAGCCGCCTGATTGCGGATCTCTGGTTGGTGAAGGTGAGTCCCACCAGGGACTTTCAGAATGCTCCTAGGAAACCTTCACACAGACTCTTTGGCAGATTACACCTCTCTCTCCCTCTCTAAAGTTTTCCTTGCTTAATTGAACAGATTTTTACTAAAGCAAGCCAGAATCCAGCCCCAGCATTTCACTGCGCTGCTGCAGGGAGTAATGCATTATTTTGTAACACGACTGCAGCTTTGATTCCCCACTTTCTTCCTAAGATTTGTTGTTGTTGTTTAATTACATGAATTATAAGGGTGTGACCCTGAAATTTGGGAAGAAAATTAAAAATTAAAAAAAAAAAGATGGTAAATGCAGCTGACAGCTCGTTTGTCAATGCCCACTCCACTGCCTACTCCTGACTTGTGGGTGAAGAGCTTCATGAATCAAATTTGTAGCTTACGGCTACTGTTAGAAGCAGTGAAACTTCATGGTTTTCGTTTGTGAAAATATTACTAGGCTATTGCCTATTTTCTTCTTTAGATGTTGTTTTTAGTTGTGCCAGTGTTTTCATTTCTCTGCTTGAGTAACATCTAAAAAGACATGCATATAAAATCATATTGAAGAGCACACTGAGCTATATAAACCATCTTATGATAACTAAAACAACATAACACTGGCACACTGTAGGTTCTCAATAAATGTCTATTGAATTCCATTGAATAACGTTCGTTAATATATTTACTTATTTTAACTACAGAGAACTGCCTTTTTTTTGTTTACCAGTATTTCTAATTGCTTTTGGTAGTTTAAAGGATTTCATTTCAATGTATATTAATAGTTTTCCTTTATATTATGACATTATGCGTGATGCACATTGTCCTGAAGGATATAAAACTCTATACTAGGAAGAAATAAATGGAAGTTTTAAAGAAAATCATCATTTTACCCAGTTCAGCTAGTTAAATCCTGAGAGGAGAGTATTTAATTTTTTATTTCATTGTTCTTATGTCTCAGCTGAGTCTTAAATAATCATGGAGAAAACACACTGTACTGTTTTATTAAGAAATAAATAGCTATTCTGTAAGCAGGAGGATAACACAGTAAAGTGTGATATTCTATTGCTGAGATAAAGAAATGAGTAACGCTGCATAATGAAGCATAGAAGGTTACTTTATAGAACAGCAGTGAAGCGTGGCCGACCTCGGGCAGTCTTGATGGGTTGGGCCAGAGGAACGCACACCCGAATAGAGGTACTAGTGAAGAGCAAAATAACACTGCGAAGAAATAGTGCGTGCGTGCTCTCTGTCTTCTGTTCACTGATGGAAATAGATCCGTTTTTAAATCATGAGTGTAATGAATAACTGAGAAACATCCTAATTGAGAAACAAAAATAATTCTGACTTCACATTCAGAGGGAGAAAGAAATTTTGAGTTTAAGGCAAGGTTGCAAGTATGTTTGGGGGACCATGACAAGTCCTAAAATCTTCATATTTATGTGACTACAAGTGTTTTATTCCATCTGAGTGGGCTGTTTGGTTAAATCTTTTACCAAATTTGAGAAATTTTCAGTCATTGTTCTTCAGTTATTTTCTTCTGCCTCACTCTCTTTTCTCTCCTTCTGATACTCCAATTGTACATAAATGTGTATGTTATTGTCCAGCAGATATTTCAGGCTCTGATTATGTTCTTCAATTGATTTTCTCTTGGTTCTTTAAATTGAATAATTTCGTCTTTTTCTGCTGCTGTTTCTTCTTCCTCTTTGTCTTCTTCCTCTTCCTCCTCCTCCTCCCCTTCTTCTCCTTCTTCCTGTTCTTTCTTCTTTCTTCCTCTTCTTCTTTCTTCATCTTCATCTTTGTCTCACTCTGCCATCCAGGCTGGAGTGCAATGGTGCAATCCTGGGTCACTGTATCCTTGAACTCCTGGGCTCAAGTGATCCTCCCAGTTCAGCCTCCTGAAAAGGTGGGACTACAGGCACCATGGTGGGCTAAATCTTCTTTAATTATTTGTAGAGATGGGGTCTTTCTGTGTTGCCCAAGATGGTCTTGAACTCCTGGGCTCAAGTGATTGTCCTTCTTTGGCCTCCCAAAATGCTGGGATTACAGGCTTGAGCCACTGCACCTGCCCTAGGTTGAATAATTTCTATCTATCTTCAAGTGTAATGAATCTTCTACCATTTCTAATCCGCTATTAAACCAAGCCCATATTATTTTAATTTTATATTTTTCAGCTCTAGAATTTGCTTTAACAATTTTTATTTCTCTTCTGAGATTGCATCCATTTTCATGATGATAATATTTTCCTTTGAGTTCATGAATGTATATTTATTTGATAGCTGCTTTAAAATCTTGTCTGCTAATTGCAACATCTCGATTATAATGTAGAATGATTTTTTTGACTGCCCTTTCTCGTGACTTCTGGTCAATTTTCCTATTTTATGTCTAGTGATTTTTAATTGTAGTTGGGACATAATAATACAGAGAATATGGACACTGCCCTGTCCCTCTGAAGAGTATTGAATTTTGTTCTCGCAATCTGGGCTCAAGCTCCAAATTCCATCTCCCCTGCAGTGGGCACAAGCTGAAGTCTCTGCTCTATTGTTAATGCCTCCAGCTGCTGTTTTCTCCTGGGGATCACTGGGATCTGTGATCAATGAATGCACAAAGTGTGAATACAGAATTTAGGAGTCAAGGTTATCTCCTCTGCATCCCTCTCCCTTCCAGGATTCCCTCCCATACTTGCAGCTGCTCCCCCATCCATCTGCTCTGTTCTCTGCCCTTTTTAGTGAGTAAGGGTGTGGCTTCTGCTACTCAAAGTGTGTGGGTTGGGAGTACCCTCAGGCAAAAAGCAGCAAGCTCTGGAATCTCAACTGTTGATGTTTCCATCTTTCAAGGCTGGCCTCCAATCCAGTTTCTACCTGCCGTGTGGTCATTTTCAGTGCCTTAGTTTTTTTTGTTTGTTTGTTTTGTTGTTGTTTTTTAAAAAATATTATGTCTATCTTTTCTAATTCTTTTTGTGGGAGGGTAGTCTGACCATGCCATCCACTATTACTCCCCTTTCATTGAATTCAGTGACTCGAAATGGTATCATAATTTCCATAGACTGTTGGTAAGTGGTCAGTTTTAAAGATGTGTTTAATTTATACACAGAACTAACAAAGGTAAAGAAGGTTATAGCAGAGAAGAGACAGTGCGAAGCGACTCATCTAGTGTTTTTTAAAATAGACTTTTAAAACGGCAAAACCCAAGATATTTAAAGTATTTATGTAATCACTTAAAAAATGTATTAAAGAAATATTTGTAGAAAATATATGTAAAATTTACAGTATGGATAATTTAAGATGAGTCAGATGCGAAAGACTTCTCAAGGAACTCAAATTCAGAAGAAATGGAAAGAGATGCCCAAAGTGGTGAAGGTGAATAAAGCTGGAGAACAGATGGGATGTCATTCTAATCCTTCCCTTAAGAATGTCCTTTGTCACTGAAATAGCGTGTGTCTTGAGACCTGGTCTAAATGAAAGTCACCAGGGAATAGTTAAACAACAAAATGCTAGGTAGCTATATTCTAGGGGAAAATGAAAAGGGAGGTAAAGATAACCGAAACAGGAAATATTGTAGAAGTTATGATTTCTACACAACGTGGAATTCTTTAGATTCAATTAAGAAGCCCTCTGCTGCTTTATAAAGCACCCAAAGTTTCAGCACTGGTGGGTGGAAGTAGGATAAATGCTCAGAATTGAGGAGAAAGCACTGTAGTCTTCAGAGGCAAATACTCCAGGAAACAAATCTCCTGAAATGCGTGGGTAAGATGTGACCTTTGAGCAGCCATGACCAGGAAGGCTGACAGTTCTCTTACTACAAAGAAGAAACCATCCAGGCAGATGAATATGGAGTGGGACTTAGCAGTGTGAGGCAGAGCTAGGCAGGAAGAAATGGAACACCCAGACCAGCCTGGGTCAGAAATCACTCTGAGGACACCCACACTGCAAGTTGCATCAAGCCTCTGGTGAATGAGGATTTGACATTTATGTAAGAACTGTGAAAGCTAGATAGGTAGAGAGAGAGACACATATGCATATAGATAGCTACACATGCATGCATATAAAATGGGGCTTCACTGTTCAGAATGATGTACATAGTTATCATTTCATCTGTCAGTGCAATGTTTCCCAGTTATTTTGCTGTCTTTTACAAATAAGTCTTTCTAAATTTTGTTACTGAATTAGAATTCAAAGAAAAAGTTATTTCAAGATTTTGGCCCTAGAATGGACAAGCCAGTTTGACAGCATCCTGTACAGACTCCTGCCTCCATCAAACACATGCCACAGGTGTGCAACACGGTGTAATGGAAATAAATTATGATACAATGAAGAGTGGAGCAACTTTATCTGTAAACTCTTATGAATTGAGTTTAAATCACAAAACACTATAATTGAGTTTGGATAGGAACTTTGTTTCTGTCCTGTTCTGTATTGCAATAAGTCTGGTGGGCAATGAACCCATCACAATACATTTAAAATGGCAATGAATATTTGATGTCTTTGTACAAAAGAGAGCAACTTCAAGAAATAAGATATTTCTCTATGGTTATACCTTGCGAATGAATAAACAGGCTTTCATCTCTGTGACCTTGTGCATTTAGTATGTGGGTGGGCATTCATGGGTTGAATGTTTGGGTGGCAATAATTTTACGTGGAATGAATGACTTCTTGGAAGCCATACTGTTTGTTTCCCACCATCTGTCAGTCAAGCATTAGTCTGCTCTGGACCAAGGTGTCCATCGTCATCCTCACAGCTTCTGCTGGGATGCCATGTCATTCCTAACACCAGCCTTTCCTTTGGTTCTGGAAGACACCGGTTTCTTCCAGAGCATTACGTGGTTTCCTCTCCTTTCGCAGAATTCACATGCATTCAATCTGAATTTTAGAATTATTTAATATTGAGCTAAGTAAAAAATCAGCTGGATAAACTACAGGTTATAAGAACTTTTCAATCTAATACTCTATTTTAGCAAACTTTTATTGATGCATGATGTACAGAAAAGTGCACAGATCACAACTACACAGCTCAGTGAATGCACAAAGTGAATCCATCTTATTCACCACAGCCCAATCCCAGAAAGAAAACACTGCCAGTGCTACTGAAGTTCCCCTTGCTCCTCTCTTGATCATTGTTACCACCCTAAAGGTAATTACTATCCTGACTTCTAAAACTGAAGATTAATTTTGTCTGTGAGTGAACTTCATATAAATGGAATCATGCGGGGTGTACTATTTTTGTTCATGTTCTTTCTCTTCATATGGTGACACTCATTCATGCTATTGAATGTAGCTGTAGGCTGTTTTTGCTGTGAAGTATTTCATTTTATGGATATACCAAAATCTGTTTTTCTCTTGTATATGTTTGGGTTGTATTCTCATTTTTGGCTATCATAAATAGTGCTGCCGTGAACAACCTTGTATAGGTCTTTGGATGCACAAAAGTACACATTTGTCTAGATACAGAGGAGCGTCATTTCTGGGTGACAAGAGATGCATACGTTCAGACTTACTAGATACTGCCAGTTTACAAAGTGGTTGGACAAATATACACTCACACCAGCAATTTATGAGAATTACAGTTGTTCCACTTCCGTGTCAACTCTTGGTATAGTCAGTCTTTTTAATTTTAGCTTCTCTGGTGGTCATGTAGTAGTATCTTTTTGTGTTACTGTTTGTTTGCTTTCTTTTGGTATGAGACAGGGTCTTGCTTTATCTTCCAGGCTAGAGTTCAGTGGCAAAATCACAGCTCACTGCAGCCTCAACTTCCTGAGCTCAAGCAATCCCACCACATTAGCCCCTCAAATAGCTGGGACTACAGGTGCCCCACCACGCTGTCTAATTTTTGTGTGTGTGTGTGTGGGTTTTTTTTTTTTGGTTTTTTTTTTGTTTGTTTGTTTGTTTGTTTGTTTTGTAGAGATGGAGTTTCACTATGTTGCCCAGGCTGTCCTTGAATTCTTGAGCTCAGGTGATCCACCTGCCTCAGCCTCCCAAGGTGCTGGGATTACAGGCATGAGGCACTGTGCCTGGCTTTATCTTGTAGTTTTAATCTGCATTTCTTTGATGACCAAGTGACTAAGGACATTTTGTATCCTTATGAGCCGTTTCGATGTCCTCTTTTGCAACGTGTTTAGCCTGCTTTTCTGTTCAGTTGTCTCTTTCTTGTTGACTTCTATGGGTTATCTATGTTTAGATGGAAGTGCATGATGACAAGGGGTTCAGTGCAGCCTTGGATTAGAACTTGCCCAAAGTCCTTGCTTGTTCTTGAGGACTCACCGGAGGTTTCTTATGATGTCAGTTGAAGCCTCTGTCTTCCACTTTCAGTGAGATTCCCTGGCAGGACCCGACCAAGAATGAGGTGACAGGGGAGACTGTCTATGGCATGTGCCCTTCTTGCCTTCCTACTTGTCTTGAACAGATGGGAAGAAGTTGGTGTTAACCTGTGTGCTAAGAATGTTGGGGCCAATAACCCCATGAAACTAGCTACTCACCAAATGTCCTGTGTTGGGGCAGAAATAGCAGGAAAATAAAAATCTACCATGTCCCACAAAGAGTTGGAGGATCCCAGAAGTTAAAGGACAAGTTCAATGTAAACTTGTCTAAATGAAAGTTAACCCTCAATAGCACCCCTGACAGATGGTGGCCCCAGCTCTGCCCATCAATTCCAGTGATAAGAAACCCAACTCTGTAATATTCGAGGCAAACTGACCCGTTATTGGCCAGCTCTGATGATGAGAAAATTCTTGTCTACATTCATATATGTAATGTGCCTCTCTGTCACTTCCACTGCTGATCTTAGGTCTTTTCTCTGGAGGCGGAAGGGGGTAAAGGCACTTGCTCCCTTGCTTATGAGAGTTCTTTAAATATTTGAAGATAACCACTACATCATGATGTCACCTCTTAATTTTTCCTTTAAATATAAAAAACTAACCTCCTTGAAATAGACATCAAAAAACACCCAAGTCACAGAATACGCTAAAATCAAAGTTGAGTAATTTATTATTTATTTTCTTGTTCGATAACATATATCATTTTCCCTTTTGTTCCTTTTATTAAACAGTGATTACCAAGTGGATCCCAGTAGGCTCATTAAAATGTTTAACTTTCATTATTACAGGTAATACCCCTCATTTTGTAGGCCAATTTCTTCTTGCCTGCTAACACCTGCTGTTACCTTTTATTCTGATGATTGTTAATGGAATAATTTTGCGGTGGGGATCTTTTCAGTGTGTGACCCTGGTGAATAGCAAAGCCCTGTTCGAATTTTCCTTCTGTGTGTTGTGTTGTTCGTAATTCAAGGTAATCTTCAAAATGATTGTAATGTGTCTTTTCTCATTTACATGAGAAACTGTCATTCGAAATTTTGTTTCCTGGAATTGGAGAAGTTTCACAGAGCTGTTCTGAACACACACTGCACTGTATGTTTGTACCTTTGAGTGCAGGGGAGAAAAAGGAAAAAGAGATTTGTTGATTCATAAAAATAAAGGAACACTCTGGCACATTTGGGCAGTTCTTTTTTAGTCTTAGAATTTACTGTGCATATGCATTTATTCATTCAGTAATCAATAAATATTTATGAAGGGCCTACACCAGTCAGGTGCTCTGCTGAAATATTGAGGATACATTAGTGAAAGCTGCCCTCCTTGAGTTTAGCTGCTGGCTGGGGAGACTGGTAAACACATAGGGGTTTTTGATCCCCTACAATGTACAGAATGGAAGGAGCTCAATAAATGGTAACCATTATCACTGCTACTGTTACTACTACTGCTGCCATTACTGCTAGTGTGATGCTATTGTTACTACTGCTATTATTACTCCATTTCTATTTTAGCCCTGCTACCCAGCAACTATAAAAGACCCTGGGCTGGGCGCGGAAGCTCATGCCTGTAATCCCAGCACTCTGGGAGGCCGAGGCGGGTGGATCACGAGGTCAGGAGATTGAGACCATCCTGGCTAGCACGGTGAAACCCTGTCTCTACGAAAAATACAAAAAATTAGTTGGGCATGGTGGCATGTGCCTGTAGTCCCAGCTACTCAGGAGGCTGAGGCAGGAGAATTGCTTGAACCAGGGAGGTGGAGGTTGTGGTGAACCGAGATTGAGCCACTGCACTCCAGCCTGGGTGACAGAGCGAGACTCCATCTCAACAACAACAACAACAACAACAACAGCAACAACAACAAAAGACCCTGGAAAAATTACTGAATTTCCTTGGGCCTTTTCTAACACCATAAAACTAGAGAAAACTAACTAGGTACCTGTTTCTATCTGCAAGATGGCAGTAAGTGCGTTACCAAAACAAACAAACAAAAATGGTGGAGAAAATCAGTGTGCAGATATTTTGGGGAATGCCATTTTAAGCCAAGTTTGCTTATTGAAGATTTCGCTTTAGTGGGTTAACATGCATTATGGATCTCCAAGAACATGCACCAAATTTGTTTGGCTGCCAAATATATTTTTTTTCCTGGTATCTCTCAGTATTAACAAAAACCAGTTTCTCAGAAATAACATCTCTTGTTCTGGGGAACAGATCTCTCCCCCCTCAATACTGAACTACATAATTTCCTAAGTATTTTGCATCTTGAATGTTCCGTGACTCTACTATGTCTTAAGGTCTTCTGACATTAGGGTAACAATACACTCCAGTGTGTGTGAGATAAATAATTAACAGTGCTCCCTTAAAAAATATTTCCCACTTTGAATGATAAACTACATGGTCACTTTACCTAGTGTGGTGATCTTAACTCATTCTCAGAGATATTTCTTGGCATATTGCTTCAGTTGCCCACAGAGTTTCTTGACGCAAAATACCCATTAAATATTGAATAATAGGAGCATCTTCCCTCTCCTAACACTATGTCCTCTCAACTGATTACCACCAATTTCCTTTGTATGATTCTCTGTTAAGTAGAGAACGATGAATAGACTTATGCTTCCTTAGCTGTGAGCAGAGCAGAGTCTATGGCACATCTGCTGGGCACCTCGCCCGCAATAGAGCTGTGACATATTTACAAGTCTGGGGCATGATCTTTGCCTTCAAAGTATTACTTAATATCTATTATTGCCTTCAATATATTTCTTAAAACCTATTAAATCTATTGGGTGTTGTCGTGTGTTTGGCAAGATATTTTATAATGTAGTAAATGTATAAATTAACCAACAATCCCCATAATTGTTTATTATATTTATCATACATCTCTGCCTTAGGGGCAATAAATGTATTTGTTTTAGCCCATGGAGCAATAGTCTGAATAAAAGCACGTGAGTTGGATAAGGGCTGATTGGCTCAATAAATGGTAACCATTATCCATTTATTTGAGTTTCCATATTTGTGACATCAATTTGATAGAACTTACTCCATTTTTTTCACCCATTTCACCTCTCATCTTTCCCCTTGTTTCTAGTGACAATGATAGGCTCTGGTCTCAGTGGGATGGAAATACAGCCTGGAAGAAATAGGAAACTTTAATATCTGGTTGGAGTCCTTAAACAGGTAACGGAAACTATAGCTTGAAAACCAAACTGGTTTTGATGGACAAGAACCAGACTTTAAGGGGGAAATAATACAATACATTCTTAGGGACTAAAGAAGGTGGGGTTTGAATATCAAGAACTAAGCTTAGAACACTATGCACAAGATTTGTACCAAACACGTTAAAGGAAAAAGAAAATCTAGATGACATTATAAATTCCACCCCTCAGAGAAGAAATGTGAAAGTAGAATTCGGCTGATTTGAGAATGCTGGGGGAAGATGGAAATGCGCATGCCCCAGAAATCTTCACACCTTTTACTCCTTATCCACTAAATGCTAGGGAAGAAGCTGAAGGTGGAACAGATATTTCGAGGGGACCCAGCAGCAGGAAGGTTGCACCTCACGGGGGAAAAGTCTGGGAAAGCTGATGGTCTTTCAGGGAAACTCTGTGTTCAGCATGGCCCTGGCACCATGGAGCTTCTAGTCTGGACAGGAAATTTGAGGAGCTTTCTCTGTGGGGTTGGTGGTAGCCACGTGAATTCTACCATCCCCAGCATGGTGCAAGAAATACATCCAGAAGTTCTGGGACATCCTCCTCTCTACAAGGGGACTAAAAATATATTGAGAAGCCCAGCGGATGGGGAGTTGCCTGGGGTCAGGACCAGAAGTGACAGATTTGATGAGGTGCCAGAGAAAAAGACCCAGCAGCCGGGCAGGTCAAATGAAACATCTGCAGGTGCCACAGTTCAACATCCAGGGTTCCGGAGGGCACGTGGCCGGGAGGGGAGGAGGGGCAGCAGGGGCCGGAGGGCACAGGGGTCAGAAGCCTCTGCTCTGATGCCAGGACAGTACGCGTCTCGTTGGACACAAGATGAGAGATTGGAGCAAATGGCAAGAAAAAGAGAAGGGGAGATTTTTTGAGTCAAGACTATTTATTTAAGCGAGACCTGTTTAAATTGCAAGCGATCGCAGTTGTGGAACTGACGATTTTAAACAAGTTTTCCCACCATCCCCTCAGGTAAAAGCTTGAAAAATAAAGTTCACCTGGGTGGTGATTGTCAAGACAGGCCCTGCCCCTTGGGCACTGACTGAGGAGTTTGGTGTGTTCCACACAGGCCGGAGTTTCCAAGGTGGAAGCGCGTTTGAAGTCCGAAGAACAGGGACGGTCTCTGCTTGCCAATCAGGTAAATATTCATCTGAAAAAGCAAGATTTTGTTATAGATTGTAAACAGAAGTTTGACCTGCTCTAGGTTAATAAGAAGGAAGTGTTTTTACGTGCATATTTCTCTAGGGTTTGTAGCTTAATGAGGTCTTTCCTTGGAACCTGATGGACATATCACTCCCTTTGAACTCTGTGGGTAAATGGAATCCTCTGATAGTCCATCTGTTTCCCATTTCCGTTTTCTGCCTCTTGGTTTCGAAGCACACATTCCCCATTACCTGTTGCTGACCCTTGTTCCATTGCACAGCGGCCTGTCTCGCATCCCCACCCACCCCTCGGGTTGGGAACTGGTCAAAACCATCATCCCTCCGTTTAGCCATCATGGCATTGAAGGGTATTTAGGGTTTTGAGTTCATTGAATTTAAACGGATACACCTACAGCCACAACTGACTTTAAGAAATAATTCTTCTGTTGAAAGTGAAGCATAAATTGGATTTTTTATAAATTAAATCACTTAAGTTTATACTAAAGTGGCCTGAGGAAAGAATCTACTTGTCAGTTCTTTTGACAAGGTAACACATTACTTTACGGATTGTTAATTACCATTTATTCATTGATCCAGTCAAGCACCTTATTTTTGTGTGTAGGGCACTGTGCTAGGTGCTTAACTTATCTTGGCTCTAAATGCATTTTGCCAAGCATGGAGTTTGCATTAAGATATCCTTGTTGCTGTCCTCTGTATAGTGATAGAAGGCTCCCACCTAAAGGGTGACCGGAAAAAATGTACAAATATATATTTTAAAGAAGGTGATAGAGTTCCCTTTGAGTGCTTTAAAATCTCTACCTTGTTATTTTTGGTATTTCACCTTTACTCCAAAGACCCCCAGAATTGCTGGAAGCAGTACAAACTTGGCTAAGTCAGTTACATGACCAGGCAGTGAGCATGGATTTCTGTGCCAGCTTCCACAGGTGGGCCTGCTCTCAGAGGTGGGATCACTTCCTGCTGTCAGACGGGGGATCACTTCCTGCTCCCAGAGGGAGATCACTTCCTGCTCTCAGAAGGGGAATCACTTCTATCTCACGTTCATTCTTTGGCAAGAATTTGAAAAAGCTGAAAAGAATGATGGCATTTTGACCCGTCATCAATTTCAGCAGGGTTGGAATTTTGTTTTTTCATTCAGCGAACATTAGTACCTACACTGTGTCAAACACACTTAGATGTTGTAGATACACTGATATACCTGAGAATAAGACTGTCTTCGAAGGGTTCATGGCCGATGGCAGGAAACAAACACATGAATAACTAGTTAAATGCACCATTTATTTATTTATCCAACAACTCTTTATTAATGCTTGTATGTTTGAAGATAAATATTTTATTAGAGATTATTTACAAAGTGCTTGGTGGAGAGAAATGAGAGAGACTTCACTTGGTGTGCAGAGGTGGGATGGGAACTGCAGGGAGCTATTAGGAGCAGCTTTTAGAGAAGAAGATAATTGAATTGAGCCTTGAAATCAGGTGGGGAAATGACTACAAGCATCAGCATCGAGGTTTGGCAGATGAACATGGATAATGAGGATAAATAATGTACACCCGTGTCTTAGGCTAAAATCAAATTCCTGCTTAGGAATTAGGGGCATAAGCAAGTAAGGACTGGGGATCTTTATTTCTGTAGGGGCTGCTTTGCAAGAAACCTCAAATACTACCTCTAGCAGATTCAGATTCAGCTTTTATTAGTCACTCACTTACTATTTGGAATCAGCCACTTTTTTTTTTTTTTTTTTTTTTGGAGACGGAGTCTCGCTCTGTCTCCCAGGCTGGAGTGCAGTGGCATGATCTCGGCTCACTACAACCTCCGCCTCCCATGATCAAACGATTCTCCTGCCTCAGCCTCCTGAGTAGCTGGGACTACAGGTGCCTGCCACCATGCCCAGCTTTGGAATAAGCCATTTCTAGTCATTAAAGAGGCGGTATTCATCAGCTTGGACTGGCAGTTTTGCCAAGTTCTGCTAGTTCCCTAATGCCCATCAGATACTCACAGTGCACTTAGAATAAAGACTCCACAGCTGTACTAGTCAGTTTTCACACTGCTGATAAAGACATACCCAAGACTGGGTAATTTATAAAGAAACAGAGGTTTAATGGACTCACAGTACCACGTGGCTGGGGAGGCCTCACAATCATGGCAGAAGGTGAAAGGGGGGGTGTTCCCTTGGGTTCTCCGTGTCCTCTTCACTGATTTCTTAGCCACTGGGCACAAGAAGCATAGTGCCTGGAATCCACAAAAGACGTTTAGGGGCTCTGAAAAAGTTTTCATTCTTTCTAAAATCAGAAGGAAAAAAATGAATTTCTAACTTAAAGAAAATGTTTTACTATAATGTTAATATACCTGTCTATACCAATACAGCCATAAAATATCATTTTTAATACTTACTTGAGGAGTCATGAAGGCAGAAGTGCCCAGGGCTAGCAAAAGTCAGAATGCAGCTCTAGTTGGAGCAACCCCTTGAGGAGAACAGAGCGAGTAGGTGGGGCCGCCACACAGCACTCAGCAGCTCACCTGCGTATGTCAAGTGTGTGCTGCATACACCCCCATGTTTCAGGTGCTGTATGAGGGTTTCTGTTGTATGCAGCTATTTGAAATTTCGAATGAACACAGTCATTCCTCCCCAACTGGCCCATGCCCAGCTTGTAAGTGACTGAACGGAAATGGTAACAAGGGAGTTCCCCGACTGTGCACACACCCCAGCACCTCTCACGGGATTGGCTGAAGAGCTTTGCTATTTAAGGTTGGGTCAACAGGATATTGCACTCCCAGGATTTTTTATTTAAAATGTTTTTTTCGGTGCACCTCTTTAGTGTAGGGCTATGGCCCAAACATGGGCTTAGTAGTATTGCACCTATGCACAAATCAATTCCAAGCAACATTTTGGAAGGTTTAGATGTTTTCTCACTTCAAAATCACCCAGTAGAGGAAACTGCCTCTTTTCCTATAGATGATCTACTTAAGGAACAAGAAGTGTTTTTCTCCTCGATAGACCCTAGTGCCCTTTCCTCAGTCTTCTGCTTCATTTTTAAAGCCAACGCCGGACTCTTATTCGGCCCTGCACCCTCGCATCCTGTCGGCACCTGGCTCAAGTGGAAAAAGTCCCTAGTGTAAATGCAATCTCATTTAAAGAGAAGTAACAAGACTCATCTGAGCTGACTTCTTCGGAAATCAGTGATTTCCACCTCCTTTTAAGCTCCTTCCAGTGCCTGCCATGGCTGGTGTTAGTAAGAACGCCGGCCCCTCATTTCAGAACTTTCTCCGGTTTCCTGATTTGGGTATGAATGAGATGACAGTAATAAGAGGCCACTGAGATCGCAGACTCATTGAAACACATTCTTTAGTTGAAGTGGAGAAAGGCTTGGAGAGGCTCCTTCTAAAAGAGCGTCGTCCTCCTCGGCATCTTGTAATTTATCTACATCATCTTAAAGGGTGTTTGAGTAAAGCTTGGTGGATCATAAAGAATCAGTAGAAACATTGAAAATAACAGAGCATTTCTCTCTCTGTCCTTCTGTCTTAGTTTCTGCCTCTCTCTTTCTCCTCTTTCTTCTAAGCTTAGCATCAACCAGAGTAGGCCAGATTGAGCCTGTCTGGTGTTCATTTACTGAAGCAGTTTCTGTACCACATTGGTTCTCAGCGTATCAGTGAAAGCTAAAATATCACCTTGCAACAGTTTGCTTCAAGCCTCGATCACAACAAATCTGAGAGCAAAGAAAGTCAGGTTACTTGGTAAAAGAACTATGCTTGAGCAAAGGGAGCCTAATTATTGCAGAGAAAATTAAAGAAAAACTAAAGTAGGTCTCAAATGGAGATGGAGTGAAGGAGAAATGAGCCTTCATTTGTGAAGGAAAACGAAGAGACAGAATTAGAGTTACCTCGAGGTGTAAACTGTGGACCAGATGAATCAGAAGCACAGAAATACTCAAGGGCATGTGCAAAGATGGGAGGGTGACGTGTCGCACGGTGCACACACACAGCAGAATGTGGGTCGAACGTGCCCCGCGGGCTGCAGGCCCAGGAAACCCCCGCGTTCCCGGCCTGAATTCAGTCCAGAGGAGGCTGGCTGGTGTTAGCTGTTGCATCATGCCTGCAGGAGAGCAAACGAGTTTTCTTTTTCTTTTTCTCCTTCCCCTCCTCTTTTCCCCTTTCCTCTCTGTTTCTTCCTCTTCTCCCTCCTCCTCTTCCTCTTCCTTCTCTACTTCTTCCTCCTCCTGTTACTCCTCCTCTCCACTCTTTTCTGCATCTCCTCGTTTCCTTTTGAGGCTGATTAGCTGCGTTGTGCTGAAGAAGGCCTGCTCTGGTGTTGCTCTGTCAGCTTTATTGATACATACTTAAATCTTACTTTTATTATATCCTAGGGTGGTAGAAGGTACTAAATTATATCCGTGATGTCTCTGCAGCTGTTACATAATTGTTACATGCCCCATCACGCTTTATTGCCAGACAATTGACTGCTTTGGGAGCTGTACCTGTAAGGTATTAAAAAAATAAGAAATAATGTTATTAATGGTTTATTGGTAAGAGGCTCAACATCATTTCAAAACAAACTTTGTGCCTCTTTTATTTTTTTCAACAGAACTGCAGCATCTCCGAGTCTTGTGCAGCTGGTTAATGTGATGGCATTTATAGCGAAGGGTCCATGAATGCTTCATGACGGTGCCTCTCTCCCACTGGTGAATTATGTACATTTATGTGGCGTTAAAGCCCTCAAATGGCCCCGTGGAGGCGTGGATCACAGAGAATTGAGGCTGCCTGAAAATGCCTTGCAGGTGGCCTCAGCCAGCCCATGGGGCAAGATGTTCCTTTCCCTTTCCAAAACACACAGCAAAGTAAAAACCAAATACCAATGCTGTTTCTGAATGTTTATGTCCCTCCAAAATTCCTGTGTTGAAATCCTCCCCTCAAGGGGATGGTATTAGGAGGTGGGGCCTTTGGGAGCCACTTAGGTCATGAGGATGAAGCAAAGCCACCTTAGAAAAGAGGCCCAGGACGCGGTGGCTCACGCCTGTAATCCCAGCACTTTGGGAAGCTGAGGTGGGCAGATCACGAGATCAGAAGTTCAAGACCATCCTGGCCAACATGGTGAAATCTTCTCTCTACTTAAAAATATACAAAAATTAGCTGGGCATGGTGGCGCGTGCCTGTAATCCCAGCTACTCAGGAGACTGAGGCAGGAGAATTGCTTGAACCGGGACCCAGCAGGCAGAGGTTGCAGTGAGCCGAGATCGCGCCACTGTACTCCAGCCTGGGCTACAGAGCAAGACTCCATCTCAAAAAAGAAAAGAAGGAAAGGAAGGAAGAAAGGAAGAAAAGGAAGGAAGGAAGGAAGGAAGGAAGGAAGGAAGGAAGGAAGGAAGGAAGGAAGGAAGGAAGGAGAAAGAAGAGAATGGAAGAGAAGAGAAGAGAAGAGAAAAGAGGCGAGGCCCAGGAGAGACCCTCACCCCTTCTGCCCTGTGAGGCTAGAGTGAAAAGTAGCTGTCTATGTGTGAACAGCAGGCAACTGCAGGTGCCTTGGACTTGGACTTCCCAGCCTCCAGAACTTCGAGAAATAAATGTCTGTAGTTATAAACCACCCAGAGTGTGCTGTTTTGTTATAGCAGCCTGAAGGGGCTAAGACAACCAATCATGACAATGGAGAGCAAAGCAACACCCGTCCCGGGAACATGATGGAGGGTTTCCAATTGTGATGACTAGATTGCAGTTTAAAAGTATATGAATTCAGCCCTCATTTGTGCTTTTATAGTTCTTTGTATAGATTTTGACCATTAAACTTACAATCACTTTGTTTACTTTAAAATAGTTTTGGGTTGCCCTTTCTTTATAGCCACTGTGAACTCTTGGGCTGAAGGGTAAGGCCTGAGAGCCACAGTGGTGAAAAGCATGAACAATACAGGCTCTGGGAGATCCAAGGCCAACTCCAGCTGGTCTGCAGAATGGCTGTGTGACCTTGGGCAAATGATAGACCTCTCTGAGCCGCTGTCTTTTTCTGTGCAAAATCAGGCCAGTGTCTACTGCATTTGTCTGTGGTGAAGATTCAATAATAGATCTAAACTGCCTACCTCAGAACCCGAAACCGAGTAGGTGCTCAAGAATGGTTAGCTGAGTTGAATTGAATTAAATGCATAATTTGCTTTATTTGGACACAGGCCATCACCAATTAAATGATTCTAACAACACCAACATAAAATATCAAAACTAAATATCTTTTCCCTAGAAATAATGTTTCACTTCATCCTGCATTTGAAAATCCTTTATCCTGTAAGAAATTCTCCCAGAAACCTAGTTTATCTACAATTTCAAGGGCCGAGCTTAGTTTCTGTAACCATATAGTTTCATTCTGCCATAATTATATGTCTTTTAAGAAACATTCCATGAGTTGTCCTTGTAGCCCAAATGTATTCGTTTTTGTTAACTCTGGAAAGTGCAAGTTGAGGGTATTTTGCTTTTGGAAACAGGACTTGATACAGTGAGCCATGACGATTTGACATGCTGGGGTTGTCTCCTAAGAGAAAATCAACTCTCTAATGTGGTTCCAGACCGAGACGGGAATCACAGCGTGTCTGCTTGGGCTGACAGCATTGTGAGGGGGTGTGTGGGGAGTCATGAAGGGTACACCATTAGGCTGGGAGGGGTGAGTTGGTCTCCTGAGAATGGGGCTGCAGTGTTTTCGGAACTAAGTGGGTCCTTTGGGCTTGTCTCCTTGGTTTTGTCCAGGCTCAGTGGGGCACTGTTGGCTGGGAGGAAACATGGCCTTCGATGTTGCCCACTTGGCAGTTTCCACCATTGTTGACTCACTTAGGCTGATGGCAGCTGCCTCTGCTGGGAAGGAAGCGTTTTTCCCACAACATATTAAATTCGGCACTGGAGGATGGCTGGCTGGTCCAGGGGCCGGATCTGGCTCTGTTGCTCACAATGATTCTGTTTGGCAAGCATTTTTAAAAAGCCTTGGTAAGTTCCAGATGGTGACCACTTGCCTCATTTATCCTCCATTTGAAAAAATTCAAAAACTATTCATTTGTTTGCATACCAAGGCAGCACAGAATCTTCTACAGTGGCACTTCAATGGTAAGAATTGGGTTTTTTTTTCCCTTGATTCTTTCCTCGATGTTGTTGTTTATTTAGCAGTGATTGGCTTTTTTGTCTGATTTTAGAATTGGGTATATATTTGGATCAGCTGTATGCATTATTAGGCCCCACTGTATGCATTAGCATCAGCTGGATCCATTAGGGTCAGTCATGTATTAGGACCAGCTATATGCATTATGGTCAACTATATGCCTCAAGGTCTGCTGTATGCATTAGGGTCAGCTATATGTGCCAGTTATATGCATTAAAAGAGTGATATGCATTACAGTCAGCTGTATGCATCAAGGTCTGCTATATGTATCAGGGTCAGCTCTATGCATCAGGGTCAGGTATATGCATCAGGGTCAGCTATATGCATCAAGTTCAGTTATATGCATCAGGTCAGACATATGCATCAGGGTTGGCTATATGCATCAAAGTCAACTATATGCATCAGGTTCAGGTATATGCATCAGGGTTAGTATATGCATTAAGGTCAGTTATATGCATCAGGTCAGCTATATGCATCGGGATCAGCTATATGTATCAGGGCAGCTAAATGCATCAGGACCAGCTGTATATACGAGGGTCAGCTATATATATGCATCAGGTCAGCTGTATGTATCAGGGTCAACTATATGCATCAGGTCATCTATATGCATCAGGTCATCTATATGCATCAGGTCAGCTGTATGCATCAGGTCATCTATATGCATCAGGTCAGCTGTATGCATCAGGTCATCTATATGCATCAGGTCAGCTGTACACCTTAGGGCCATTTATGCCCACGAAGGCCAGTGATCTGCATGTCCCTGCTCTTTCATCTGGCAGCTCTTCCCCAACCAATGATCTACCAATGCCTACCTGAAAAGTGACACCTTCCATGGGAGAATTTAAATCGCTGCTACTTTGCTCGGTAGTTTGAAACAAAGCTACATATAGGACTTATTTGCATGAAACAGATAATGTGGGCGGCCCAACTTTGGGTATTTCCCCCCCACCACCTCTGCTGAAAGGCCCTAAATCCACATTTATCACACACCCACCTGCTATGAGAATACAATTAAATACCAAATTCTATTCAAGTTTATCTTTTTAAAGCCTCAGAAAAGCTTTAAAACCAGACACTAACAAAGCCAATAAAAAGAAAAGAAAGTTTTGTAGTAAACCAGGGAAGAGTATAAAAGAAAAAATATAAAAGAAAAAAATAGGTAAGCAGCATGTTGAAAACACAGGAAGTCTTTTCAGAAAAGTAAATCAATGTAGAAAAAGGAGTCATTCAGAAAACGTTGACGTATCATAAGAGAAAAATAGTAGGTAAAGAATTAAATTGACAAAAAGTCAATAAGAAATGAAAAAGTGAAAAAAAAAAAAAAAGGTAGAAAGCAGCTCACACACACAATGCAGAATTGGAAGTTTCCACTGCTAAAGAAGCATTGCTAGGACTGAAGACCAGCCCGAAATCAAGGCCTGGGTTCCTATGCTTCCAAGATGCCAAATGCTCCCCTAGGAATGTGATCATTCAAATTGGGTTCTAAAGCTGAAGGGCTTTACTGCTTTTCTAATTTACTAGAAATACACAAATACAACTAAGGAAAATGGGAGAGAGATCGCTTTTTGAAGGCAATTTCCTTTTCTGTCATCCCTAGCTCTGCTGGCCAGAGCACAGGTTGAATCTCAAGAGGACCCTGAACTCTAGTAGGAAAGCCTAGAGTATGTCTCTTGAGTTTCTTACAGAGCTATATGGAGCTGCTGCTGTTTCCAAAGGGGTTTCAGTTCTCTCCAAGCATCCTGACTATATGACCATGAGCTACTGCTTAACAAACAGCTGCGGTGGGCTTGGAAGGCGTGGGTTCCTGATGCATGCCTCTAGAAGGTTCCAGTGAGGTCCTGATAGGCCCCCTACAGCATCCTGATGGTCACACTGTGTTCCTGCCTCGAGCAAGGAACCACTGCCATTATGGCAGGGGGCACCGCTTGTGACTTTTGCGAACCCATTAGCATTGCTGTCGTTTATAAAAGCATGATGGCAGTGGGAAAAGAAAAGGTTACAGGGAAGCTATAAAGGAAAGAAGAAAATTAAGGAGAGCTTTCTCCTTTCACGTCTTGCTTTTGTGGCTTTTGCCCTTCCCTGCACTCTGGAATTACTATTGTTGGCAAAAGTGATTGGATGAGTTCTTGAATATAAACATGGCTGGACTTCTCTTTATGTTTGTGGAGGAATTCCCAATGCCTGGAATTTGTAATATGAGTTTTTTTATTTATAATCAGAATTTGAGGGATGAGTCTAAGAAATGACTATAGGAATTGATTATGGATGAGTAGTATTGGTTTGTCGAGTTTACAGATTTAGTCAGCAAATGCTCATTAAGTTTCTATTCTACTGCAGGTTTAGGTATTGGGGATGGAGCAGAGAAAGAGGCAGACAAGCGCCCAGCACTAGTAGAGCTTCTGTTCCAGTGGGGAAAGGTCAACAGTCAAGATAGAAGTCAGTGTAATGCAAGTCTTAGGCCATCAGAATTGCAAGAGACACCAGCTGTCTGTAATGCAATAGAGTGCTGTGGTAGCCATGTGAGTCCGACCAAAATAAGGAGAAGGAGTCAACAGTGAGAACGGGAGAGCTGCTGAGAAGACTTCCGGTGGGAATGGGTTTATTCTGCTTGAGCAAAAGAAAGCAGGCCAAATAGGCTAGAATGTAGGCTAAGACAGAGGGACATATGACATGTGCTCTAGAGGAAGGCGGAAGCCCATGTGGGACTCTCCTATAAAAATAGATTTGCAGATGATCGATAACTAAAGCTGTCATGAAAACTTTGACATAGAGCTTACCAATACTGAGCAACGACTGCCGAGTACAATACCAGGCCCTTTATGTTCATAATTTCTAGTCTTCAGGACAGCCCTGGTAGGCTTTGTAGTCCTCATTGTGTAGATGAAGAAACTGATTCTAAGAGGCTTAGTTGCAGGTCATCCAGCTATTAAGTGACAGAGCTGGGATTCGAATATGGGCCTGCCCGACATAGCACCTTGGCTCAGAACCCTACCCCGGGGCTCTCCAGTCACCTGCAGAGCTGGTTTGACACTGGTGCCTGGCTCCTCCAGGGATTCGGATTCTATAGGTCTGGGGTAGGGCCCAGAGACACATGTATTCTTCAGAATCTCCTCAGGGCATTCAAAAGTTGGCTGAGATTTATAGCAGGACTATAGTTGACTCTGTTATTTTCTAAAAAACTTTAAATAATCAAGCAATCAGTTAAGTAGACAGACAAAAATGAGCAAAACCTCTAAGTGTGGTAGGAGCCAGGGGTGTACTCTTTAAATCCAGGGTCAGACACAGCAAGCATGAGCCTATCTTCCCCGTCTAACCCACCATGGCTCTTAGACACTCAGTGATAAAGTGGTCATTATCCTTTGTTTAAAATTCTCTTTCTCTTTACTGAGGATATCAGGCAATACCACAGACTCGCAGGAGCTGATAAAGGAATGCCAGATTTTTTTTTTTCGTATGTTGGTTCTTTTTTTTATTATTATACTTTAAATTCTAGGGTACATGTGCGCAACGTGCAGGTTTGATGCATAGGTGTACATGTGCCTTGTTGGTTTGCTGCATCCATCAACTCATTTACATTAGGTATTTCTCCTAATGCTATCCCTCCCCCAGCCTCCCACTCCCCAGCAGGCCCCAGTGTGTGATGTTCCCCACCCTGTGTCCATGTGTTCTCATTGTTCAATTCCCACCTGTGAGTGAGAACATGCGGTGTTTGGTTTTCTGTCCTTGCAGTAGTTTGCTTAGAACGATGGTTTCCAGCTTCATCCATGTCCCTGCAAAGGGCATGAACTCATCCTTTTTTATGGCTGCATAGTATTCCATGGTGTATATGTGCCACATTTTCTTAATCCAGTCTGTCATTGATGGACATTTGGGTTGGTTCCAAGTCTTTGCTATTGTGAATAGTGCCGCAATAAACATATGTATGCATGTGTCTTTATAGTAGCATGATTTATAATCCTTTGGGTATATACCCAGTATTGGGATGGCTGGGTCAAATGGGAATTCTAGTTCTAGATCCTTGAGGAATCGCCAGACTGTCTTCCAGAATGGTTGAACTAATTTACACTCCCACCAACAGTGTAAAAGTGTTCCTATTTCTCCGCAAGGAATGCTAGATTTTTTACTAATGATAAATTTTTGTGCAGACATATATAAGTGGTACAGCAATAGTGAAATGAAAGAAAGGTTTCGGCATGGGCTGCCCATTTTTCCCTGGACCCATCACGTATGTTGCAAATCTTAGATATCTGCAGATATGTGTATGTGAAGCTTGAGCTACAGCCTGTCCACGTTGTATTTTAATTTTGTTTTTGCAATTCACTCTCATTTTTATTTGCTCAGTAAATATGTTGTCTCTATTACATAATTGAAGAGCAACCAGAGCAACCTGTTAATGAATATTTAGCACTAAGGATCCGTAATCACAGATTCTTACAGGAGATGATGGAAAATGCCAAGCAACTTTAGAAGAGTTTCCTCCAGAGGAGCTGTTTCAGAGCCTGCCGTGTAAGGAGGCTGTGTCTGTTGTTTGGATTAAAGTTTGTGAGAATGAATTTTCTCACTGGTTTGAGGTGCTTAATGATATTCATGATATTAAGTAAAATATGTACACGTTTACTTTCCTTCAAAAATATTTTTGAACTTTTACTGTGTGTAAAATAGTTTCTTAAATGTTGGGGAGGGGAAGAGAGATGAATCAGACCTGAATCCTCTTACAAGCAAGATTGTTGTCTAGGAGGAGGATAGAGACAGATAAACCAACTCTACTGTGAGGAAGAAGGTAGTGGCTGGAGAAAAGCAGAGATTGCACCACGGTAAAAGCAGGATGAAGGACAGTTACCCAGAGGAGGCAATGTTCAAGCTGGGTCTTGAAGGACGTGTGTCAACAGATGTCTCCACTTCCTATGTTCAGAACTGAACTCCTAATCTTGCCCCCTCTTCCCAGCCCTCCACAGCCCTCAGTGCTGACTGCGTCCTTCCTGTAGCTCAGGCTATTCACCTGGAGTCCTCTTCCTTAATTCTTCAGCAGATTATATCTGCTACGTCTTGAAAACACGTCCTAATGAGGCTCAGATGGAATCATTGTCTTGTCCAAATCGTGTGTCAGCGATGAAGCCAGCATTTGAACCCAAACTGCCTTACTTCAGAACTCATTCTCTGTATTGCTCCCCAAGTGTAACATGGAGGGAGAACATTTATTTTGTGTGTAGAGGCTGATCCCATATGGAGAGGAGCATTAGCCTCAGACAGTAGGTTGGGATCAGATCACAGAGGGGTTTAAACTCTAGGTAGAAGAGCTTGAATTCTATTTCACAAACCACAGAGATGTTTGATAATTTGTGGAGGCAAAGGGTGGAATCCAAATGCTACTTCCAGAGGAGTCATCTGGCCAGAGTGTGAGGTTGCTTGAAGAGAACCCTCTGGAAGTGGAGGCTCTTCCAGGGGTTGGGATGAGAAGCACTGGGACTCAATGAGCATTGGGGCTGGAAAGGAAGCAGTGGAATTGGACATTTCAGAGGTTGATTAAACCTAAGTTTGGAATTTATTGGCTTTGGAGGCAAGAAAGGGATGCTCAATGGTCTTTTCCCACTTTCTCTGACACATAATTTACGTACAATAAATGCATTGAGATTGAAGTGAACCTGTATGGTTGGAGATAGTGATGTCATTAACAGATAGTGATGTCATTAACAGAACTTTATTTTGGAAGGGAAATGAGGGAGAAGTTCAACTGATTTTGAGGTGCTTACGGGTCATTCTGCTGAAATTATCAAATCAGGCAGCTAGAGATATGAGGATGAAGAGGGGTGCCTCAAGATTAAGCATAAGTCACTTAACTTTTATATCAGCAATATTTTGAATTAAATAATCTGAAACTCCTCTATCAGGAGATCATCTCCAGACAATCTTGACCATATGTATTATATAAAAAATATTTTAATTGCAGAATTGAGCTCATCAAGCAGGAAGTTCCAGAAACTATGAATGAAGTAGAAGTAGGATCTAAGACCATGACCTTAAAGCTGGCATCCTCAAGTGGCTACAGCAAGAGTAGAAAGTTTCAATTAAAAATGTACCCACAAGGGAGGGGGGCCACTACGGGACTTATGTGTCTTAAGTTCTGCACATAAAAATCTCCTCTAAGGTTTTGTAAGCATAACAGTGCCCTCGAACTACTTATAGGGTTGAAATATATATTATCCATGTGGTCCAGGAGCCCGTAAGGCAAAATAATTATTTAAAAAGTGATCCTAGGCTGGTAATACTCCTGGAGCATCTGATAAAATTGAACACAAAAGAGTTATAGTTTTATATCTTCATCCAAGGTTACAAAAGACTCCTTCTGATAAAGTCTAGCTGAAGATGTGCTTATGCAAGGAACAACTCCAGTATGAACAACAGGCATAGGACAGTGTGATGTTGGTAGAAAGAATAGAAACATAGAAGGATGGAAGAGAATGGAGAGCCCAGCATTAGACCGCAAGATTTCAGAAAACAGCACACGAAATTGGTAGAGAAAAGGATATAAATTCACTAACCATCATGGAAATTGGTTACTATATTTTAGAAAGGTAGATTATGTCTGTACCTCCCTCTATACACCAAAATCAATTAAAACAGTAAAACTTTCAGAAGATAATGAGAACATATTTCTCGTCTTATAGTAAAAAGTGATCTCTTAAATATGATATACTAAGGACAAACCTTAAAAGATTATGAAAATTAAAACTTCTTTACAATGAGATGGCTAAAAGGGCTATGAAGACTGAAAGAAGATATTTGCAAAGGCATAGAATCCACACAGGATTAGCATCCAGAGTTTATGATGAGCTCCAACAATTCAACAAAACAAACCAATGAAAATTTAAACTATATAAACATAATTTTTTAAAAAGTAACCTAAATGGTCAATAACATATGAAAGGATGTTCAACCTTTTAATTGAATGCAGATTAAGGTAATAGTGTGATGTAATTTGAAACCTGGAACTCTGACGTGACCAGCTTAGGGTATAGGCAGAGCAGTAGGGCACCTCAAGCACTGCTGCTAAGAACATTAATTGTTACATCTCTTTGGGGAGCAATCCAGCAAAAGTAGTAATACTGAATATGGTCCTGTCTATGATACCACAGTGTCCCTCCTGGGGACATACCCTGGACTTCAGGACTTGGAGAGACTCTTGTACACATAGCAGATGAAACATGGAAGCCACAGGGTATACAGAGATACAAGAAGGCATCAAAGATGGATCTTTACAGAACCTCTGCCTGAAGGAGACAGAAGGGGCATCTGGAAAGAAAGAAGGAGACCTCAGAATATAGGTCAGGGCTGCCAAAGACACAGAATGCCAGGAAAGAGGATTGGTCTGTTGTATCCAGTACCGCTGAGTTTAGGGAGGAGGATGTCTTCAAAGGGGCTGTTGAATTTGTTTATTGAAAACCATGAGGAAAATCTTGAAAGAACTCTACACAGAATGATAAGGATGATATGACAGGGATTAGCCCATGTGTATTGAGAGGGCGTGGGAACCTGAGCAGTAGTTGGAATTAAGTGCTGGGCTTAAGCAAGTATATGAGTTATTCAGTAAGATTGGTTGTGGGAAGAAGGAGGAAGATCAACTTATTCACTTGTGGATATGTCAGGATCAAGGGAAAGATGGTTTTGTTTTCTGGAGACCTGAGACGAGCTGTTTACAGAGAAGTGGAGAGAGTAAAGTTACAAGAGGAACACTGGCGAGTGATAGAGGGGGGCCTGTATTTGTAAGATTTGATTTCTGCTGCAGAAAAAAATAAAAAGAGGTGTTTTCATATACTTTCAATTGGAATTTGCATACATTGGAAAGTAAGGAAACTTTACAGAATGAAATGCTAAAGGGTGTTGAAGTGCTTAGTAACTCTTAATTCCAGGACCAGATGACATGTGAAAATTGCATTGTTTTTAATTGCACTCATTTCAAGATTTTTGTCTTTTGTCTTCTTCTGGATTTTTATTTGTTTGTTTTTAGTCAGGCAAGGAAATAGTTTCATTGTAAGATCTTGGGAACTGAGGGGTGGAATGCTTTCTGTCTTTTCTTCATGCACTTTTGGCAAGAGTTCAGATTTACCTTGTGGAATGTATTATACAAAACTATGGTATTCAGAACAGGGCTTTGTTTGTTTGTCTTAACAATCCTTTTTCTTTCTTTTACTAGTGGGAGAAAGTCAGTGACAAAATTCAAATTGCATTTCTTTCCATGGCATTTTTAAAAAATATAAATGCACCCTGGTCTTTCTCCTGGCTTGGACAGAGCTGGTTTCCTTAGCCCCGGCCTGGCTTCCTGTGTCCCAGCTGCTTCCTGCCCCTGCATGGCCTGTGCATCCCGGATGCTGCTGTGGGTCATTTTGCCCAGCCTTGGCTGCCCACATAACAGAGCCTCTGACTCTCAGCTCAGTGCTCATAACACAAAGGCACTAATAGCCCCAGAGGGCTAGACTTCAAGACCTCTCTCTGAAATCATATTGCACCAGCAGGTCATCTAGTCCACAGAAGCCTCAAAGAAAAACTTTTCCTAGAGCCCCAAGGGAGACATCAGGGCATGGGGGTGGTGGCAAGAGTGGCCCTGGTTTCTGTGTTATCCTCACCCATCTGAAGTTCCCCCCTCTCTCAGGGCACAGCCTAGAGATTTCTACCTTTGACTCTCTACTCTTTTATTTTCTTCTTGATGTTCTCAGTATATCCCAGACCATAACTACGTAGCAGACTTCTTTTCCTTGTCTCATGTCATTTTTTACAAGTAGTAGAAGCAAAAATCTCATCCCAATTGAAAGGGGGACCGTCTCCGAACTCTAGGAGAGAGGGGAATGGATGTGGGTCTTCTGGTCCTGGTTCTTGATGCGCTAAAGGAGGAGATAAAAGAAAAGAGTAGCGCTTCCTCTCCAAACAGTCTTTGGTTCATGAGCTCAATATTCAAAATATTGAACAATTCAACAATATTTAGTTATTGTGCTACAAAATCTTATTTTACTGTAAAAAGCTGTAAAGCGACAAAGAAAAAATACTATACAGATTGTTGGTTCTACCCCCTAAATCCATTCTTCTATAAGCCAAAAATAAAAGTCAAAGCACGTCAACCAACTGATGGGCCCTCCCCTTGGCCAAGGGCATTCCAAAATTAATCTGAAAAATGAATTCAGGCCACAGTGGGAAGTGGGGGTAAGACGTGCCTCTTTATCTCTTCCTTTCTTTGGAATTCAGGCATAGCTGACCAGCATTAACATTAAAACAGAAACCTTAAGACTGACAGAAAGACTTTTAAAGTCTGATAAGAGACATTTAAAATCTATTGTCTCTGAAGCCTGCTGCAGGGAGGCTTCATTTGTGTGATAAAACCTAGATCTCCTCAACCCCTTATCTGAACTCAGATACTCCCTTCTATTGATTCCAGGTCTTTAGATGAACTCTTTCAACCAATTGCCAATCAGAAAATCTCTGAATCCACCTATGACTTGGATGCTCCCTGCTTCCAGTTTTCCCATCTTTCCTGACAAAACAAATATATATTTTACATGTATTTATTGCGGTCTTATGTATTGATTGAGGTCTTATGTGTCTCTGAAATGTATAAAACCAAGTTATAGCTTGACCCTTGGATACATGTTTCAGTATCTCCTGAGGGCTGTGTCATAGGCCATTAGTCACTCATCTTTGGCTCAGAGTAAATCTCTTCAAATATGTTATGGAGTCTAACTTGTTTTTCAACACTTCTTATCTTGCATTCATGTTAGAATTTCTACCTAGACATGCTGCTGCCTAGCCAGGCCATGTTTCCAAGATTCCATTGCAGCTCATTTTGGCCATAAGGCTACGTCCTGGCCAATGGGGTGTATAGAGAAGGATGTGTGGAGCTTCCAGACGGTACCTCCTCTTCCCTTCTGCTGTCCAGGATACCAATGTGAGATAAGCCAACTTTGGTGCAGAGCACAGCACCTTGTGAACCTCACATATGTGAGAGAGGTCTCAGTCTATTTAGGAAGTTTATTTCACCAAAGTTAAGGATATGTGCTTGTGACAGCCTCAGGAGGTTCTGGTGCCATGTGCCCAAGGTGGTCAAGGCAGAGTTTGGTTTTATACATTTTAGGGAGACCTGAGTCATCAATATGTTAAGATGTATGTTGGTTGGGTCTGGAAAGGCAGGACAACTAGAAGTAGGGAGGGGGCTTCCAGGTTGTAGGTAGATAAGAGACAAACAGCTGCATTGTTTTGAGTTTCTGCTGAGCCTCTCCAAAGGAAGCAATCAGATATGCATTTATCTCAGTGAGCAGAGGGATGACTTTGAATCGAACAGGTTTGCCCTAAGCAGTTCCCAGGTTGACTTTTCTCCTTAGTGATTTTGGGGTCCCAAGATTTATTTTCCTTTCACAACCTTATGGAAGACAGAGCAACAAGGAGAAGGGAGCTGCCCTTCCAGCTGGGTGTTCCTCTCACTATTTTATGAGAGAGAAATAAACCTGCATCTTTTTTAAGCTACTGTCATTTGTGGTTTCTGCGATAGTGGACAAACCTATATTCTAACAAATCTGCACATTGATAACTTTGAAAACGTCATCCTGATTAAATTAAGATGGCATAATAACACTGAACTTCACAAAACTTCTCAGGATACAGGCCACGCAGACAAGCTGAATGAATGATTAGTGAACCAGATAAATACATAGGAAACATTCTTAAAACATTAAAGTACTTGCAAACTTAAAGTAATGGTATGCACTTATTTAACTTGGTAATCTGGAAGCTAGCCTTATCCCAAAGCCTTTTTTGTCACATTATTTTTAGTAAGCATGAATGTGAATGCCTACCCTTATGCTAATTCTGGTTGATTAAATGATGAAGAACCTATCTATGGGGCAATCAACCCAATCAACACACAGAGGGACATTAGAAGTAGAGGAAGCTTTTGCTGGTGTGACCATTTGGTGAAAGTTGCATTTGATATTTGAGTCATACAGGATTGCAGCAGCTGTGCATTTGATGCTGATAAAAACAAAATAATCTCAAATTATTTCAGTGAAATGTCAAAGTAAAATATTGCCATCTCCTGTTTATTAACTTATGGGTGGTAGGTGCAGGAGTTAGGTGTAAAGCAGGGCTGTTCTATTTTTTTCTAAATTTGTAAGAGTGTACCTGTTTTTGAGGTCATGGTCACAAAATGTGGACGTGAAATGGTGCTGTCTTCCAAAGGGGTTCTCAGGTGCATCCCCAGAGAGCTAATGTATTGTCAGAAAACTCTGGGGGCCACCTTTTCCTGAAGTCTTGCTGACATACTGCCTTACTGATTAGATGTTTTCCAAGCTTCAAGAAGCTGCTTCTTGAAAGGATTGTTTCCCCAAGGCCCAAGAGGAAATGATTCTCACAGGGCTTGGGCGGTCCTGTCCACGACATGCCTGACGCTGTCAGATCTGAACGTGTGCGCAGACAGACGGACTTGTCACCACGAACTCTGTGTGCACATCACCCGGGGCTCAGGTGCAAGGCTGTTCCCTTCTTGCCTGGCCTCTGTGATTGTCTTAGATAGCAATGTTAACTTGCCCTGTTACTGGTACGGGAAAGTAAAACATTTTCTTATTTCAAGCCTGTGTCAGTCCATTCTTACACTGCTTAAAGAACTACCTGAGACTGGATAATTTATGAAGAAAAGAGGTTGAATTGACTGGCAGTTCCACAGGCTGTACAGAAGCATGGCTAGGGAGGCCTCAGGAAACTTACAATCATGGTGGGAGACAAAGGGGAAGCAGGCACCTTCTTTCCATGGTGACAGGAGAGAGAGAGAAAGAGTGTGAGGGGGAAAGTGTCACACACTTTTAAACCATTGGGTCTAATGAGAACTTACTATCATGAGAAGAGCAAGGAAGAAGTCCACCCCCATGACCAATCACTTCCCACCAGGCCTCTCCCCTGATTACAATTCAAGATGAGATTTGGGTGGGGACACAGAGCCAAACAATGTCAAAGCCTTTGCATTCCAACCAGTCATCCTTAAGTTTCGCTGTATTTATTGTGAAGATTTTAAGGTTGTGGCAACAAATATAGAGAAGTGGTGTGACCCACCCTAAATCCACAGGAACAAGCTTGGAAGGTACCATCACGCACTGTGTGTCATGGAATCCCTCTGTTCTAGGTGAAGTCCGGCTTTCCCCAAAAGACCGAGGCCTCTCCCCTTGCACCACAGCCTTGGTTTATCATCATCCCTCAGCCTCACAGTAGGTTTTCCAAACCTCAATCCACTAGGTGCTTTCCAGCCCCCATCTACAAGGCTGCTCCCATAGCCCACCCAGCCCACTCACCCTTGGGACTCTTCAGGTCCCACCCAGGCCCCTCAAAGGTGGCTTCTGTGCTTCCCACAGCTGTTACTCATTTCCCCTGCACCTTGTGCTTTTACTTTGTATTTTATTGTAATTAATTACTTTAATGATTATTGGTTTAATATCTTTGCTTCCACTCGACTAGGAGTTTCAAAAAATGCAGTCTCTATTTGATGTATTTTGCTACTGTGTCTCTATTGGTTAGTAGTGACATGATGAGTATTTTTGAATGAATGTGTGTATACCTTTTAGAGTCCACTAAACCTAGGATTTCCCTGGGTTTCTTGCGAATCTATGATGTGCTGGGCATGACTAAAAATTCAAGTTGAGTAAGATAGTCCCTATTCTTAAAGACCATACATTCTTGCATTCTCTAGGTCAGCCTCCTGTTTAGAAGCCATTGAAATTTTGAATTTAGAATTCACCTGTTGGGAGGCCTTTTTAATAATCCAGGTATGGGTGAGGGATGTCTCACCTGGAGAAACTGCAATTGGCATGTATGGAAGGGAAGCTGAGGAGGTTTAAGGAAAGATGAGGTTTGTTAACTGATGTGGACTTGGAGTTGAAATTAAATGAGCAAAGGTGAGGCCAGAGGGCAAATACAAAAGAAAGAAGGAAGCAGATGAGGACTCAGGAAAAGAAATAGGATCAGGGAAAGAGGTAGGGGAAGCAACAGAAAATGTCAGCATCATGGAAACACAAAAGCAAAGTGCTTCTGATGGGTAATGGGGGAACAGAATGAAGACCTTCAGGAACATGGTTTTGCATACTGGTGGGAGTGGGAGTGAGGCCACAGAGGCTGAGGGAAAAAGAGAGGGAGCAAGCAGTGTGAGTTCAGGCCACGCACTCAAGATTTTGTCCTGAGGGGAAGGAAAGAAGAATGGCTCTGCTGACCTCCAGCTGCCTTCCAATGCCAGGACCCGAGAGCGTGAGACTCCCTGGTAGCTACGACGTTTCTCAGGGATGATTTTTATGGTGTGTGACTAGAGAAGGTAAATAGAAGACGCAGTAAAGCCCAGCGAAAACCTTTTTGGGACTTCAAGAGACCTACCCATGTTTCAAGGCAGGGGTGTCAAAGGTTAAGTGAACCAGAGCGACTCCATCTTGAACGGGGGCTGGGTAAAATCAGGCTGACACCTACTGGGCTGCATTCCCAAGAGATTAAGGCATTCTTAGTCACAGGATGAGATAGGAGATCAGCGTAGGGTACAAGTCACAAAGACCCTGCTGATGAAACAGCATGTGGTAAAGAAGCCGGCTAAAACCCACCAAAACCAAGATGGTGATGAAAGTGACAGCTGGTCGTCCTCACTGCTCATTATACACTAATTATAATGCATTAGCACACTAAAAGACACTCCCTCCACGCCATGACAGTTTACAAATGCCATAGCCATGTCGGGAAGTTACCCTATATGGCCTAAAAAGGGAAGGAACCCTCAGTTCTGGGACTTGCCCAGCCCTTTCCTGGAAAACTCATGAATAATTCATCCCTTGTTTAGCATATAATCAAGAAGTATATAGTGAAGAAGTACCATCAGTTGAGCCGCCCATGCTGCTGCTCTGCCTATGGAGTAGCCAGTCTTTAATTCCTTTACTTTCCTAATAAACTTGCTTTCACTTTCCTGTATGGACTCATCCCACATTCTTTCTTGTGGGAGGTCCGAGAACCCTCTCCTGGAGACTGGATTGGGACCCCTTTACTAGTTACTGTCAATTATTGCTAGTTACTGATCTGCTCTGGTCTTCAGGGCATCCTGACTCAATGCCTCTTTCTGGGAAGGACGGGAAGGGAGGGGAGTTGGGGGAGAGGAGGAAAGGGAGGAGAGTATGTAAAAGTGATCCAGGAAGTAAAGGAGCAAGCTCAGGGTTCGTGTCTGCTTCACATTTTGAGAAATAATGTTTTAAGTGGATCCTGAACAATTCTGTGGGAGAGGACAGAATAGGTGAGTTGTGCAGATGTAAAAGAATCAACACCGATTGCCAGTGTCCTAACATCTTTGTGATAAAGAGGCATTATATTCATGAGGGAGGTGAATGAGGGAAAAGATGGATTTAAAAATGATTTCTGGCTTTTATGGACAAATCATATTTCTTATTCACCAAAGCTCTAAATGGCTCTCAATCTTTAATAACTCCTTTCATGCCATATATTCGAAGAAACCTTTCAAAATGGTAAGATTGCAGCTCAGTTACACATAAATAGGCTGAACTTTTTTTTTTTACAAGTTTGAATTTAAATGATGAAAATTGACATTTTCATCTTGCAAAAGAAAACGAATTGCAGATCTCCTAAATAAATACTTACAAACAAAATGCAAACGTCTTTGAATCTGAAAGCTTGCCTGAGAATGACAAGGGGGTTTTTGCCTGGGTAGATTTTGAAGCATTCTGTAAACCTTTTAAAGAAAGGAGTGCCTTTGAAACCTCAAAAATTCGTAGCACTAAATATTTTAGTGGTGATTTATGAACAGTGTTTAAAAAAACACCTTTTCTTTCATTAAAAAAAAGTTCTGACACTTAGCAAAATGATGAGGATTTATGTGTTAAAATGTTTTGCATGACAGCTTCTGAGTAATAGATTCATAAATATTTCCCTTTTTAAATTTAAAAGTAAAAATAAATTAGAAAAAAAAACACCACCAAATTAAAGGTATTTAGTTAAATAGAGAAGATGAACTTCGGGTTTTCACCTCACCTCCCAGTGTTTGAACACTGAACTACATCCCTTCATCAAAGGTAGGCAGGAATGACCTTCTAAAAGTTCCTCTCTGTCACCCTCCCTCTAGTGTATACACACGTGCACATGCACCCCAACAGAATACATCAACATTTTGATGATTTACTAAGTTTGCTTTAAAATCATGCTCCTCTCAGCACTATTTTCTATTTAGGTTATTACTATTAAAAAAAATCTGGCCAGGCACAGTGGCTCACGCCTGTTAATCCCAGCACTTTGGGAGGCTGAGGGGGGTGGATCACCTGAGGTCAGGAGTTTGAGACCAGCCTGACCAATGTGGTGAAACCCCATCTCTACTAAAAAAAAAAAAAAAAAAAAAAAAAAAAAAAAAATTAGCCGGGTGTCGTGGCGTGCACCTGTAGTTCTAGCTACTCTGGAGGCTGAGACAGAAGAATTGCTGGAACCCAGAAAGCGGAGGTTGCAGTAAGCCTAGATCGAGCCACTGCACTCCAGCCTGGGCGACAGAGGGGGACTCCGTCAAAAATAGAGTAAAATAAAATAAAAAAAATAAGAAAATCCAATATGCCTAGAGCATTTTATGCATGTAAAAATGTAATTTAAAACTGATACACAATGATTGTGTGTTGTGCAGGAAAAGAGTTAAGAAATAGTCCTCATGAGCCGCATGAAGAGGGGATGAAAAATGAGACGAGACGAAAGGATGGCAGGGTCCTTTGGGCAGCATGAGGGCTCCCCGTTGCCGGTCCTTTTGTGCTTTGTGATTGAATCCAGCCAGACCTCTGGGCACTCCTCTCCTTTTTGCTTGTGTGGCGATGGGGGTTGTTGCTGGGGATAGGCAGAGGCAGGGGGAGTGAATGAGAAAAAAGAAAAGTTGGCCACACAAACACAATGCCAGAGACTGTGGTCCCGGTTCTATGGGGGAGAGCGAGTGGGAAGTTGCCGGAGCTCCACAAAGCAGCTCTCGTTCCCATGGAAACCGATGTTTAGTGCTGAATGCCTCGCTTGACTCTGCATAGCCCCCTTCCTCTGTCTTTTTAAATCTCTGTTGGAGATGCATTGTCTTCTTGGGGTTTTTTGTTTGTTTGTTTTGTTTTAATAAAAATAAAGACGATGGAGAAGAAAACACTTTCCGCCTCAAGACATCCCGTGGATGGGTTGATGACACGTATCCTGGGTGGGTTTGAAATCTGGCTGGATCTCCCCAGATCTAAGATCTGTGTACCTTGTCTTCCAGCCATGTACTGACAGGCCACCAAGAGCTGTGCCAGGCAGAGATTGGCAGACTAATTTGAATACCAATGCTGCTCTGGGCTGGCTTCCAGTTACCAGGCGGGGAGGCCCAGGAGGGCAGGCAGGGTGGGGACGGGGTGGGTTCAATAGAGGCTTCTGCGGGGAGAGGGGGAGTTCTCCCACCATTATGTGCTTCCTTCCTTCTCTTACTCCCATGCCCCTTCTCTGCTGGGTTATTGGCAAGTCTACTTTCTATTCTTCAAGGATTAATGCCTCAGTGCAAGAGGAAAATTGGCAATTAAAAATATCTCAACGCCTGGGATTTCTGTCGCTTTATCGTTTTCCAGTTAGATTTCATTAGGATGACGCTGCAGAGAGAAGTTGAGGGCTTTTGTTGTTGTGTTGTCAAAGAGTTTAAAACTATGAGCAGGATGTTTTTATCTTTAGAGAAAAAAGGCCACCTTTTGTGCTAATGGAGCTTAGCTAACATCTATAAGCAGGGAGAATTTCTAAGGGGAAAGTGAGTTATTATAATACTCTCTAACAAAATAATCTGCTTATAAAAAATAAGATATTAGGTTCTTATCAGCACTGCTGAATACAAGTTATTTGGTACTTTTCCATATTTGAAATTTTTAAAAATCAGAGATTATATGTACTTATGGAAATTCCTTTCACACACCCCCAACAAAATATTTTCAATGTAAAAGATGATAAGTGTGCATCTTTGCATTGTGAACTGTCGTGTTGAAATAATTTCTCAGCTTCTGAAATTCTAATGAAATTCTCCAGGCAGGCTGAAGTGCCGAATCCCCTGGTGGAAGCTCCAGAGGAACCTTCCTTCCATCCCTGTTTGCGGCTGGCAGGCTGTGGTGGTTTCCGGCAGGGAAGGGTCCCACCCCGCAGTGTCCCTCCTGTGGCCACACACACTCCTTTATTGCTCCAGCGCCCACCTGCTGCTTGCATTTGTGATTTGGGTGGCGTGATGCCAGTGACCTCAGACAGGCCAGGGTATTGTCCCAGTCTCAGGGCAGATAAAAGTTGTCATCATCAGTGGATATTTATTAGGTGTTTTTCAGCATAGGGCTTCGTGCCAGGAGTGATCAGCGAGAGACCAGGAAACACAGATGAAGCTGGATCATTTTTGGGGTGCAAGGCGCCTTGTGTCGGTGATCACTCATATGCCAGTTTTATTTCTTTGTAAGTGTGAAAAACGTGGCCCCCAATTTCTGTATCATTATTCTGAAAAGGTTGGCAAAAGTGCTAGGCCTTTGTAACAGGCGACAGCTTTTCTTTATATGGTATTTTTGAGGTTTATTTATGGAAAGCCTTAAACATTCTTTTTTTTCCTCGTGATTATCCTTTAAACCTAGTGCGTTATTACCTGGGAAAACGCAGGGAAGAGTTCTTGTTCAGAGCTAAGCAAAATAGTATTTACTGTAGGATGCAATGAAGCAGCCCAAGTGGGTTTTTATTTCTAGGCTGGTCGTAATAGTGACTTTGCCGAGTTTTGAAAACATATCTGTAAAGAAGATTCAAGCTAGAAGAAAATACTAGTTATTGGAGGAAGTCTTTTATTGTGGGCAGCACGGAGGTCACCTTGTCTGTGTGCCTGGGACTTTTCTCCTTGCCCAGCCTATGAAATTAATGGTTTAATAGAGAGGGAAAGTTCAACCTCAAAATGTAAATCTTTAGCCCAGTTAATAGACACACTGGGGCACTGTGTTAACTTGCATTTACATTCAAGCAGCGTAGTCGCTCTGAAATCCTCATCTGTGCTGGAAAGCAGCATCTGCAGAAACTTGAAAGGGCCTAAGCATGTGGGTTACTGGGTGAACCCCAAATAGTCAAACCAGTCAAACCAGTCTTTCCCAGCTCTAATTTATCAGATGTACTGGAACACTAGGTAAGAAGTGAGAAGCACTGGAGTGAGGCGCTGGCTCCCTGAGGAGAAGCTGGGGAGGAAAGGGCTCGTGGAGGGCCAAAATTGCTTTGTCTGTCCATGGACTGTGGATGGGGAGTCTAGCCTTCATTGCCTCCATGTTACACATTCACCCTCCATGGGTTTTCCCGCGTGAGCCTTCTAGGGATGAGCTATTACCTACCGTCTTGCATGTTCCTTTTCTTCAGTTCAGGGGCTTACAGGGCCAGATGCAGTTTGACACAGTTTGGTAAATGAAAGAATAAAGACCGTTAACAAGTTCCACTTTCTGTTTTCTGGTAGAATAGTAAGAACGGGCTTTTCATCGATTTCCACTTTTTCTTATTTGGACTTTTAAGCCTTGCCAGGGTAGTCAGACTCTCTTTGTGTTTTGAGGTGGGTTTGTGCTGTTGGAGGAAGCTGAGGGGCAATTGTGGAGCAGGCAGTCATTTCGATTCTCTGTAAGTGCAGGAATCAGGGTCCCGAACAGTTTCACTGCAAGGTGCACGGTTCTGCTGGACTCTTTGCTTAATATCTCCATTTTTTGAGGCCCTGAAATTGTGCAAACCTTTGGATGAATTTTCATCTCATTCTGCAGCATTATTTCCAACTGCTGCTCCAACACGGCAGTTCTCCCAGGGGCTTGGTTAATGAATATAATTTTACAGCAACAAAAGAAGCTACTAAAAGTTCTAGAGGGAAAACAGCAATTTCTTTTTTCCCCAAGTCAAATTTTTAAAGTTGCAACTGTTTTCTCCAGCAGACACACATTCACATGGGTCCCTATTTAGGGAATCCTAGTTTTTTCAGTGGGAGGTTTTGAATTACTCACCTATCAAAACACTTGCTTATGTTTAAGGGCTCAAAATCCTCATTTTGGATTATTTTCAGTAGTAATAACACACACCCTTTCCCTGTGCATTATCCAGTTCAGAAGTACGTGTGGTACTTTGAAACTGTGTCAGGCCACAATAATGAAAAATGAAGAAATGTGAGCTTTGAAAAACAGGACTCCATACATGACGGTGGTGTTGGAAGTGTGAACTCCATAGACCCAGGCCTTTTTCTCTCTTACTTTCAGTCTTGCTCCCTCCCTCCATCTGATTCACAGCTGCCTGTCCACTAAGGCACTAAGACCTCGTGGCTACAGCGTGGACAGTGGCTGGACCTTCCCCCCGATATTTCTGCTGCCTCTCAATGAATTTGAATAATGGGTTGGTTTGTTACACAGAAAAATGCATATTCATTCCTAGGAAGTTAGCTCCTTGAGAGGAAGTTTCCACTGGCAAACAGGACACAAAGGATAAGCAGACTTAACTCACCAAAAATGTCCTCAATTCCAGTTGCCTTGGCTACCGCAGCAGCAGTTCCTTTCGATCATAGCCCTCTTACGCCAGTGTGGCATTGCTGACAACTTCACCACCTGCCCCCACACTTCTACACCAGTGGAGGCACACCTTCCTCTCCCCCGTGGGCTTCCCTGCTCATGACAAGGCTTGGTCGGTGGATGGTGTGTGTACATTTCAGTGAGCGAGAGCAGTGCTTAAAGTACGAGTCATTGATTATGTACTGATGCCTTTGCTCATTGGTTTGTATACGAAACATTGATGAATCCTCTATAAAGGTAAGTAAGATAGGTTCAGCCATGCCAAGGGTTCACAGTCCACCAGCGCTCATGAAAGGATAATTGATATTAATATAATGATTACTGTAATGGATATTTATACTCAAGGTGTTATGGGAACACAGAAAAGTGAGCTCTTGAGTTCGTTGTTGGGAAAAACATGGAAAAAAATGATGAAGTGAATTTTACTGTAAAAGTAAAGCGGAGAAAAGTAAAAGTGTTGGTAAGCTTCAGCAGAGGGAGAAGGCAAGGATGCATGATGACTCTGTAGGCTCTGGAGACTACATGTGGGCCACTTCTTCCATAAAAACATTATATTCGCAATTACGTAATTATTTTATGACTCTGTTGGTATGAAGATTAATATATCAGTATTGTTTATTGAAACATTTCGTTTGACCCCAACGTTCATTTTTTTTCTTCTGATTTTAAAAGAAATAAAAATATTTTGAAGGCTCCTTAAAGTATTTTGGGCCCTTGGCAGTGGCCCTGTATCAGCCCTGGGAGAAGGTAAAGAGAGGGAGAAAGAAGAGAAAGAGAACAAAGTTGTAGAAAGAAGAGAAGAAAAGCATGAGATGTGTAGAGATCACAAAAGAAATGATGGCACACGTTCCCCAAATAATAAAAACATGAAAACAGAGGAAAATCAAAAGAAAGTAGAAAAGTGAGATGGAACTGAGAATGGTCACTGAGAACAACAAAATGTAAAACGATGTCAGAAATTTGTCCTTTGAGTAGAGTCCGAGAGAGGGAGGGCTTGGTCTTTCCCACAACTGCTTGGTAGTAAAGGTCATCCCTGGGGCAGGGGCAGGTAGGGAGAGAGGCGACCCTAGGACAGGAAGTTCTGAACTGGGCTGGGCCTGAGGGAGCTTGTCAGGTAAAGACGGTACCCAATGACTTACCCTGCCTTAAGACGCAGATTTTGTGTGCAAACAGAAATGGTCTAGTCTTCCTTCTACAAATGGAGTCCTAACCCAAAACTCAGAAAAAGAAGGAATCATATTCACAAGCATCACACTTATGATGGATCATTTACAGCTTTACATTTACCTGAATATCATTAGCGTTTTACATTCTGGACTTTTTTGTTCTTTCTTGAGACAGAGTCTTGCACTGTTGCCCAGGCTGGAGTGCAGTGGCATGATCTCAGCTCACTGCAGCCCCTGCCCCCCAGATTCAAGCAATGTTCCTGCCTCGACCTCCCCATTAGCTGGGACTACAGGCACACCCAGCATGCCAGGCTGATTTTTGTATTTTGAATAGAGATGGAGTTTTACCATGTTGGCCAGGCTGGTCTCGACCTCCTGGCCTCAAGTAATTCGCCTGCCTCAGCCTCCCAAAGTGCTGGGATTACAGGTGTGAGCCACTGCACCTGGCCCATTCTGGACTTTATGACATTTATTTTGCTCTTGTTTCTTATTTCCTATCACAGAACAAGCTTTTCATAGGTATAATATATTTTCATGTACTTATTTATTTTCATATTCACAGTAGTCCTGCGAAGAAGTTATTACTATTCTCACTTTATAAATGAGAAGCCAGGCTCAGAGTTTGTGATTGGCCGTAAGTCACATAGTTATGGAATTTCATGAGGAGGGCCTGACTTGACACTAGGGGTGTGTGTGTATTCACACCTGTGTATGTGTGTTTCATTGGCACTGCCTTTCTGTGTAATGTTAAAAGATAACTGATTCCACGTTGGCTAGGGTATTCTTCCACATGTTTTCCCATTTTTTTCTCATTTGGTTATTTATACATTTTAAAGTCTGCCTAACATTCCTTTCATTCTCTTTAATGAAAGCACCACTCTGATCATCCATCATTGGTTTGACCCAGCTGACATCTTAAATACAAAACCATGAGTAAGCTACTCTTCCTTTGATACTTAGGCATAAAAATGGGCATGCCAAATGTTTATGTTTATGAAGTATTTCTAACCTAGCTTGGAATTTTCATGTATCTCTTGATGACATGCAAATTGTTTCCCTTAGCATGCAGAAAATCCAAATGTAATTTAGAACACATTTCAGCCAGGCATGGTAGCTCTCGCCTGTAATCCCAGCACTTTGGGAGGCTGAGGCGGGTGGATCGCCTGAGGTCAGGAGTTCAAGACCAGCCTGGCCAACATGGCGAAACCCTGTCTCTACTAAAAAATACAGAAATTAGCTGGGCATTGTGGCGGGCACCTGTAGTTCCAGCTACTCAGGAGGCTGAGGCAGGAGAATCACTTGCACCTGGGAGGCGGAGGTTGCAGTGAGCCAAGATCACACCACTGCACTCCAGCCTGAGTGAAAGAGAGAGACTCCATCTCAAAAAAAAAAAAAGAAAAAAGAAAAAGAAAAAAACCGAAAAGAAAACATTTCTTAGAACCATCCAAATGCACTGAAGGTTGTCACATTCAATACATAATTTGGCAAGTTTTATTTTTTCCCCATAACATATAATTTTAAAGGAATCTAGTGCTTAGGAAAGCTCCTTATGCATTGAGGCAAAGGTAGAGTTTTGCAAAAGAGGTTAGCCCTTGATAAGTTTAAAGCAGCATCCACTGGCTTCAACGTTTCATCCTCAAAGATTGTGCATAGGTAGTTGCCATGTGATTGGTTCAAATCAGTGAGGAATTATACAGAGCAGGAAGAAGTTATGGTTGATTCATGACCCCTGTAGGAAAGTTGATTCAAACCATACCCTGTTCTCCGTGGCCAGTAAGAGAGGGAGTTCTACTTTAATCCTATTCTTCCTAAGTCTAGCTTGACTGGCCCACAGGATGGGTATGGACTAAGATTAACGTAGGAGTTCAGTAAATCTTGGCTCCTAGCTGTGGCTCTGTCATTAATTCACCAAGGAAGGCCGGTAAATTAGTCTAGCTTTTATGTGCTAATGTTTTCTCATGTAAAAAATGAGCACAATAACGATGGCTGAGCTATGAATTTTGCAAATAAAAGTTTTTCTAAAGCAAGTCTTGTTGATGTATTATCTTGCTTACAGAAAGGAAGTTGGGTGTTCAAGACTCCAAAAAAATATACATATCTGTCATTTAATGGCATGGCTACTAACTCGCGAAGTGATTCTAAGGGTTACTTCTGTGTTTTTAAGTCAAGTCTGCAAACTGGAAAAACATTTGAGACACTTGTAAACCTGCAAAGCTCCATTTATTTAACTATAATAATAAGTACTGCCTGTGTCCTTACTGTGCGTAAGCTGCTAGGCACAGAGAGAAATAAGAACTTGTCCCTAACCTCCAAAGACCCCAGTCTAACTGGAAACAAACATGTAATAACTAGAATACAAATCTAATATATTGTAAACTTTAGTACAATAGGATGTCTTCTAAAGTCTGTAGAACATTTCTGTATAAGTAAAACGTGTGAGAATTAATTCTACATGAGACAGCGGATCGAGGAGGTGGCATTTAGAAGGAACCTATGGAAGGTATAAGATATAAGATGGTCTGTAGGGAAGGTGGAGGAGTGCTTCCCAAGGAGACACAATGGGCCAGGCACAAGGCTGGGTGTGCATGGCCTGGCCGCAGAGCTTCCAAGATGCTGGGATGGGTGGAGCACAGTGGGCCTGGGGGTGGTGAGCCTGGAATGGTGGATTGAGGCAGCTGGTAAGATACCTTTATGCTTATATTTACATCTGGAGCCCTCAGAGGTGTTGGCATGAGAAGGTAGCATGGTCAGAGTTGCTGTTTCAGGAATATCTGTGTTGGTAGAATGGGAAGGGATGGAAGGGAGCCCAGTGTTGAGTCAGAGAAGCTGGTTTGGAGGCTGTTGGGTTCATGACACTGTTAGCCGTGAAGAATCCACAGGGGTCTGTAGCAACCTCAATTCTTGCCTCCTCAGAAGAAGGAATTCCACAGAGGGTCACAGGGCAAAGTGAGAGACCAAGGCAAGTTTTAGAGCAGGAGTGAAAGTTTATTACAACATTTTAGAGCAGGAACGAAAGTAAAGGACACGTGGAAGGGGGTCCAGCGGGGGACTTGAGAGATCAAGTGCCCTGTTTGACCTTTGAATTGGGGTTTTCTAGGTTGGCATGCTTCCGGGGTCTTGCGTCCCTGCTCTCCTGATTCCTCCCTTGGGGTGGTGTGCGCATGTGCAGTGACCGGCCAGCACCTGCGAGAGGAGCATGCGCAGCTGTGGTTCTTGGAGTTATGCGCATGCGCACTTGAGGCATTTTTTTTTCCCCTTACCGGTCAAGTGTTCCTAGAGAAAGGTCATATACCGGTTAAACGCTACCATTTTGCCTCTTAGTGCACATGCTTAAGCCCGCTCGGCCAACTTCTGGGATCTTATCAGAAAGCTGCTGATCACCATTTTCAGATGTTTCTCTCTATTGGAAGACTGCCTTTCCCTGGCGCTGGCCGTGACAAATTATTATTTTAGAGGGACAGTTAGCAACAGCCTGACCATCACCTGATGGCTGCCTGACATTCCTGGTGGGGGCGGGGGGCGCCCTCTCCTGCCCTGCTCATGTCTGACTAACCACCTGCTGTAACAATACATCATCACCGTGACAACATCAGAAAACACCGTGTACAGGACCACACCGACCAGGAGATCCAGATCCCTGTAGTCTGGCCACACACGCCACCGCATCTGTATACTCCATTCCAGCAGCAGCACAGAAAGCCGAAGCCACAGCCCTCTGCCATTTCTGTCACTCCCCGGAGCACTGGGTTGAAAGGACACTATGTAGGCATTATTCTGAGGTCACACATGTTTACCTTAACCCCAGAATGTGTGCAGACCTTTCTGCCTTTGCTGATTTGCCTGGTGTGACATGGGGCATGCCCCACTGTCCTCCGAAGTCATACCAGGACTCTATGGTGGTCCCTGTGACTGTTGAAACTACCCCTCAAGGGCATCCACTTCCACACACACATCGGGTGTATGTTATTAGTGATTATATTTTAATTCTGTTTTCCATTTATTTGAATTTTTAAGATTTTGTGGTCATGTAGTGTTAAATAATTATAATAAAACCTCATCAACCATTAGTTGACAACCTGTTTTTTTTTTTTTTTTCCTGCAGATTCATTTTTTAACAAATTGCATTTACATAAAACTGTCAGGCATTCAGAAATATTTAACAGAAAGGAAGTCACTTCGGCCAGCCCGCAGTTTGTTTTCCACACCTGTGGTCAGTGATATTCCCTTGAAGATCTGTTCATCTCATAATGAATCTTTAAAGATGTACTCTTTGCTTTATGTACTTAAAAAAGATGGAGAGAAGAGGCATGTGGGCAAAGCTCGTCGTGTTGGATTTATTTATTTCTGTGTAAATACTGAAAGGAACAGTGTCAGGAAAGTCCATTTCCAGCTCGATTTCATCTTGAGCATTTCTCGCTCCCGAAAGGTAGTGACCTTTCCATCGTGGGTTGCTCTGAAGTGAGGCGACGCGGCAACCATTTGTTTCTTGCTGTTTCCTTTGTATTGTTTTCCTTAATATTTTTTCAGTCTCTTGGCAGATGCTGTAGCTAAGTTGTGATAGTTTGATTCCCTTGTACCATGTTTCATTTGTGACAATTGGTCACCCGGAATAATAACATTTGTATTTTTACTGTTGTCTCACATTTTAGTTAAAATAAATAATGGAAACAATGGTGTTTCCCAAATACACTCATCTAATTATCTAATTTTAATGTTCCTCTTTCCTCTTTAAGCGTGTCTAGGTTTTTAGTTCTTGATTTGTTTCATCTCCTTTGAAAATATCCTGGATTTATCATTATTTTCACGAATTCCTTCATACTTAGATTGTTCTCTGCTTCATTTTGTGTTTCTATGGAGTTCATTTTTGCCCTTTTTGATGACTAATTTCTCATTTTCTTGCATTTATTGAGTATAGCACATTGATCATGCAAAATTTTTTTAGCTCTTATAGCAATTATATTTTATTCTAAATGACAATGTTAATATTCACCAAATTGGACCATATCTTTACCGTACAAGTTGAAAAAGAAATGTATCACTTTGGCACCTTTGGAATATTTGCAACTCTTGAGATTTTTTTGAAGCACAAAATGTGTTTGAGAGAACAGGACAGCCTCAGAGGCACAGAGATAAAAATAACCGAATTATTTCCATTCACTCCTCTGTTTGAAGTCATAAAATAAACTGAGAAACAGCATGAATAGTAAAAAGATGAATTGGGAATTTGAAATTCTTTCAGCTTTGCTCATCTAAGATATTCATCGTTTGGAAGTGGTTTATTATAAATTTTCATGTCATTGGTGACCCTTGGTTAAAACTTAAAAAAAGAAACATATCAAGATCTTACTGGTCCAAACCGTGTGTTTGATATTGTATCTTAGAGGCATTATAAATGTCTTTCTCAACAGTACCACTTTCTTTACCCTCATATTCAATATTCAGGATGCTACACATTTAATCACATAAGATCCATAAGAAATTTAAATGCTTTGAAGTTCATATGGCCACATAAGAGATTTGTAACTTATGGGCATAAGAAGAAATTTCATCTTTACATGGCACTAAGAGACAAGAGGATAGAAGCCCATGGAAACAGATGGAGGTGGCTGAGACCCAAGCATAGGTTTTGGGAACACAGGCCAGGGGTTAAGGACAGTTTCTGGAGGCTCCTGCTGTTCTTCTGCCCTCCCCCAACCCCATCTAGTCCTCAGCACAGTGCCTCCCTGTCTTTTACTATAGAAAGGTTCTGATTCAGAGATAATGATGCTGTGAGAATGAATTGGGGGGGAAAAAAGGTGAAGTTAAAATTAAGCAACTGTGGTAGAATGGGGTGAAAGAGGCAAAAAAAAAAAAAAATGACTTGAAGATTTACTGAATATACATCATCCAGATTCTGCCAAGAGAATGTACAGTGCTGAGTGTTGGGTGTGTTTTCAATATTCCTCTGGAGTGCTCTCAGAAAAATCTTTGTAGAAACGACTGAATGAGAGTGTGGTTTGCTGTAGAAAAGTGATATGTAAGGTAGCTGAAACTAATTTTTAAATGAAAAGCAGTTTTGCTTGTAGAGTTTCACAAACATCAAAATGCCTGTTAGCTATCTGTCTGAAACGAATCCTAATGTGTAACAAAGAGAAGCCATGCTGGCGCGGGGCCAAGGCTTCCTAAACCAAATGATTTTTGTGTTTTAACGAAGTGCCCTGGACTTGGAACCTGGAAGCCTGCTTGGAAATTTAGATCTGCCTTCACTCACCTTCTCTGGGCCTCTGGAGCCTCTGTTTGTGCCCCGTGCTGTCCATAGACCTACTCCCAAGTGTCATTGGAACATGTTTCTTCCCAGCTCTGCATCCAGTGACCTCACATTGGTGGCTTGCAGTTGGCCATGTGGGGAGCATTTACACCATGGAAATTGGCAAATCCTACTTATCAGGGTTTTATTCTCTCAGGGTCAGTTGTGAGGTATTTGCTAACAAACTTCCGTTGCTGGCTGATATTTAGGACACTCTGAAAATTCCATGCTGGTCTGATTCTATGGAGCAATTGTTTGCTTTTAGCTCTTAGTTTCCACTGATTCTGTGACATAAACTCCAGAGAATTACATTTTGTCTGAAAGCCCTCTAGGCGGGGCTTGGTCAGCTGTGGGATGGGTGAGTGGCAAGTAGCTGTGAATGTGTCTTGGGGCTCTGCCTCTCCCCTTTAGTCAGGGCTCTGTTATTCCACCCCGATCCTCATCATTAGCTGCTAGAAATAGTCACCACATGGTCTGCAGAGCCTTGCTTGCATGAGGTATGCCCAGAGGAATGGACATTCTTCAGCTTCTCTTCCCTGAAGTCACATTTCCAATGAAAAGACTGAGACCCAAGCTAAGCACAAATGCTTGATATCATTTACTTACATCACACTGTATCCCCCCGCAATTCTGCCTCCTGCCAAAACTTTACAGTGTACATCATGTACACGTGCCAATAGTAGCTTTCCCAGGGAAAATGAAAAGTACATGAAAGTACTGGCTATGTGGAAATAACACCTTTATATCACATCGATCCTTAGTAAGATCAAAATGTAGGATAAAAGTAATCATGTTCTCAGAACCAACACATGAGTACGTGAAAATCAGAGTGTGGTCCATTTGCTTTTCTCTTTTGGGTTATTTATAGAGATAGTTATGGCATTTCAACAAGAGAATGGCCAAAGTTTGATTGTCTTACTCATGAGGGGTGTGTGTGTGTGTAATTTATGTGTGTTACGTATACACTCTTCTAAGACTTGGGAGGAAATAAAGTGTTCTTCTCTCCTGCAAATGCCGTAATTTACTAGCCACTTGCACCTGTCACGCTGCACATTTCCCTCCCAGTGGGAATACTACGTATGCCTTCAAGAAGCCATCATCCCTGGCAACTAAAGGAAGGGCAGAAAGCCGTGTGTGTCCGTTAAATCTATGCTGTACCTTTGATCTTCTTGCTTGGCCTCTTTATTTGTCATCTTTCCAACTCTTCTGACTAAAGTGGTGGGGCTTTCACTTTAAATCAAATATTTTCCATTCTTTGTCAATTTAATTTGCAAATCTTTTACAGCACATTGTTGTTTTGGTTTGATCCCTTCTGGAGAAGGCGGATGTGGGGTATATGGGAGAAAGCATTTGAGAAACAATAATCCAGATTGTAGGTGTGAACATCATGAAAATACAGCTTCCTGAAAACACTGTGCTTCTCTCATTTGCAGACATTATTTCTGAAGAGTTATATTTGTCCCTCGTTTCAATGGAAGTAGTTTATTTCCATTTATTTTCAACTTTACTCTCACATTTTTTATTTTCTGCATTATTTTTGATAGAACGTGGGCATACTTGAGTTGTCAACCATGTAGGGAAACTTTTAAGTTCCTTTAATATTTTCAACATGAGCCCTATAATTGGAAAATTATTTTTTAAAAATACTTTTTGGCTTGTTCTACTTTTTCCCTTTTGGGCTGTCTTACTCTATTTGAAAATGCACACACGATAAAACCTAATAATAATAATTCCGTGCGCCGATTTTTCTCATGGCAACATTCTTGAACCATGATCACACTTTCATAATGCGGCATCCTAGTGGCCAGATGACATTTCTGGCTCGTCACTTGTTGAGCCATCTTAACCTTGAACCAGACTGGAGTCCTTCACAGTCAGCACTAGCGGACAGAGCCCCCTGCTGGAAGTTCTGGGCACCCGGATTTCCCCTGGAAACGGAAGTTCACTCCCCAGGGCTGGGAGACCAGGAGGCTGGAATATACCCAATTCCTGAAAAAAAATGGACAGAAAACATTTGACTGGCTGCATGAGTCAATAAAACCTCAAATTATTTTTTCAATAGCACTTCCTTTCCTTTTGAAAGTTTGGGTAAGAAAGGCAAGTACCAGATCTCTTTAAACGATCTATTGTTTCTCAAATTAGAATTTCCCAAGAAATGATTCTTTTGGTTGATAAAAGGTATGCCAGCGGTGGGGTGGGTATTATATTTTCTCATTTCAAATTTTGGAAATGGTGGATTAAGTACAATTAAACGTGATTCTTTGTTGCAGAACTTCTCAGTGCCTTTAATATGAAAAGTGCATTTTGGACAACACAGAGTTTTTCCTAAACTTGTTTGACCATGGCGTTTATTTTGTGGCACATTTATTAATGTTTTTGGAAGAGTGCTTCGCAGAATATCAGTTTAGGAAATCCACTGATGTTCTTCACTCATTTTTCTAAGCCTTCTGTTTCAAAGAATACTTCAATTTTATTCTAATTATACCACTGAACATACAACTGTGGGAAGGCTATTTCTTAATAATATTCACACAATGCTTTGCACTTGGATAGTCAGTGAAATTTTTATTCATTTGAGTCTTGGCTCATTTTTTTGTGCTATCTTTATGAATATCTTTGTTTAGACATAGGTTCATCCATATTTTATAAAGATAATTTTATAAAGATAATTTTTCCTTAGTTTTAATGGACATGCTTTAACAGTTAGCAGTTTTCGAAAAGAAGATTTAAGAATTGTATGCATCTTAGATTTATAAACCAATGAAGTATTGATGCTACGTGGGAAAGACTGAACTGGTCTCATACAGGTATTTTGGGATCAAGCACTTCTCATAAAATCCGTGTTTGAAAAGGAAATTATCACATTACTATTCATATTATAGTAGTTTTGCTACTTTAAAAGCGCTCTTATGGGATCACACACAGGTACGTACTCACTTTATAGGTGTGACTGGGCAATGGGAGTGTTTACTGGAAAATATTTCATGAGAAAACTTAGATTTTGTAGGATTTCCAGTTTGAAACATTCACAAGGTTCTGATTACTTAAACTACATTTTAATAAACAAGTGTTCTTGTCTAATCCGGAGCTTGTGATTTCTCTGTAGCTGGTTACTTCTTACTGTATCAACTTCATGTAAGAAACAGTTCTCTGTCCAGAATTCAAGTGTTGTCCTATTTTTTTTAGTAGCTGCTAGAAGAGAGTGCCCCAAGTTTTTCCCCCAGGGCACATGGTTTGATTGGCATACTTTAGCTTTTTTCTCAGGAGCACCATGTCACATGGATTCTCTCCTATTTAATTTAGGCCACTGTAAAACGTGGTACAAAATGGTCAGAATGATTAGGGTCACGCAGTGCTTACCGGACTGCTGCCGTTTCGTTTATTCATTCTGCAAAGATTCTCAGCTTTAGGAAGAGCTGCTTTACTCAGGAGGAAGAGAAAATTAATTCTCCAATCCTAAGTCTTCCATCTCAATGCTGTATCCTGAAGTGGTATGTAAAATTCAACTCTAACCCTGAAGATTCTGGGTCAAAAAACACCCAGCTTCAGTTTCCCTGCAGAATGACAGAGCAGGAGAGGAACGTGCTATCCGTTTGTCCTTCTGGGCCCGGTCTCAACCAAAGCTTCCAGACAGGTGCTTTCAGGATTTCCCAGTTGCTTCAAGTAACCTCTTTCAGGTCTTTGCAGTCTTACTATTCAAACCACTTTCTTTCCCCCTGAGTCCCTTTAAGAAAATGCAATACATAGATATTTGATTTAAATGAAATCCACAAACATTGTTAAGCGTATTTATTAGATAATTGTTTCTTCCCATTACAGAAATACTCTCTACTCCAAAAATGTATTCAGTTCCTTCAAACAGAAAACTTCCTGTGACTTTGATTATGACACATTTCAAAAGAATGGGGAATTCGTGTTAGGCCCCCAGCAGCTGAGCCCCCAGCACTGTGGGCTTCCTCATGCCGCTCTCTTGTTCAACGCAATGCAAGTCCCACCAGTCCTGGAATTCTTGCTGATGTCTAGCTCCTGCCTCCTGCTTGGAAGTAGGGTTTCCAGAGAAAGTACAAACACCCTGGCAATGTTTGGGACATCCTTCTACTAAAAAATTATTCCCTACTTATCTGAAGTTCAAATTTAACTGGGCATCCTCTGTTGTTATTTACTGAATTTGGCCAACCTAATTCCAATTCACTGGGACCCTGACAAGAAAATGTGTGGGGTTTAAAAAAAAAACAAAACTTTTATTCTGAGTTGAGGAAATGTAATGTAAATGGCAATATTCTCTGTCTCTCTCTGTCTCTGTCTCTGTCTCTGTCTCTGTCTCTCTCTCTCTCTCTCTCTCTCTCTCTCTCTTTTGAGACAGGGTCTTGCTCTGTCTTCCAGGCTGGAGTGCAGTATTCAATCATGCATGGCTTACTGCAGCCTCAACCTCCCTGGACTGAGGTGATCCTCCCACCTCAGCCTTTCAGGTAGCTGGGGCTGCAGGTACATCCCACCATGCCAGGCTAATTTTTGTATTTTTTTTTTTTTTTGCATAGAGATGGAGTTTCGCTATGTTGCCCAGGTTGGCCTTGAACTCCTGGGCTCAAGCGATCCTCCCACCTCAGCCTCTCAAAGCGCTGGGATTACAGGTATGAACCACTGAGTCCTGCTGGCAATTATTTTTGCAGTCAACAAACCTCATTCTTTTTCCTTTAACAGTGAGATTGATTCCAACATCACCTTTGCAGATACCTGGGACTTTCTTTGGGAAATTCCACAGAAGTCTTCAGGGGCCCCAATGTGTCCCCCTTTAATCCCAGTGACCGAGCTGACACTCGAGGTTCCACTACTGGCACCTGGCCCACTGAGCAGGACAGCTCTGTCCTGGAATCTCCTGACCCTGAGACAGCCCCTCTGTTTCAGCGATCTCTAGGCCTGCCTCCTTCACGAGGCCCTCAGCTTGGGCTGGCAGGGACTGCCCCTTGGCTGTTCTCTTCAGTGCTCACATGTGGGCACTCACCTCGTGTTGTGCCCCCTCCCTCCATGCGTGTCATCTGCCCGACATCAGGAAGCTCGCCGAGGGCTCACTCCTGAGCTTTCTCCTGTTTCCTTGGGATTGTGAGCTATTCTTAGCCAGTGTTTAATAAATGCTTCCTGAATGAATAAAAATGTCATTCCAACAGAAGCTCCAGTCACACGCCCAGGAGACTTAGCCCTACAATCTGAAGAACATGTTCAAAACCCATTTTTCTGTAAAATAACAGACCTTACCAATCACTCTTGTAGTAATCCTTATGGAGGAGGAGAACCTTATCAGCCTCCCTTAATTCCACAGAGGTAATCCCCGCAGCCCCAGCTTCATCGTGGCAATTATATCAGTTCTTTGTTCTGTTTTAGATTTGTTTCCTAAATTCTCAGCGAATGCCAGGGATTGAACTGGGTCATTTGTATTTAATCCAGATTCTCTGTCTCTGCAAGGATTGGAGCCTTTGCCCCGGCACGTGCTCCTGGGTGTGCTGCGTTTCTCCCAGCCCTGAATCAGGACACTCTGAGCTTCGTTTCCCTGGCTGGCATGGAGGAGCAGGAAGAATCCTGACGCTGGAGTCAGGAAGGCTGCGTTCCAACCTGGCTCCTCTCCACTCCTGGGCTCAGAGGGCCATAGCACCTTGTGGGGCCACCTGGGGTGTGCTGGGTGCACGGCGGGACCCCTCTGCCATGCCCTGGTTCCTTGTCCTCCCTCTCTTCTACGTTCCACCCCCTACACACTTGTGTGTAATTGAACTCTTATTGGCAGAATAAAGCAAGGAGGGCTTCCGGGAGATGGGAAGCGGTGGAGTGGCGAACTCCTCACGTGCCCAGGAGCTCCATGCGTAAGTGCAGAAATGAGCCACTAAACTGTGGTGCCTTTTTCAGAAAGCAACTTCCTCCTTTTCCTTGACTTTTGGAGACTAATATGGCAAATGCCTTCTGGTGCCCCTTCCGTGGTGCTTGTTAATTAGCCCAGAGGCATTTTCTGCTGGTGATCCCTGTCACCTCCTTTCCTGCTCTGTGCAGGCTTTGTCTGAAGACCAGGAGGAAGAAGAAACTTTTGGTGTCTCCAACCTGTGCAGGGCTGGGAGCTGCTGAGGCCTCGTTCTTGGGGGTGGCATGGTGTGAGGAGGATATGTAAGCTTTTGGGGTGCCTGGCACCAGCCAGTAACCTGGGATCTCACCTTCTGTTTTCAGCTTTGGGGGCTACAAAACCTGCCCAAAGGATGTGCCGTGAGTGCTGCTCCATCATTTCACTGTCACTGGAGATGAAAGGATGGGAGAAATGATGAAAGAAGTTCTCACTGCCATTCTTTTATTTGCTCTGACATTAAGAAAAAAAGGTAGAGCTTGCATTTCTTACATGCCCAACTGTTGTTTTTAAAACTTCCTAGAAATTTGGAAAAGTGTCTTTGACGCCTGCATTTTTTTTTTTTTTTTTTTTAAAGATGGAGTTTCGCTCTTGTTGCCCAGGCTGGAGTGCAGTGGTATGATCTTGGCTCACTGCAACCTCTGCCTCCCGGGTTGAAGCGATTCTCCTGCCTCAGCCTCCAAAGTAGCTGGGATTAAAGGCACATGCCACCACACCCAGCTTATTTTTGTATTTTTAGTAGAGACGGGGTTTCACCATGTTGGTCAGGCTGGTCTCGAACTCCTGACTTTGTGATTCACCCACTTTGGCCCCCCAAAATGCTGGGATTACAGGCATGAGCCACCATGCCCAGCGCGACACCTGCATTTTTAAACTGTGCTGGAGACAGCGTACCTCTGTGATGGGGCTGGCAGGGGCTGGGGTTTGCCCAGGCTCAGGGCTGGGGTGCCACCTCCCTTGTCCTGGCCACTGCCCTTTAGGGGATGACATTCATCGTCCTCATTCTGGAAATGAGGAAATGGAGGCTTAGGACCTATGTCAATCATCGATTGCTGTATAACCACCTTCCCAAAATTCAGTGGCTTCAAACAACCTCTGTTGATTTTGCCCTAGAGGCTGTGGCCCCCTGGGCAGCCCTCCGGGATGAGGCTGAGCTGATTCAGGCTTCAAGGTCAGGTCAGAATGGCCTCCTGCAGGGATGTAGAGCTCAGTGGATGACAGGATCACTGGGCCTTTTCCTGCTTCCTCCAGCCTGGTGGCCTCAGCTCCTCCAAATGTGGTGAGAGGGTTACCAGGGGAGCACATGGCGGTGAGCAGGTGCTCCCCAGATCTCAGCCATGTCACTCCTTATCATCCCGGTGGCCACAGTGATCCTCTAGTCAACACCAGGGGAAGTGGGAAGGGGAGGTAGTCAGGGAGGTGAAGAAAGGGAGGCAGGGCGGGTGGCCTACAACAGGGAGGTTGAGTAACTTAACCCAGTCCAGGTGAGGAGGAACTGGGATTCGAACCCACATGCTTCCTTTGACCACCGAGGCCTGATCACTCAAATCCTAGGTGGGCAGAGCTCAAGACCCAGGTGTTGGACTTGGATAGCTTGGGTTAGACTTTCTGTTGCCAGACTCGGTTCCTTCTCTTCTTGCTCTTAGAAGTGGATGTTAAGAGCTAGTCGCCTGGTATGAAGCACCAGTCCTTGAGTGGAAGATGCAGAAAGGTGCAGAGTTTTGCTTTGCCATAGTTCACCTTGTCCAATTCAGCTTCTAGAGCCCCTGTGCCACTTGTTGGATTGACTATTTAAGTGAGACCCCCGTGCCCCCATAAATTCCCTTATAGTTCCCCATCCTGAAGACGGGATTTTGTAGCCCAAACGCAGAGTCAAAAGTTTCTAAGTGCCCTGCCCGGCTTTCCCCTTAAGTTGTCCAGATATGCACCATGAGTTGACAACCTCACCGGATTGATTCTGGTGTGGAAAATAGGTGCCTTTAAAGAGGGTCTCTGTGGTGGTGGCTCTGGAGTGCCTGCAATTCCTGTGCCTGGCACCTCTGCCCTTGAAGGGCAGTGTGAAACCTGGGAGGGCGGGCGTTTCAGGCTCCTCTCTGAAGGATGCAGTCGGGCATCTGATAGGTTACCTTAATTACACCATTTCCTCCTCCCTGTACACACTTCCAAAATCTAATTATAGTACATGTGACACCCTGTGACCAGCCAGAAGCCAGAGATTAATATAAAGTCACAGCAGGACAGTTTGCTCCCTGAAGCGGTTTACATGGCATTGCAAATATAGTCCTCGAGGATTTGGAGCTGATATTTGGATGCATTCATCATCACGTTAGCATGTGAAGCAGGCGGGCTCTATGGGATCTGATTCAACGTCCGTGGGAGGAAGGGCTGGGGTTTATTCCCATTGGCCCGTGCTGCTGTCCTTCTGGAGTCTGACATTGGTATCCTTGGGGTTTGACATCTATTCTGAGGGGCCTTATCCCTTTGATAATATGTCCCAATTAATTCTATGTCTCCCTCCTCTGAAGGAGCGAGCCTGGTGCCTGTTAGGACCTGTGGGTCCGTCTACGGGGGTGCGCTTGGCCACTCTCCTGGGTGTGCTATCTCTGCCCAGATAAAGGATATTGTGTGCAGGCATTTGAGTTGGGAGCATTTGTTTATCTCTGTCCCTGCAGCTTTATTTAGCCTGGAGCTCCATACCGGGCCCTCACAGCCACGCAGCTGCCAGAAGAACTTGCCCCGGAGTGGGACTCTGAGGGGAGAGGTGGCCGGGAACGGGTGGCTGGGGGCTGCAGAGTTATTTTCCTCCTCAAATCTGGGGTCTTGTGGTACCTGTAAGGATTTTTGAAGACCAGCCTCTAAACCTATTACAAATTCTTCACTGACTAAAATGTCAGCGTGTGAACCGTTTCCCACCCAGCTCGGGCTCTGCCTCCTCATCCAGGGGTGGCTTTAGTTTACCGGGAGATAAGGGTCGGGGCAATGTGAGAGGAATCCAGGAGGGAGGACAATTCCAGCTAAAAACAAACCTCAAGTGACAGTTGTGTAAACACGCTTGCAAAGTAACATTCCACAGAACAAGCAGGGCGAGCGTCACAGGCCTCTTGTTGGAGAGAGACACAAACCTGGACTCTAAGTGCAAGGGTTTGACTTGGAAGAGTGGCAAGGCCTCCCTCAATGTTTAAGAAACTCTAGGAAGCCTCCATAAAGCCAAGATGCTGTTCAGTGTAAGCCTCTCTCCTCAGGCCCTCCTCCCCCAGAGGTGGATTCTCAGGCTCAGAGCTCTTGAGATCCATGGCCCGGCCTCCTGACCATCGTTAATAATGACATATTGTATGTTTCTAAATTACTCAGGGAGTACATTTCAAATGTCCCACCACGGACAATAAGAGAGGTGGTGGATATGTTAATAAGTTTGATTTAATCACTCGACATTATATACTAGACCCAAACATCACATTGAACCCTGTGCATACACATAATTATTATTTGTCAATTAAAATAATAATTTTCCAAAGCTGCTCTTGCAGGTGGATTTTTAGTGTGCTTTGAAGGCCAGTTGGGTGGAGCCTGGTTTGTGAACCATGCAGGGGCACCCAGCTGGGGGCCAATGAGAACCTGCTGAAGGGTTTCAGAGCTGCCTGCACGGCAGACGGAGCACAGACAGGGATGGACTAAGCCACCTGTGGGTGCTGGGGCTGTCACTGAGCTTCCCTGGGTGCCACAGTCTTCCTCATGTGCTGGGGACGCTCTTCCCTGCTGGGCTTGGCTGCAGGGACCTTGAGTCTCCCCATGGGTGAAGCCCCGTCTCACCAGGGCAGGGGTTAGGAGACTCCCAGGAAGCCCACACTTTCCTGGTACCAACGCAGCACTGCAGGTCCCCCCAGTACAGACCTGCCTCGTCTCATGGATACCCGACCTCGGACATCTGGACGGGCTGTGTGAGCTGGGGAGGGGACAAGCAGGTCAATTAAAATAAGTTGCAGGGATGTCCTCACAGTCCCCTCGACCTGGATTGTTGTTTCGTCCTAAGAGCATCTGGGGCCTAGATACCAGTGTGGCCCCTCCCTACCACTCCAGCTTTATTAGGGGACAAGGAGGCAAGAAAGGCACACAGAGTCTCGGTTGGTCTCTTAAGCGTGGAGGAACATCGCTGCTTATTTTGCAGAAAATCATTCTCCAGAATTAGTCCGAAAGAATTCACTACGGTTTGCAGCAGGCCATGTCAACGAATGCTATAATCGTAGTGAGGAGAAAAGAGAGTAACCAGGGCTCCTTCCTGCCCTGGGTTGAGATTTGGGAGTCAGCAGCGTTATGATCGTAGAACGTTTATTCCCGGTGACAGTGTCAGAACCAGAAAGAAAACAGCTGGATTTCCAGGTTCCAGGTTGAGCCCGCCAAGCTGCCAGGCAACTCTATTGCTTTCTCAACGAAGCAAATTCGATCCCAAAGTCACTGAGAAACAATCAACTCCTTTTATGTCACTTTTAATATATGGTCCTCTAATAATTCTGACATCATCTGTTTCTCTCATTTCTAGATTTTCAGACTGTACTTCGATCTGGGGCCATTAAATATTTGGGACCTTTCTAAGAAACCTTTTTAAAATTAACTACAGTGTGGGGTGTGTGTTCCCCACAATGCACTGTACGACCTTAAGACTTGATGTTGCTGGAGGGGAAGCGTTTGTGTTTTGTGAAAACTGAAACAGCCGTGAGGGTTAATGTTTTTCTTGATCCAAATCGAGGCTTCTCTTCAGAAGTCTCTATATCATCTCAGAAAACTTTTTACGACTGACCTCAAGGCATCCAAATTATTTTCAATGGAAAGGGCATCCAAGATTTAAAAATACGCTCTAGGCCTGGAAGGACCCTGGAGCCCAGACTGGAAGGGTGGGGTGGTTGAGTGCTGCTGCTGGAAGCTCTCGTAAAAGGGGTGAATGAAGTAAACATCATTAGAATTGCTGGGTGCCAGAGGCGCCTGTGTGACGTGTCTGGATGGCTTCACTGAGACACACAACTGATTAGATATTAAAGTCAGGTGCTAAGAAACCAAGGTCATGCCATACTGCCTTTTTTTTCAAACAAATGTGCCCAGATAAGTTAAGCAGTGGGTGATACCCCCAGACAGATAAGGTGGCAATTTTTAACAATCTTAAAATATTGTGACAGCAAGGAAGGTCGTGATAAGATCAAAGCGTTTGGAATTATGTTAATGGGTGCTGGGATTTCTTTTGCCCTCCCCCTCCCTGAGCCTCCCCTTTCCTGCCACGTCTGCTTACAATCACACACGCACAAACACCACACACACGGGGCGTGGCGTGTTCCAGAACCTGCTGGGATACCGCTAGGCTTTGGAATATGAATGCAGGAAGTGCTCGTGATTTTTTTTTTTTTCCTGTGTTCAGAGCAGGTTGATTTATGGCCTGGATTACTGGAAACAGTAATTCTTTGCTCTTTATGATGTTTTGGTGGGGGGTGCAGTAGCCTGCAGTCAGAACAGCATGATTTCAACTAGGTGTTTACAAAAAGGTCTCTGCAGAAAGGGTGGCCATGAATTGATCAGCTTCTGGAACAGAGCAGTTAATAAGACACCAGCACATTAATCATGTGACGGCTATTGGGCTTAGCAGGGACAGGCACTGGCTTTTAAAAACAGCAATTTAGGTGACTACTATGTTGAAAGAGGTTGGCTGAACACACTGTTTTTAACCCACAGTTAACAGTTAAATCGTGTTGGTGATTTTTACATACACCCTTTCGTGTGTCTGGAATTTTTAATAACCCGAATACAATAATCTCTTCTATTACTTTTTATCCTATGTCAATTTCCAGAGCTACAAATGTAATGAGGAGTAATCCAGTTATCTGCTAATTCTGGACAAACTGTCAAGAATTATTGTCAAATTATCTGGACAATGCATAAACTCTTTCACGTTACTGGGTAGCCCTGGCAACTCCATAACAAGTGCTTTGGGGTGGGGGGCAGCCACGAAACCAAATCCACCATTCACTAATGAAATAAATGACTCTCCTTGGCTGAGTTGAAGAAGTTTGTCCTATGTAGAAACTGAAATCTAGAAATATATTAGATTTTCTGTTCTTTGGACCAATAAAAATTCATAGTATAAAACTTAAGACATAAAATAACAGTGATTTCATGTTATCTGTCAGTAGAAAACCACAGTTATCATTTTGTAAGAAACAAAAACACTACATTTTCAAATCCAAAAGTGATTCACTTTTGTTTCCACTCATTTGTTGCATTTTATTAGTGAAATGAAATATAAAGGAAGCTGCATTTATCGGGCAATTACAATCTACAAGAGGCTATGAAAATGCAGTGGGAATAAACCACATCTTTTGTTCTGAATGAGAGAAAAGTGTGATAATTAATTAGTGAAAAGAGTCAGTGTTTTGAGGGTATTAAAATCATGGCTGCTAAAACCAGACCTGTCTAGATTCAAATTTTGTTTCCAAATCTCACTAGCTGTTTAATCTTAGGCGAGTTATTTTCCAATCTTTCTGTGCCTCAATTTCCTTGTTGTTAAAATGCATATATTCAGAGACTGTAATTCATGGGATTTTCATGAGGATTAAGAGGGATTATGACACAATGAATTCACTAAAAAAAGCAATGTATTTTATAGAGTGACCTCTCGGGAAGTAAGTTTTGGCATATCCACAGTATAGATTATGATGCATTAATTTAAAATGATGGCATAGTTGTAGATTTAGAGACAAAGAAAATGTTAATATATTGTTAAGGAGAAAAGGCTGTAAAAGTTTCATAAATGTTTTATGCATTTGTGCAAATTACTAACAAAATATGGTTCTAAGAGGAGTTATAAAACAATACATGTTTTAATTGTCTCTCTGATTGGCACAGGTGCAAAAATAAAGTTCATACTCACTGTAGGCCATGGGTGAGTAGTAGACGCAGTCCTGCATTGTTGCTGGAAGAGTAAATTAGTGCATCCTTTCGGGAGAGTAACTACATATATCTAGCAAATGTTTCTCTATTTGGCCTATCAATTCTTCTTCAAATTAATCATTGATAGGTGAAAAGATTTATCTGTGCGATAGAATATATATTGCAATAAACGTATATTATAGGTACATGCAATAACATAGAAAATCTCAAAATCATAAAATTTGGTGAGAGAAGCCCAGCAAAAGAACGCATGTTCCATAATAAAAATGACTGAATAATTTCATAAAATTCAAAAAGTCAAAATTAAAGTATTGGAAATCAGGAGAGTAGTTATCTTTGCAGGGGTGAGAGGAGATATTGATGGAGAAAGGGCCAAAGGAGTATCTGGAACCTGGTAACTTTCGATTTCCTGATCTAAGTACAGTAGTGCTTACACAGGGGTGCTAACTCAGTACTAATTCCTTGAGCTGTGATAAGATGTTCGCACAGTCCGTATTCTGTGTACATTGCTACGTTGTTTATATGAAAAGAGAACTGCTAATCACTGTGGTCTGCCTCAGTAAACTTTTATATCCATATTTTTATTAGCAAGCATTAAATTATTAAAGTTATCAACCTGAAAATTTCTAAGTTTACTACTTTTAAATTTATCCATATGGAAAATCCCAGTGACACAGTCAGAAGAAAACAGGGTATGTGGTAATATATATGATCTCACTGTATTATAAAAATAACAAGCTACTTATATTTCTGTGTAGACATAGGCACCAACAAACTCTAGACATCTATAAAACAGAGATTGTTGGCCAGGCGCAGTGGCTCATGCCTGTAATCCCAGCACTTTGGGAGGCCGAGGTGGGTGGATTGCCTGAGGTCAGGAGTTTGAGACCAGTCTGGCCAAGATGGTGAAATCCTGTCTATACTAAAAATACAAAAAAATTAGCGGGGCATGGTGGCATGCACCTGTAATCCCAGCTACTCAGGAGGCTGAGGCAGGGGAATTGCTTGAACCAAGGAGGTGAAGGTGGCAGTGAGCTGAGATTGTGCCAGTGTACTCCAGTGAGCGAGACTCCATCTCCAAAACAAAAATACAAAAAATATGTAACTCATTGTATAGACAATAAAACCCAGAGGTTTTCTTCAGATAATAGAAGTATAGATTTTAAAAAATTGTGTAATATTATCTGAATGTTTTGCAAAGATCACAACGCTGCCCTTCTGTAGATGACAGTAGCCACCTTTGTCATTCTTCCGTGCGCTGCCCTTGCCTTTGTAGAAATGGAAAAGCTTCATTCTCTTAGGGTCATGGCTGAGTCCAAGAATAAAGTTGACAGAAGGTGGTTTAACAGGAGAAAAGCCTAATGCAAGTTTGGGCACAGTGGTTCACACCTGTAATCCCAGCACTTTGAGAGGTGGAGGCAGGCAGATCATTTGAGGTCAGGCGTTCGAGACCAGCCCGGCCAACATGGTGAAACCCTGTCTCTACTAAAAATACAAAAAAATTATCAGGGCATGGTGATGTGTGCCTATAGTCCCAGGTACTTGGGAAGCTGAGGTGGGAGGGTCTCTTGAGCCTGGGAGGTTGAGGCTGCAGTGAGCTGAGATCGTGATGCCTCTGCATTCCAGCCTGGGTGAAAAAACCAGACTGTCTCAAAAAAAAAAAAAGATATGAAGACCCAAAAAAGTAGTCAGAGTCATTACTTTTATACTGAATTGAACAAAGAGTGGTCACTTTTAAGAAAGCAACTATTGTGCAGGGAGGCTTAACAGATAAGAATGATGCTAACAAGGTCCTCTCAGTTATGACTTCTTGTCCTTGAGGACAAGGCTGTTGCCTATTTCTACCACAGCGAGGGCGTCTTTCACATGGGAATTTCATCTTCTGCTTTTAAGGAACAGCATGAAGGTCAAAGTAATCTTTTTCGCATCTGCTACGTTTTGAGTGCCTTTGACTTCAATAGTCAAGGTGCCAGAAGAGCGTATTTTGGCTTCTTCACCCCCAAACCCAACATGGGCACCAAAGCGATGTTTCAAGCCCCGAGTCAGGTGGCCGCTCTCTCATGTGAAGCTGTTTGGGGCTTGCCTGCTGCACCCAGACCTGGCTGCACCCCCTGACTCCCATCTCTCCTGTGCTTCAGGACCCCTGGCCTTGGGCTCTTCTCTCCTTGCCATCCTCCTGCCTTCTAGTACCTGCTTCTGCACGGGCCTTCTGCCCTCCTCATTTGCTCCCTTGCTTTCTTGCGGCCTCAAGTCAAATATCATGATTCTCACCTAGTGCCTGCTCTTCTTTTCCTCTAAGACAATGGTGAACATTTTTACTTTTATCCTTAGTTTGGGGTTAACTTTTTTTTTTTTTGAGACGGGGCCTCTCACTCTGTCCCTCAGGCTGGAGTGTAGTGGCGTGATCTCGGCTCACTGCAATCTCTGCTTCCCAGGCTCAAGTGATTCTCCTGCCTCAGCCTCCTGAGCAGCTGGAATGACAGGCACCCACCACCATGCCCAGCTAATTTTTGCATTTTTAGTAGAGACAGGGTTTCACCATGTTGGCCAGGCTGGTCTCGAACTTCTGACCTCAAGTGATCCACACGCCTTGGCCAAGGTGCTGGGATCACAGGCATGGGCCACCGTGCCTGGCCTGGGGTTAATTTTTTAAATGTTTGTCTCACCTGCGCCTCTTTCTTCAGACTGCATTGCATGAGGGTGGGCCGTGTCTGCCTTGTTCATCCTCATACCCCTAGAGCCTCACTCCTGCTAGTTACCCAGTAAATACACTGAACAAACAGAACCCCGAAAGACACCTATGAAAAATACCCAGCAGCTTATTGAAATTAAAAACTAAACTCAAGATTGTAATAGGAAAAGATTGAAATGAACTAATTGTCACTAAATAATAGCAAAATAAATTGTTAAAATGATATTCTTGAAGAATTTTTTATGACATGAAAATTGGTTTGGGATATATTATTAAATGAAGAGAGTTACAAAAGTATGTGGCAATCTGAGTCAATTAAAAAAAAAATCAAAGAATTTATGTAGGCACAGAGAGGGGTCTGGAAATAAAGGAACACAAAACATTCACAGTAGCTATCTCCATGCAGTGAGATAATAGAAGCCTTTTAATTTTTTTTTTGAAAAAAATGCTTGTCTTTATTTTCTCAAACATGCATTGCTATAGTAATGAAAAAATAATGAATGTTATTTTTAATTAAAAAATACTAAAGCAAACTAGTTTTCTCTGTGTTTAAACAGTATGGAGCTATAATCCATTTAGAAAGGATGTTTATTTCACAGCTTCTGTTGTGGGGAAGCATGTAAGGTAATTTGGAACTCAGCTTCTGGTGGGGCCTGTCGAGGTGAAATTCCTACACCTTGCAACAGCATCAGAGCACCTTCCAGACACCCTCCCCCTGGCCCCTACACGCCTGACTGGAAACATAATCCTGGCTCCATAAGGTGTGGGCTTATTTTATTTCTCAGGGCATAGTTCAGCCCATTTCTGAGAAGATGCTGCACAAATTTCCATTGTTTGGATGCTCTAGTAATGTGCCTGTTACTGGCTCTCAGTGAGGACTAAGCAATTGTGAGTACTTGCCACCACCCAGCTGGTGAGGACACTGGAATACCTGGGGAACAGGAGTGCACAGGCACCCTGCCACATCCTCCCCTCCTGATGCCAGGTGTGCCCCAGCCGTCTTAGGTTCCGTGGGGCCCAAGGCATAGCTGGGCAGTAACGCCTCTGAGTTGTGCGGGTCTCATGTCAGGTCCTGAAGGAACACACCTGAGATGGGGCTGACCGGAGTGCGTTGCACATTTGCTTCTTTTTAGTCACCAGGAAGGAGTAAATTATGAGGGAGAGTAGGAGTTCTGCAGAGCACCGAGGGCCACACGGGGAATGCATTCTTGTTTCTAGAGGCTGCTTTAACCAGACCCACTTGGGGGTCCCATAGCAATTTAGTTCCATACATTGTGGCAGTCTTCACCTTCAAAGGAGTTTTGTGATGTCAAAACAACCAGTCTGACAAAATGACATTGTCATCTGTGGACTACCTTTTGTCACTTTTAACCAATTAGAATTTTATGTAGCTAGATCTTCATCAGTAATTTTCTTAGAGTTTGAAAACAAAATGCCACATCCATTTACTGAGCCTTGTTTTCTGCCGTGATTCTCTTGCTGTCTTTGAAGGCGTTGTCATAATTCTGTCTTCTAGATGATCTTAGAATTCATTTAATTGTGGGGGACTTCCCCAAACATAGTGGTTGGCAGTGAGTTGCCATAGCTCACACATTCCAGGAATCCTCATTAGCTGGGAAAGATGGGAGATGTTTGTCTTCCACATTCCAGTGCCAGGGAGAAAGCTCCTTTTCAGAGAGAGCGGGCCTGGCATGCTTGCACTACAGCCACATACCCTGGGCCGTTCAATAAAGCAAGCAGCCCATGCACCAGGGTCAAGGCTGATCACTGGCGGCCAGCGAACTGGAAGGGGGCGCTGGGCCAGAGTCTCTGTGGGCTTTGGTGTGGTCCACGTGTTCCCAACTCCTGGGTACAAAAGGTATTTTGGAATTTTGTTGACAGCTGAACTGCTTCTTACCAGCTGGGAGAGGGATCTGAGGGTGTGCTGAGGAAGGCCTGATGGAGAGCTCCATTCACAGCCATCCCCCATAGGTTCTTACCGCTGCCACCAGACACAACGGAACACAGTGAGCTTCCAGAACTTCAAACGTCTTTCTTTTCTCCTTTAATCTCTAAAATGGGAAGCACTGCGATCACAGAGTCAGTATACGGATTTCTAGCACTCCCTGGAGTTTGTTTAGACAACACATTCCATATTCACAGTATTTGTCCTTCTCTTCTGGATTGGGTTCTGTTTGGTTGTCCTTGGTGTGCATTTCAGCGACGTGGTTTTGAAGCCACTTGTCTTCCCAGCACATTCACAATCGTGATGCCATCGGAGCCCAAGGACTTGTCCGCGTGTATCAGCCTAGCACGGCAGAGACTGCAGGGCTGAGGGCCGCGTGGCTGCGCAGGTGTCCGAAGGCGCAGGGGAAGGGCAGCCCCTCTACAGCCACGCACGGGCAGTCCTGGGGCAGCAGGACCTTAACAGAAACCAAGAGGCCAACGCCAGCAGCTCAGGAACTCACCTAGAAGTGACTTAGATGCCCAGGGTTGATAAAGAGAGTGTCAACGCGCAAACCATGGAACCATTCCTGTTTTAACTATAAATGTAAAAGTCTAAATTAAGAATTGCAACTAATATCCAGCCATGAGTCCCCCAAATTACATATTTTTAAATACATAATTTTAGGACTGTAAAGTGATTCACTATTAGGATGTCTCCACTTAATTCAGTGTATCGCCCCATTTAAGAAGAAAATATATGATAATATCAATAAATTTTAAAGACATTTGATAAAATTTAGCTGATATTCCAAATAAGATATCTAAGCAAATCAGGATAAAGGGAAATGATTTAAATTTGCAATAAATAACTTGTAAAAAAGACACCACAAATGTTATTCTAAATGGTGAAATGCTAAACTCATTTCTACTAAAACTAGGAACCAGACAGGGATATTTACTGTAATTACCATTATTTGATATTTTTAAAGGTAAGAAAAGAAAATAATCATTAAAATACTTGGAAAGAAGAGATAAAATTATCCTTTTTGCTAATGATGTACCTATCTACAAAATCAAAAAATACTCTAATTAAAAAGAAATTATAATTAATAAAATAATTTGGTAAAGCAATTAGATATGGCACGTGTAGAAATCAATAGTTTTATCTTGCTAGTAATAACTAACTAGAAATGAGAATAAGAAAAAACATTATTCCATTAAAAAATAACAGCAATTAAATACTCAGAAATTCGTTTAATCAGAAAGATATAAGACCTTTCTGAGGAAATTCTAGAAATCTATAGAAGGACATTAAATAAGATCTCAACAAATGGAAAGATATATTCTTTTTAATATAAAATTAAGTATCATAAAAATGTCAGTTCTCTCAAAGGTAGCATATTCATTTATGCAATTCAAATTGAAATTTTTCCCCTCAAAATAATGATCTCAAAGTAGAAGAATGAAATTATCAATAAGGAGTATGGTGAAAGGTGCTAGGCTTACTAGACATTGAAACATACTCTAAAGCCACTGAAATCAAAACAATATGGTACTGGTATAGGGAAAGATTGACATTTAAGTGAAAAAAAGATTGAAATCCTAGAAATAGAAGCTTGACAAAGGAGTACTTAAATTCAGTGAGAAAGGGATACACCTTGTAGTAAAGGTGCTGGTACAACTAGCTCTCTGCTAAAATAAAATTTGCTTGGATTTTATCTGACATGACATGAAAAGTACTAAATGGATTGATTATTTAAAGGCAAAAATTTATTGTAAAATAAAATTAGAGTGGTGATATGATAGATTTAAGGTAGCAGGGTCTTTATAAGCAAGGCAGTAAATCCAAGAGCTGTAAAAGAAGTGATAAACATTTCTAATTAAAAATACTATTCTTAATTTAACAAGAGTATTTTAAAATGAAATACTTTTCATCAGGCAAAGTTATCACACACATACTCAGCTGACAAAAGATTGAGGAAAAACATTGTACTCCAGGGGAGTTAAATGATTCAGTTAAAAGGGAGAGAAAGAGTTAAACTTTACAAACAGTGTATATTTGCACATTGATAACAATAGGGTAAGCAAACTAACAGAAAATATGCAAAAAATACCAATAAATACAGATCAGCAAGTCCACATAGCCTATGAACATATGGAAAAGATGTTCAACCTCTGTCTCAGAGAAATTCAAAGTAATGGATTTTACAACATACCGATCACTGTGGAAAATAAATTTTTAAAAAAGCTGGCCAAGATATGAGAAAACTGCACTCTCACAAATTTTTAGTGAAAATGTGAATTGTTTCATCCTTCCTGGAAAGCAATTTGGAACCTTCTATTAACATTTAAACTACTTGTATATGTCCTTGACATAGCAATGCCAATTTTAGGAACCTATTTTACAGAAATAAAATATCGAGACTCTACCACTAAGTTTATAAGAGTGTTTCTTGCAGTACTATTCATATCTACTAAGATCAAACCCAAAGTAGGTACCCATTAATACACAAATGGTTAAATGAAATATGGTACACTCAATATAATGGAATATTACACAGTTACCCAATAACTTGGAGGGAATCACACTGTGAACTATTAAGTGAGGAAATTAAGACTGGGAGAAGCTTACTAACACACAATACAATTTTTCTGAAGGAAACTGTAGTGGATTGAATTATGGTCCCCAGAAGATATGTTCAAGTCCTAAGCCCCAGTATCTGTGAATGTGACCTGATTTGGAAATGGGATCTTTGCCGATATACTTAAGGATCTCAAAATGAGATCAACCTGAATTTTGGGTGGGGCATACATCCAATTACTAGTGTCTTCTTAACTGAAAGGAGGAGTCGGCTTGGGACACAGATATACAGAGAGAGAAGGCCATGAGAAGACGAAGATGGAGGCAGAGGTTGGAGTCATGCATCTGCAAAGACCGCCCAGGGTTGCTGGCCAGTGTCAGAATCTAAAAGAGAGGCATGGGAACAAACTTTCCTGAGAGCTCCCAGAAGGAACCACCCTTACTAAAACCTTGATTTCAGACCTCTGGCCTTCTTAATTGTGAGAGAATACATTTCTGTTCTCTTAAGCTACATAGTAGTTTGTTGAAATTTGTTGCAGCAGCCCTAAGGCACCCTTACAGAAACTAAGCCCAACACCCTGTTTGTATATGTGATCATCTATGCAGATACACAGACGATATACAGGTGGGGAGAATGGATGGAAGAAGGCACCCACCAGGTTGTTAACCTCAGACATCTGTGCCGGTGGGGAGTTGGACAAGGGATGCTGCTGGAGGAGAGGGATGGAGAGAAGGGAACATCTGGCAAGGGCAAGCATCAAAGTACAAACTAAGAGCTGAGCCCCAGGTGTGAGATCCGTGCAAGATCTAGAACTGAGCCAGAACTACCTCCTTGAACATAATAGCCAAAAGGGATATGGCTACTTCTTTGGAGTAAAGGAAATAGAAGTTGATACAGTAACCTCTGTGCATTCCTTCTTTTAGTAGTGGATTGATAATGCAAAGTAAAAGGTATAAGATTCTCATTTAAAACATACCAGTTAACAAACATGGTAAAGTATTATATAATGGTGAGTCTAGTGGACCCTTCGTATTCATCAAGCCTGGCACTTGTGTCTCAGATACATTTCATGTCTATCTGTGTACCATACCTCCATCTATCTGTCTTCCTAACTTCCAGGCAATCCCTGAGATTATTTACCCATTTTCAGAGACAAATCAGGTGATCCAGCCCCTCCATTTCTTAACAGAGGAAGAGAGAAAGTTGAGGACAACAGAAAAAGCCAGTTACAAAACAATCACAAACCTAGAAGAAATCTTCAAGAATCTTGTATCTGTGGGTTTTTTTTTCTGCTGCTAAAGATAACCTTGGCTACAAAGTGTCAGGGGCTCTGCTCTGTTATTAATGTGCTCCTGGGAAGCTTCCTCTGCATACCCTCAGACTGGTAGTGCAGGCGGGCCCTAGGCGAGATGGTCGCACCACACTTCCTGCCGTTTGGAGCTCCTCTCTTCCCTCTCAACCCAGGACCCCCTCATGAAACCCAGTGCTCCTTGCTTCTCGCCTGTTAAATAAATATGAGACTCTAAACCAGGGCTCTGAAATGCAGATGACCCGCAGGTGATGGGAACGGGGGGCAGATTGAAGGAACACATTACCGGACACATGAAGATACGTGTCGATTTCACCTGGCCTCGGAAGGACCCGGGAACTGGGACCAAGAGGAACACTTCTTGCTGGGTTTGTTGCCACAAGTGAATGGGATGCCACGTTGCCTGGGTTTTCAAGAAAAGGGGAAATTTGAATTTTTGTGTGATATTTCTCAGTGTATAACCACGGACAACTATTTCAAAATTTTAAAAGTCCTGTGTGGGTTACAATCAAAAGGTGTCTGAGGACAGGAGTTTTTCTAAGGTCACCTGTTTGTCACCTCTGAAATATGAAGATATGTTTCTTCATTTCTTGCTAAATGACTTTTTAAGATCTCCTATAAACTAATTCACATCAAGCTATTACCTTCTTAGTGTCTCACCACTTTCAGGGTTCCTTGCATCTTGGCAACCAATCGTTTTTGTTCTGAAATTTCCCAGTCTTTTCAGGGTGAGGGAAATTCCTCATAGAAATAACATTCATTTTTATATTTTTGTCTTATAAAGTGAAAACCCCTTTTATTTTTTAACTCCAAAGACACATTTCAGAGTCCCACAAGGTAATAATTATTCTCCAAGTACCCTTTGAGTAAAAAAAAAATACAGAATATCAAAACTCTACTAAAAATAGCAGTATGTTTAAATAAATTTATACCTTAGTAATCTCAATATTATGCTTTTTAAAGTTTATCAAGCTTTAGCTTCCAGTTAAGATGAGGTAACAGGGACTGGATTTACCCTCTTGTCTGAAACAACCAATAAAACCAGACAAAGTGAATGTACAGATGTATATGTAGGTTTCAAATCACTGGGCATCAGGCAGCAAAGGACAGAGATCCCTGAGAGGTAGACACAATTTAGGTGAGCCCCATAATTGATTTTCAGAAGACACTATAAAGAGAATGAATGCATGGGCCACAGATGGGGGGTGGGAAACCATATCAGATCCAAGCAAGGCTTGTATCTGAAAAAAGGTTCATACCTACAATATATTAAGGACTCCCAAAACTCAATAACAAGAAGACAAATAATCCAATTTAAAAATGAAAACAGTATCTGAATAGATACTTTGTCAAAGAAAATACAGAGATAGCAAGTAAGCACATAAAAGATACTCAGTGGCATTAGTGGTTAGAGAAAAATTAAATCCATAATAAGCTATACACTTTCACTCTACATCTAGTGAAAATGGCTAAAATGAAAAACTGATGTTATCAAGAGTTGGCAAGTATGTGGAGGAACTAGAGCTCTCCAGTCAGCTGGAGGGAACATGAAACAGTGCAACAACATTGGAAAAAATTTTGCAGTTTCTTAAAAAGTTAAACACACAGCCAGGTGTGGTGGTTCATGCCTATAATCCCAGCACTTTGGGAGGCTGAGATGGGCGGATCACGAGGTCAGGAGATCAAGACTACCTGGGTTAACATGGCGAAACCCTGTCTCTATTAAAACAATACCAAAAAAAAAAAAAAAAAATTAGCCAGGCGTGGTGGTGGGTGACTGTAGTCCCAGGTACTGGAGAGGCTGAGGCAGGAGAACAGCGTGAACCCAAGAGGCGGAGATTGCACCACTGCACTCCAGCCTGGGCGACAGAGCAAGACTGTCTCCAAAAAAAGAAAAAAAAAAAACAAGTTAAACACACATTTATATGACCCACACCTTTGACTTGTGGGTATTTCTTTAAAAGAAATAAAGTTTTATATTTGTATGAAGATGTATAAAAATGTTTATAGGTTTATTTATAATAATACAAAACCAGAAACCAAATTGTGGTACATCTCTACAACAGAATATCAGCAATAAGAAATGAACTAATGATACATGCTACAACATGGATTTCAAATAATTCTTCTTCTTTTTTTTTTTGTTTTTGAGATACAATTTTACTTTGTCACCCAGGTTGTAGTGCAGTGGTGCGATCTTGGCTCACTGCAACCTCCACCCGCCTGGGTTTAAGCAATTCTCCTGCCTCAGCCTCCTGGAGTAGCTGGGATTAGAGGGCCCACCACCATGCCTGGGTAATTTTTGTGTTTTAGTGGAGATGAGGTTCCACCATGTTGGCCGGGCTGGTCTTGAACTCCTGACCTCAAGTGATCTGCCCAGCTTGGCCTCCCAAAGTGTTGGGATTATAGGCATCAGCCACCCCGTGTAATCCTGGGGTCAAATAATTATTCTGAGCAGAAGTCAACCAAAGAAAAACATGATTCCATTTATATAACATTCTAGAAAATGCAAAGTAATCTGAAAGAAAGCAGTTTAGTTGCTTGGAGACAGGAGTGGGAATAGGAAGGGGAGAAGGAGGAGTAAGAGGAAGAGATTGTAAAAGGCGATGCCACATCCATGATGGATGGATACACAAGATGTGGTATATACAGACAATGGATGTTGCTCAGCCTTAAAAAGGAAGGACATTCTGACACACGGGACAACCTGGATGAATCTTGAAGACATTATGCTAAGTAAAAGAAGACAGATACAAAGAGACAAATATTGCATGTGCCTTCGTTGGTTTAGGCTGCTATAACAAAGTATCTTACACTGGGCAATGTGTAAACAATGGGAACTTATTGCACACAGTTCTGGAAGCTGGGAAGTCCAAGATCAAGGTGTGAGTAGATTCAGTGTCTGGTTCAGGCAGGCTCTGTCTCTGCTTCAAGGATGGTGACTTTTTTTTTTTTTTTTTGCAGCAGGCAAGACAGAGTCTCGCTCTGTCACCCAGGCTGGAGTGCAGTGGCATGAACACAGCTCACTCGCAGCCTTGACCTTCTAGGCTCAAGCAATCCTCCCATCTGAGCCTCCCAAGTAGCTGGGACCACAGGCAGGTGCCACAATGCCCGGCTATTTTTTGTAGAGATGGAGTCTCGCCATATTGCTCAGGCTGGCCTCAAACTCCTGAGCTCGAGCCATCCACCCACCTCCGCCTCCCAGAGTGCTGGGATTACAGGCATGAGGCACCACACCTGGCCCCAAAGACGGTGCCTTCTTGCTACATCCCCCCATGGTGAAAGAGGGGGACAACCTCCCTATTGCCTCTTTTATCAGGGCACTAAGTGCGTTCAAGAGGGTGGAGTCCTCATGACTTCAGTACTTCCCAACCACCCCGTCTTTAATACTTTCACACCGGGGATTGGGTTTCTACATATTAATTTTTGGGAGGACACAAGCATTCAGACCATAGCAGTGTGATTCCACTTCTGTGAGGTATCCAGAGGAGTCGAATTCATAGAGACAGAAAATAGAATGGTAGTTACCAGGGGCTGTGGGAGAGGGTAATGAGGTTTCCTTTAATGGGGACGCACTTTCAGTTTGGGAAACTAAAGTCCTGTGGTGGATGGTGGCGATGGTTTCTCCACAACGTGAATGCACTTAATGGCGCTGGACTGCACACCCCCAGAATGGTGACAGTGGTAAATTGTATGGTGCATGTATTTTGCCACAATAAAAAAGGAGCACATGAAGCCACATTTGGGGATAATGGCAGAGCTGGCTACATAATTTGTGGGAACCAGCGCAAAATGAGAATGCAAGTCCTGTTATTAAAAACTTATGGAGAATTTCAAGATGCCAGTGCAGAGCATTCACTCAAGCATGGTGCCTGTCTGAGTGTGGGCTCCCGGGCAAATGCTCAAGTCAGACATCTTCAAAGCCTGCCTAGCTGGCAGATCCATCCACTCTCTTGGTGACCGTGATGGCTTCCTGGGAGTATACATAAGTCAAAACTTCTCAGAGCAGAAACTTAACATGGGTATAGTTTATTGTTGATCAATAAACTTAATACCTCAATACCGCTGTTCAATAGGAGCAACAAAAAGCCCGTCTTTGAAAAAGAGAGGTGCCTCTATGAGTGAGGCAGGCTGTATTCACATTGCTGTTTTTTGTGGATGTGAGTTCATCCCTCTTCTGCTAATTGTTCACTCATCAATAAATTAGGACTCTTTGTTTTGATTCAAAAGAAAAGAACTTGGGAAAGAATCACAGTTAAAACTATGGGCTTGGTGTGAGAAGGTTACTCCACCAATTTCGAACTCTGTGACCTTGAACAGGCTCAAGATTCTCAGGTCCTAAATCAGCTCGGCTTCACCGGGCAGCTGGGAAGATTTAATGAGGTAGGCATGCCTCATGTGCCCAACATAGTGCCTGCCATTTGTGCTTCATGAGTAATTCGTAAGAATGCACCAGTGGATCTTTCCCTGGTGCTGTGACAGGCTTTTGGATATATTCTTTAAATCTCAGATGTAGGTGCTGTCTTTAGCATAGCGTAGTGTTTGTACCAGACCCTGGTTCCATCACTAACCAGCTGTGCAATCTTGCAAATCCTACTAATTTCCAGACTTTCAGTTTCCTCATCTGTGCAACAACTAGAATAATGGTACCTACTTGATGTGATTGTTGTGAGAATGAAATGAAATAATATATGTAAAACACTTAGAGACTGGTACAGAAGCCCTATCTATGGATTAACAATTATCCTATTGTCTGTGGATAAACTCTGCTTTGCGCCACACATAGTTTGCTTTTTAGCATTATGTCCCAAAGAAACTACTACTGATTCAGAGAATTAGGCCTGTAGAGCTCCATTTTATCAACTTGTTTCACCTTTTAATGAAAAAATTAACTCTATAAAAAATATCAGACCAAGGTAGTTAAATAATAAAATGCCCAATTGTTTGAATTCCAACATAAATAATGGAAGGCTTGAAAATAAATGGGTGAACGTTGCATGTTTGATGTTTAATAAATAATAAAGTGTTTATAGGGAGAGGACTGAACCTACAGTCACTTGAAAACACAGCTAACTAAAGGATTCGTAGAAGCAGAAACAGCTAGATATTTTATGCTTTTTATTTTTCTGATGCTTTGTTTAGTATAGTTTCTGTAATTCTGATAAAAGTTCCTTTAAAAACTCATTTAAATGTCTCTTTAACAGAGTGGGAGTTGCAAATGCTCTAATAATTTTTGCTACTTTCATATTTAAAAATAATATGCCCTCTAAACATTTACATTCAAGATTTGTTTCTCCTCAGATGTGTAAATAACACACAGTAATTTGCATCTCATGCATAAATCTCACTCTGCTGAATACAAATATTCTGGAAGTTTCCTTCTCTCCTCTATTTTCCTGCTGATGGTAGTTTAGTTGACTAATATTTCTAGAGAAGTGGGAAAGGGGAGGGGCATTGGTGGTTCGAAAACTAATCTCTTCTTACTGCTTTCTTGCAATCAGTGGTAGGGAATTCAGAACCGAATAACGAGACCAGTCTTTTACAAGACGAATACAAATATTTCAAACTGTAATAGTTTCCCAGGTGAACACACTAAATACGTCTTTTGTTGGTGACATGTGTAGATGCTGCCTGTGTGGGGATTTATCCAGAATGAATTTACCCCTCAGGTTCCTTGCGGAATAATAGCAGCACAACTTAAATCAATTCCAATCCTCTGGTGCCCCAGAAATAAGGCAGTCATCCGGGGAGCCCTGGGAGACTGAGCGAGCCTTGCTGAGCCTGCTTCCTGGAATCCCAGGTCATCACTGCTTCACGTTGCTGGGACATTGAGCTACAAGAAGCTCTCCTCGGTTCCGCATTGATCATGTTGTCTGGTTAAGCTCTGAGGCTTGTTTTCTACTGTGAATTTCCCGCACCACTGGTTTCTTGTCTACTGATCATTTGCTGGGTCGTCTCAGCCGGGTAAAAAGACATCTCAGGAGAGTCTCACGTCCATCATCAAATGTGACTCAAATATTGCATTGAGTCATCTGCCCTTGGTACAACGGACTCTTTACAGCAAATGTCTGGTAACATTTTGAATAAAAGATGTTGCGCGAGAATAAATTGCAATGTTCTCTGCTTACGTTGCTATTTATATGTCCTCTCCTTCTACCATTAGGAATTTCTCTTATTTACCATGTAGTGTTTTCTTCATATAAAAGATGCAAAATCTGGTTTCCTAAAAGCGTTTATTCAGTCTTGTTTTCTTCACTCATTCTCTAAATCAATAAGTGTCCTTTGACCACCTGCTCTGACTGGTGCTGTGTCAGGAAGTGAGAGGCACCGTGTGGGATCCCGCTCTTCAGGAGAACACAGACTTGCTCAAGGTGCAACACGTAGGTGTCAAACAGCTCAGCAACCGTGGCAGGCAGCACCCAGTGGAATACAAGCTGGTCCATGCTCTGAGACTGACTTGGAAGTGGAGAAATGTGTAGGGATTGGAGCAGTGAGAGAATCATAATACATACTATGATTAGAGAATCAAAACAGAGTGATGTCCACGGCAGTGAGCGCTGAGCGATTACTAAGTGCCCCGTACTGTGCAAAGTACCTTGTGGATCTGAAGCTGATGATCCCCACGGGATCTGTGAAGCAGGCATTGCTGTTACCACTCTCTAGATGAGAAGGGGGTTCACAGAGGAGGGTGGGATTAGGCAGAATTTTGGAGAAGTAGAATTCACAGGGGTGGTCAGAAGGCATTTCCTGGGGGGAGTTGTGAAGAGCATCGGCAACGAGTTGGCACTGAGATGTGTCTGGGACAATCAGACCAGCCTGGCTAGACAGAGGGACCCCGTTTGGGGAGGGATGGGAGAGGAGGTTAGGCAGGTGGTAGTTGAGTTGGATCATGGAGCTGGCTTAGGAACTTGGACTTTATCCTTTTGGCATAGAGATTCTTGGGAGGTATTTGGGTGGGTAATGACAAAATATAAGGTTACACGCAGCCATCAAATTGTTCAATGGTGTAATACCTGAACTGAAACATTATTTTCACCATTGAATTAATTTTTATTAGGTTCCTGTCAGGGTCTGGGTATTTTGTAGAGGCAGTAAGTACTCTGGAGTTTACCTTGGAGCTCCAGTCCAGTTTTCCCAGAGAACTGACCTGGTGGCCCCCCTACCTCTTCCATGCACCCACACCCACCTCCAACACATGCACACCTGTGCATGCACACACCCCCATATGCACCATATGCATGCCTACACCCACAGATCCCCACACAAACACACCCACACTCACCCACACACATCCACACTCACCCACACGCACCCACACACATCCACACTCACCCACACACATCCACTTCATCTACACACGCCTATACATGCATGCATGCACCCCCACATCCCCACAAACGTACCCACACTTCACTCCACACACTCCATACATTAATTCTACACTTCACTCACACGCAAACATGCACCCACATCCCCACACAAACACACCCACACTCCACACTCATTCACACACACATCCACACTCACCCACACATGCACCATATGTATGCATGCACCCCACATCCCCACACAAACACACCCACACTCACCTCCCCACACACCCATAAGACACCACACACCCCCATTAACCCACACAAACACAACCACATTCATCCCCAACACCCACATACACCCCCATGAACCCACACAAATACACTCACATACACCCACACAGACCCACACTCACCCCTCAGCGCACACTCACCCACACACCCACACTTAGCCACACACCCATAAATATATGCCTGTGGGTGCAGAGTTAGCATAGATGCATACACACATACACACACACACACAGAAAGAGGTAGGAAGAGAGACAGAGACAGACAGAAAAGTAGTAAGCTCTTAGATCCCAAGAAATATTTCAGATCATTTCTAATAAATTCCTCTTCTATCTTAAGGGAATCTGAAATGAGTTTCTCTTGCCTTGCAAGCGGAAGATTCTTGACTGAGAGCAATAGAGTATCCGATGATGAAAAGTTTACTGTCAAAAGGAGAAAAGAAGGTGGTTGATTTTCTATCACCAGCTCCGCTCTGCAGGCAAGTTCTTCAGGTCCTGTGCTGGTCGCCAGTGGGGCCACTAAGCAGCCGTGGCTATTTCTGGTCTGGGAGGCTCGGGGAGAACTGGTGCTTCCCTGACCCACAGGCACCTGCTGTGCCCTGTTGCTTACTGTCCTGCTCTGTCCGTGTTCCACAGCGTTAAGGCAGAATGAGCCTCACTCTTTAATTCAGGTGCCTTCTGCTGTCCTTCACCCTCTCAGGCCAACACTGAGGGCCTGCACAGTTGCCCCACCCCCAAGTCCCTGCTGAGGGGCTCCTGAGAGCGGCCCTCCCTCCCAGCCACCTGCCCTGGATGAGCTGCCTTTCTTTCTCCAGCTCCACACACCCAGCCTCATGTCCACCCTCTTAGAGTCAGACTCTGCGGTTACTTAACAAGATAATTACCATCTTCACAGATGATAGCATCTGTGTGCCTGTTCCCATTCAGATGTGCCTTTGAATGGCTGATGATGAGGATTTCAGGCCGGCCACCACCTGCACCATAGGTTAGCAGGAGAAAGATTTTTGGTGGCACAGATATCTTTGACATCATATCTCAAAAGTGAGTGTCTTCCTTTTCTTACCTTGAAAATCGATGAATATTTCATAATGATGGTGTGATGAGTATAAACCAATTCCCAGCTGTCTCTGCCTTTCCTTTCCTCCATGCCACTCTTGGCCCTTTGTTTTTACTGGTGACCGTTCTACCCAGGGTCTCCCGCACCACAGTAGACCAATAAAGGGCGTGGATATTTCATCACATACAACATTTTAGCAACTAGTGCTTTTCTTTTTGAGGGGAGGATGGAAGTTCATACTGACTTAAAGAAGCATTGAAAGATCATTTCATTAAAGCAAGGATAATGCAGAGAAATGGTATAAATCATTTTAACTGGGGTTTTGTAACAAATAGTCATACTCTCTTGTAAAAAGAACCAAACGGCTTGTGTGGTCAATAAGATAGGTGAGAATGACAGTTTTAGGAGGAGGTACAGGGTTGAGGAAGACGGGGGCAAGACGAGAAGTTCACAGCAGTTTGATTGTGGTATGAATAAATCTGGAGTTGCATTTGACTTAACGGTTTAAGAATAATTTGGAGAGATCTATTATTAAGGCACATAGTGGTTGGGCACGGTGGCTTATGCCTGTAATCCCAGCACTTTGGGAGGCTGAGGTGGTTGGATCACCTGACGTCAGGAGTTTGAGACCAGCCCGGCCAATGTAGTAAAAGCCTGTCTCTGCTAAAAATACAAAAATTAGCTGGGTATGGTGGCGGGCTCCTGTAATCACAGCTACTTGGGAGGCTGACACAGGAGAATCACTTGAACTCTGGGAGGCGGAAGTTGCAGTGAGCTGAGATCACGCCATTGCACTCCAGCCTGGATGACAAGAGTGAAACTCCATCTCAAAAAAAAAAAAAAGAAAGAAAAAAAAAAAAGAAAAGGGGGCATATAGTGCTTTTCTCTGGACAATACAAAGGACTGGGACTTGGGTAGTGAAAGAGGGAAGTGGCCTTTTCCTGTAATTGTCTTTTTTTGAAGTGGGGGCTATATGAACATATTACTAATTTATTTTTTGAAGCGCAGACACAGGAAAAAGAGTCTAAAAGCAAATAAGACTAAATGTAATATTGATGAATTCTGGTGGGAACTTAGGTGGCTACCATCAAATTGTAATTTATCAAAAATGTATTTTTACCCAAGGGCTTTGGTGTCGTTAAGAAGTATCTGCGTTTGTTCCATCCAGGGTTAACTGTCGAAGGAGAAAGTCAGGAGAGAGTAAGCTTCATTTTTGTCTGTTTGAAAGAAGCCTATCTCAGAGTGCATTCAATCAGGACTCACTGTAAATATTGACTCAAGTATTTTTAAAAGGAGTCCTGTGTTTATGGAGAGAAAATGGCTGGCTGGTTTGGATAAGTGCATGTTCTACTTTCTTGGGGCACCGCGCCCTGGGGGAGCATCACCCTGAGACAACGTGCCAATTAACAGAACCGCTGCTCATAGGTGGACACCATCCAGTTTTCAGGCAAATGGCCAAGGATTAATTGGCTGGCCTGTGCAGTGAGTCACACAAACCCAAACTTATCAGCTCTTGCTCCTGCTCTCGCTCCGTTCTCAGTGTGGGCAGGAACAATCTGCTGTTTGCAGACTTCGATGCTCCTCCGCCCCAGCTAATTAGAGGCAAGCAGGCCACCAGCACTCCAGGCCTCTGCTGCCCAGCAGATTTTACAGTGGATGGATTTGGCCTTGACCTGCTGTGGAAGCTTCAGAAGCCCAAGACTCTCCTCTGGTCTGCATTTATTTTCTATCTCTCTGGATGGCCAAGATACTGCCTGCTCCTTTTGGCCTGAGTTGGATGCCTGTCCCAGGTCTCTTCTACCCTGTGCGGGCCCTGAGCCCTACAGAGCAGGTCTGGCTGCCCCCAAGTTGATAGGGCCAGCTCCCTGCTGTGTTCCTGCCTGGTCCACTACCTGGGGCCTGGGCTTGCTCCTGCTCATGCTAGTCTTGCATGGACCTCTCAGCTGATCTGGCTCAGGACCAGGTGTCCTGTTATCTCTGCCTTATGGCCAGTGTTAGAGTGGGGCCCTGACCTTGGGTGGTTCGCTCTCCTGGACTCCTGATGTGTGGCGTACATAGGGAGGAATCTACTCTGTCCCTGTTTGCCCTGTTCTGTCAGCCTATTTGTCCATTCTCTTATGTGGTGCTCATGCCTCACATGTAACAGGCGTGTTACACATTGGACCCTGACCTCCATCTTCTTAGGAGTGAATTGGACAAAGCCCGTTCATTGCTTACAATCATCACCCACGTTGTCTTTCTGACTTTGCAGAGAGAGAGTAGACGATGTCGGGAGCAGAAGGAGGAAAAGTTACCTTTCCATTACCCTGAGAATCTGGTCTTCAGCCTTGCAAATGGAATGTTACAAAGGGCTGGTGGCTGTTACTGGGATTTAGGGTTATGCAGAATCATAAAATAGTAATAAGGCATTTACTTTTTTTGCTCAAACTGAAAAATAATGCCTGCTAAATGGGAAGACAAATGCATATATACATATACATGTTTGTAGATGCTATGAAAACTGATTTTCTTGAAACAGAGCACAGTTAGTACTGTCAGAGTAAGAGAAGACTTTATATTTCAGAGAAAATATTTTTTTCAGGGACATTTTAATGCATAATAATTTTTGGTGGAAAGTAACTTCTTGGGGAACACATTCTAATTCCTAGAGTTAATCATCGTCATTAATGCTCCGACTTTTCCAAGGTTTCTAGAGTTACAGGAATAAACTCTTATGACTATGTTTTTAGAATAGATTTTTCCAGTTGTAAACAAGATGTAATTTGTATTTCTTTATTACGCATTTGGTAAATAATATTTTTAACGTTAAGAGACTGCCCGTCTTGAGAGCTTTGCCAACATTTCCGTATCATCACCAACAGGCTTGGTCTGTGTCTTCCCTTCCTAATGAAAAACTCAGTCTTTTGTTGATTCCTGTTTGATTTGCATGACAAATCCCAGTTGTGGTTCATAGATGATCCTTCTGAAGAACAAACTATGAAAGGCATTAATTTAAATAAATTTTAGTTTTGTTTTGTAAAGCATGCTATTTTTATTTTTATTTATTTATTTTTATTCATTTGATTTTTTAAGATGGGGTCTTGCTCTGTCACCCAGGCTGGAGTGCAGTGGTGCTATCTTGGCTCACTGCAGCCTCCATCTCTGAGGCTCAATTAGTCCTCCCACCTCAGCCTCCTGAGCAGCTGGGACTACAGGTGCATGCCACCACACCCAGCTAACTTTTGTATTTTTTGTAGAGACTGGGTTTTTCCATGTTGCCAAGGCTGGCTTCAAACTCCTGAGCTCAAGCCATCCTCCTGCCTCAGCTTCCCAAGTACTGGGATTACAGGTGTGAGCCACTGCACCAGATCAAGCATGGTATTTTTAAATTGGAATACTTTGTGTGAGTTATGCACAAATGAGGGCTTTACAAAAGCAATACTTGCAACACACCAGGTATTATCAATGAGATGCTTAATGCATTGTCTTATTAATTCAGCGTGAAGTTAAGGGTGCAGGTTGGATCTTTCTGCTGACAGAGGAACAACAACAGGGCATGGATTTCCAAGCACTGACAAAAACACTGATGCTTGGCTAAGCAAACTCCATCAAGCATTAGTTCTCTATTTTCCAGAAAAGCAGCTTTCTAGGGAACTGATACAACTTCCTTTTTTTCCGTCAACCACTGCAACTTATTCTGATGATATAGATAACACTATATATTTTCAGTGGGTCTATCTTCTATTTTTGTACGATTTAGCTGCAACTCATGTTTATGAATTTTTACTTGTTTTCTCTGAATTAGAACCCCAATTTTATTGTAAGTGGATTTGAATGGGATTTGAATGGGATTCCATAGTTCCACTGTAGACAGATTCAGAAAGAATGTGGCTGAAAGACCGAGAGGTACAAATAGGCTCTCCTTACTCTATTTGCTGTTGATTTCATTGTTTTATGCTCATTTAGCCTGTTTTCAATATGATTCATTAATGGGAGCTACCACTGAACTAAGTGCTCTGCTGTGCAAGTTGCTAGCCATGTTCATTCAACAGGGTTAGGTGTTTTATCCCCCAAAGGAACCTAAATTCTGTCGTTGCCATGTCTAGCTCTTACTGAGGAAGTTTGCAGACATCCGTGAGCTCCATAATCAAACTCTCTTCTGCACTGACTGACGGGTAGTAATTACATTTTTGAGGAGTGGCAAGATGCAACCTGTGTGAACTCAGGTTAATTGTTTTTTTCTGCCGTGTTCTCTAATAACACTAGTGTTTTAATCACCGCAACCTTTTTATGTGAGAGGTCCTTCGAGACTTGAAATTGGCAACAAGAAAATAACATATCTTCTTTTCAACAATAATTGTGGAGATCATGTAGAATAAAGGGGTGGCCCAAAAAGGGCAGCCTGGGCTTCCCAGCGACCCTTCCCACGGTGGTCTTATTCTCAGAGAGTCTGCACTGTGGCATCGACGACATTGATAACATGACCTCATTTAGTTCTCCTTCTTTATGATAATCTGGAAATCTTACATGCCTAAAACCAAGCCTAATGGATTGTCAAGAAGCTGCAATAATGACATTTTATTCCATTATCATAATTTGTTTTCATGAGGCATGTTTTTAATTATTTGCATGAATAATGCCATTATGTATTCATGCCAATACAATTCTGATAATTAATTTACATGATGGAAATTTCTTAATGATTTTGATGTCAGTGTTAATAGCAACATCTGATAGTCAATCTACGGATGTTGACATAAATTTGACTTTTAATATATTGTTGCCAACACCAGCAGCAGTATAAAATTGCTTTGCAAGGAAAGGAAAAAATCCAGTGGGAAAGAACTTCAATGAAAAAGAAAGCGAACCTTGCCCGGGGTTTATGGGCCCAGAACAAAATCCATGCACTCAGATGTGACAAATGACTTACTTGGATACAGACTGGTGCAAATGAGCCTGTCAAAAGCTCCTAGCTTCCTATGGAAAGAGATTGCTGTGAAAATATTGTATCTGCCGGAAGAAGTGACTCTTGCAGCAACTTGTTTTCATTTTCACATTTTTTTAAGTCTCTTGAAAAGTTTTTGATGCCTTTTGTGTGCTACTTTTGTATTTTGTCTTTGATTGCTAATTTACATTTTCTAAAAAATTTAATGGAAAATGATGTGCCATTGTCATTTTAATTTACAGAACAAAAAACATTGCATGTCCAAGAAAATGTCTACTTTCATCTGTTTCAGTCAGTTAAATGGCTGAGATGTTAAAGTTCATAATGAGAGAATAGACCCTGTTAATTATGTTATCTTCCCCTCAGGTAACCCTCACAGGAGGACTCTATATAAAGACACTCTTTAACCGGGTGTGGCGGCTCATGCCTGTAAGTCAGTGGTTTGGGAGGCTGAGGCAGGCAGATCGCTTGAGTCCAGGAGTTTGAGACCAGCCTAGGCAATGTGGCAAAATCTCATATCTACAAAAAGTACCTGGGTGTGGTGGTGTGCACCTGTGATCCCAGGTACTTGGGAGGCTGAGGTGGAAGGATCCCTTGAACCTGGGAGGTGCAGGTTGCAGTGAGCTAAGATTGCACCACTGCACTCCAGCCTGGGTGACAGAGCAAGACCTTGTCTCAAAAAAAAAAACAAAAAAAACCAGAAAGACACTCTTCAATTTACACGGGTGAGGTAATTGTAGTCTCAGAATGTTCTTCTTAACATTGAGAGCTGTAAACAGCACATAGGAACCCTCCCACTCAGATTCATATTTACATTCATATTCTTGCGTGCGTATATATCTCTATATATCTAGATGTGTATATGTGTTTGTATTTATATATATTACATATATATGTACATACATACACACACGTATCTAGTTTCTTTTTTTTGAGATGGAGTCTCGCTCTGTCGCCAGGCTGGAGTGCAGTGGTGCAATCTTGGCTCACTGCAACCTCTGCCTCCCGGATTTAAGCAATTCTCCTGCCCCAGCCTCTCGAGTAGCTGGGACTACAGGTGCATGCCACCATGCCCAGCTAATTTTTGTGTTTTTAGTAGAGACAGGGTTTCACCATGTTGTCCAAGATGGTCTCAAACTCTTGACCTCGTGATCTGCCTGCCTCAGCCTCTCAAAGTGCTGGGATCACCAGCGTAAGCCACTGTGCCCAGCCCATGTCTAGTTTTAAATCATTGGATTTTATAGATCTGCCATCTTTTAAGTGGAGCACACTCTAAAATTCTGATTGACCAGGTCCTCTGTCCTGTATGATGCCACTGTTTCTAGGGGCTCACACTTCTCAAAGTAAGGCACCTTCTTCCCTAACCCCTAGTGTGGCATTTGCACCATGTGAAATGCTCAGGACTATGTAATAGATGAAGCCCCGCTGCTTTTGATTAATTTAAAGTCACAAAAGTTTTTTTTTAATAGGAAAATCAATTTTCAAATACTCAGATCCTTGAATAAGAAGAGTGTTGGGAAGTAATGAAAAATATCAAGGTCAGTTATAATTTTAATTTTCTTTTGGCATTTGGAATGTTGTATTATGGTGGCTCAGCAGCTGGAATAAGCCATCATGCAGCATTCTGTACAGGAGTTTGGCTATTTAAGGTCATCTTCAATCAAAGAAGGAGGAAGGGAAGCAGTGTACGCACAGATCAAATATTTCCCTCTGCCCAAGTTTGCTGGCATCCCTGCCACTGACAACAGTGGCCGTGTTATCCAGTAGCTGGGAGCTAACTGATCTCAGCTATTTGTGGTTTCAAAAGTGGTTTTCCTAGAGCAGTAATTAGCATGAGGCAGAAACAAAGTGTAGTTTATTCTGTTTCTCTCCTTGTTGGGTAAAGCCTGACTGCTTATCAAAAGCAGAAAGCACTCACTCTGACTATCTTCGCCTCTTTATGCTCCCATCTTCACTTCTAGAAAAAAGACTAGAGAAAAAGGAAGGATGCAACAAAGTTGAAATATACAGAAAGATGAACTAATTCCGTTTAAGCTGCACCACTGAGCTGGTTGTGCAAACTTGATTTTAATAAGTATTTTGAGAGTACACATTTTTATTGGTTGGTTAAAGACACGTCACCACTATGGAGAATTGAAATATGATTTGGGTGTGGGTGCGGTGGCTCAAGCCTGTAATCCCAGCACTTTGGGAGGCCGAGACGGGCGGATCACGAGGTCAGGAGATCGAGACCATCCTGACTAACACGGTGAAACCCCGTCTGTACTAAAAAATACAAAAAAACTAGCTGGGTGAGGTAGCGGGCACCTGTAGTCCCAGCTACTCGGGAGGCTGAGGCAGGAGAATGGCGGGAACCCGGGAGGCGGAGCTTGCAGTGAGCCGAGATCGCGCCACTGCACTCCAGCCTGGGCGACAGAGCGAGACTCCATCTAAAAAAAAAAAAAAAAAAGAAATATGATTTGGACAGTTTCCGAACAAAAAGTATGCATTACCTGATTTGTCAGAATTTGCTTAAAAAGTGTAAAATCACTTCCTATTGGCTTTGTTATAAAAGAGTTGCTCTTGATAATTTTAAAATATATTCCTCTGGGTGTTATGTACTATATAATTCAAGAAAAAAATTTTATAATTGATGCAATAACTTTTCAACACTGTCATACTACAGTTTTACTCCTTCACGTTACTGATTTCTAATTGCTCTGAAAAATGTATTATGCTCATGAGTATAGTATATAGTTATTTACTGCATAAAAGCTTAGAAATATGCTTTGGCGAAATCATGAATTGCATATTACAAGTAACAGTGGACATTGTTGCTTTGGATTTCCACACATATGCTATTTGCAATTGTTTACATATGTTAGAATCCCTTGCATTTAAATAGCTCATTATGTAAATACGTAGAAAATACTTGGATATTTATTTTCATGGAAACTTCTACTTAATCACTGAATTAAGATGATATCTTAATGTTCACTGCTATATTTTATATTCAGTAAATAACACATAAATATTAAAGTCCAAAAAAATCACATTTAACTTTCGAATGTTAAAAAATAATGCTCCTATATGGAATAGATACGATTAGTTCATTCTACTGGACCCTAATATTGATGATGACAGATTTTTGGGTAAGCAGCCTTTGTTTTGCTTACCTTCTGGCTGGGACAGCTCCCATTTTCCATTGGGCAGTGGAGCCTTTGGCAGTAGAGAAGTTAATCGTCGTGACTTTATGGGCTGTGCACTGTGTTTTGTGCCATTTCAGTGTTGGGTCTAGGTTTGGTTTGGCCTCACTGACTTCCCCAAAGCCAGCAACAGTCCCAGGAAGCTAAGCCCAATGCCTTGGTTTGCAGCTCATTTCCAATCCTGTATTTAGGTAAGTAGTGTTTATATCGCTCGTTCTTTGAGAATTGCCCACTTTTGTTTTGGATCTATTGACATGCTTAGCCCTGCCACAGAATGACATCAGCTTTGGGAAGTCCATCCCTGAGTCAGAATCAGATGGGGCCTGGACAGGTGGTGATCTGGGGGCCACTAGAATCACTGTGGCGAGAGGAAAAGCTCATGTGTCGGGTGCTAGACCCAGACCCCAGGAAACTGGGGTTCTCATCCACAGTTCGCACAACACACTCCGCCCCTGTTAACCTTGTTCTCTTATTAACAGGACAAGAACTCCTGAGTTCTTTTAAGTTCTAACATTCTAATATTCTCTAAGTCTTTTGGCTAAACTATGATAATAACAAAAATTAAAAAGTAGAAACCACAGAAAGTAGTGAAAATGGCAGCTCCTATTCTAAGCCAACTCTAGAAAAGAAATGTGGAAAAGAAAGGCACGAAGAGGCAGTGAGGGAAAGTATAAATGTACTGGTGGCCAAGAAATATCCCTCTTTCTTGAGGGATATTTTGCTCAGGGGAGTCATAAACATCATTAGTAGTTTATTAGAAAAGCTAGCTATGTGAGTGAGATGATATATGTAAAACATCTACCTAGCAAATGTCCCTAAAATGGTGGTTCTAGTTACGCTCTGTTGTGGGAGAAGAGGAGGTAAGTGTCCTACTTTAAAAATGGTAAAGCTTCCCCTCCTCCCTGTGCTTTTTCTTTTTGTCACAGTCTGTCTTCTAGGGTAGACTTACCTGTTCATAGTTGATATTTTCTATGAGAAAATTTCATGCATTATTAAGCATATTTGACATTATAGTTATAATAACAAACTAACATTTAACTTTAACTCTCCTGTGTTCTTGATTTGAATATTCCAGTTGTGCTGAAACTCAAACACAATGAACAGCAATAAACATGAGTCACGTTGATGACCTCTGGCACCTCATCTGGGTCTCTGTATTGTTTAAGAATTAGGAGAGGCCGGGCACGGTGGCTCACACCTGTAATCCCAGCACTTTGGGAGGCCGAGGCAGGCGGATCACGAGGTCAGGAGATCGAGACCATCCTGACTAACGCGGTGAAACCCCATCTCTACTGAAAATACAAAAAATTAGCTGGGCATGGTAGCGAGTACCTGTAATCCCAACTACTCAGTAGGCTGAGGCAGGAGAATGGCATGAACCTGGGAGATGGAGCTTGCAGTGAGCCGAGATAGTGCCACTGCATTCCAGCCTGGGCGACAGAGCAATACTCCGCCTCAAAAAAAAAAGGAGAAATATGTCGCCAGAAGAAAAGCACACCAGGGCTAACCCACTGATCCTAGGAGAGTAATGTAAGCCACGTGGAAGCCTGGATCAGGCAAACCCCAGCCAGCCAGCAGATCTGAAGGTGATGTTGTTGGCTGCTGGAATGCTGTGGCTGTTTGCTCGCTAGCGTTACTGTGGCCATAGTGAACGGGCATAGCCCTGTTTCTGTTCTGATGGTCCATGCTTGTAATTCTGTCTTCCCTCTGTCTCAACTCCAACCCATCCTTCACAATTTGTAGACTACTGACTACTATTCTTTTTATTTTTTTGTTTTATGTTTTTTTTTTTTTCTTTTTGAGACAGTCTCACTCTGTCATCCAGGCTGGAATGCAATGGCCTGATCTTGCCTCACTGCAACCTCTGCTTCCTGGGTTCAAGCAATTCTTCTGCCTCAGCCTCCTGAGTACCTGGGATTACAGGCACCCACCACAACGCCCAGCTGATTTTTGTATTTTTCATAGAGATGGAATTTCACCACGGTGGCCAGACTGATCTTAACTCCTGACTTCAGGAGATCCTCCCACCTCAATCCCCCAAAGTACTGAGATTATAGACCACTATTCTTAAAGCACTCTTGTTGTCATAGCCTTCTGTTGCCCAACAGCTGTTAGGGGCTCCCTGTCTCTTATTGGATTAGTCCCCTCAGCCCCTCCTCGGTGAGGTCGCTGCCCCATGGCCCTTCCTCCATTTCAAGATGTGCTCACTCTCTTCCTATGTGTATGCTGCAGTCAAACCAGCAGCTTGGCGCACTCAAAATGCACCTGCCCTTTGCTCCCTTGTTTGTCTTCTTGTTGGTTTAGAGCCTGGATGGTCTGGCCTATACTGTTTATCAATTTTAAAACCCTAAATATTTTTCAGGATAAATCCTTGATATCATCTCTTCATGAATTCTGTGCCATCCTTTCAACACCAGGCATGTTGTGGTCTCCTTCTTTCAACATCATTAGTACTTTTTAAATAAAAAACATAATGCACGCTTTTTTTTGTGTGATATACTTGTCTTCCTGTTTCTTCATCACTCCTACCCCACCCTCTCTCCCAAACACTCTTGTATGCTTGACTGTAAGCTCTCTTTCTTTTTTTTCTATTTTAATTATTTTTTTTTTTTTTGAGATGGAGTCTCGCTCTGTCGCCCAGGCTGGAGTGCAGTGGCCGGATCTCAGCTCACTGCAAGCTCCGCCTCCTGGGTTTACACCATTCTCCTGCCTCAGCCTCCTGAGTAGCTGGGACTACAGGCACCCGCCACCTCGCCCGGGTAGTTTTTTTGTATTTTTTAGTAGAGACGGGGTTTCACCATGTTAGCCAGGATGGTCTCAATCTCCTGACCTCGTGATCTGCCCACCTCGGCCTCCCAAAGTGCTGGGATTACAGGCTTGAGCCACCGCGCCTGGCTTGTAAGCTCTCTTTCTTTTTATTTTCAGGCAGCAAAGGGTCTTCTAATTTTTGCCTTTTCTGTCGTTTGAAAGTCAGGGCGTTATGAAGTTGAATATGACTTTTAATTAAATTGAGTGGAGAAAAAATAGATTGTTTTTGCCCCATTACCTAAAACATCACCTACCGTAATGGAAAGGAATGTTTGTTTTATGTTATAGGGAAGGAACACAGTATACTGTGAGTCATTCTGTGTCCAGGATCCTTCACTCTGGGAGGGATGAACAGCTCTATATAGTCACAGGTCTATTTGACATCCCAGGGATCCTCAGAGTTGAGGAGAGTCAATGCTTGGCCTGGTGGGGCTGAGAAAGACAAGGCTTCGTCTATGCTGCTGTGGCTCTCAGGACCTGGGCTATCAAGGGTGGTCTAGACGAATGCATTCCCAAGGGATTGGAGTAGCAGTTCTTGTAAAATTAGACACCATCTCAGATCTAATTAGATTCCTAAGAAAATTGTGCCCATTCATTTGATTAATCATTGTTCGTTCAGTTTAGAAGTAACGATACATGGTGATTTTAGTCCAGCTATTCTGAGATACCAGAAATCCCATGAACACGCTACATTCGTGATGTATTTAACACGGGAGTCTGTCGTGCCTTACCATATTCCTTGGGGCCTCTAAGAGGGAAAGTTTCACCTAGAATTAGGGGCCATGAGTGCATAAGCCGCTACTAAAGGTGGTGGGTGGTTAGAATAACCAAGTTTCACCCACAAATCCCTGCAGTATCTAAACCATAGAAACCATTCTTTCCGTCTTCTGTGAGCTGGGAAGTAGGAGCTGTGTGCTCTGGGCGAAAGCCATTTGGGCTGTTAGCAATGATGTCTGGGAAACTTTTCCTGCATTAGTTGTCTCAGGAAGTCAGTAGCTTTTTCCTTACCAATGACTCACCGAGCATATTTTATCAGATGTATGACTTAGCTACAGGGGGACTTAAAATTTTCCCCATGCTTTAGGGAATTGTCTGAGTCTTAGAACATTGGAGCAAATGATCCACTTTCTATGAGAGGACATGGGGGTCCTGTCGGCACTATTAATACAAAACCCTTGGCTGTATGGGAGGCGTCCTCTGGCCCCAGCCTCCCCTCCTTCTGCTCGCTGCAGGGGACAGGATACCATCCTGACCTGGAGCCAGGTCTTTCCCTGGAGCTTCATTACATACAACACCTGATTCTGATACAGATGTGCTGAAACCAAGGAGGGCTCACCAAATCACTGTGGCATATTCTTATAAGCTATGGAAAAAGACAGGTTTCTAAATGAACAGTTTCATAACTCTTCACTGAGTATTCGGCCCATCATGTCAGTTTTGATTATTGTGCAAAAAATAAAAATGCCTGCTTCTATTTTGTAGATTCACCAGCCATGCTCCATAGCAGAAAACTGTCAAGTGGTTGGATGCATGTGTTTCTATATAGAAATGTTTGGCATGGCTTATTGAATTGTGTCTTTTCTGTAATATGCAGTGACTTTAAGTGACTCTCTCTCTGTATATAAACACACACACAGATAAACAGCCATATAAACACACGCACATAAATACACATATAAACACATACATACATGTACACACAAGAATGTATAAATATGTCACTTTATATTTTTATTATTATTTATAAATAGGAAACGAAGTTACAATCCTTGAAATTATAATGGCAAGCACACAAAAGACACAGTTGCTGGCACAGAATTCAATTAACAGATAGCAATCACCCTTGGGTGACTGTGTGAGGTGGAAATATACAGGCATGCTAATAAGTAATATCTTAAAGCCACCCCGTTTATCAGCCCACAGCCAGACATGGGCACAAATGTGGGCAGACAGTGTTGCTCTAGGATATTTAATAAAAACCAGCTCTCTCCATTTAAGGATTTATGTTTAATCATTCCGCAACGTTTTATACATCCCGGCTGGCAAGCTTTTCAGATGGAACAGGTTTCGGCAGAAAATGCAAGGAGTTATTTTGCTCTACCTGGTTGAGGAGGGTGGGAGGGGCAGAAATAAGGAGAAGTTTGGGATGTTTTTTCCTTGTCGTTTTCTGACCTTCACACCACTTCAGTGTGCATCTGCTGGGTGAATCATAGCTTTATCTCAGGAAACATACAGAAGGCATTCATTAATACAGAACAGCCAGATGACTGACTCTCTGTAAAATAACATTTGCCTCAGTACAGGCTTCGTATTGCTTATAGCTACATTTTTCTAAGCTCGAATTTTAGTTAAAGATGAACATGGGGCGTTTCAAAATGGGGGTCTTTTTTTCTTTTTTATATATTATGGGGAGATATTTCTGTACTAGGTCAAAGAAATTCCTTAAGTGCCTTTGAAGATATTTTGTAGTGAGTACCAGCAAAGGGCAAAGAAAGGTTACCATACAATGGGGAGTGGTATAGCTTTCTAGAAGGAGAATGTGAATTTGTCAAAAGAATGCAAGCCTTCATATCAGACCAAAAGGAAAATTGTTTTACATTGAAATAAATCAGAAACCATGTTTATGGTTGCCAAGATTAAAATCCTCACCGCACAGAATGGTTCAAGAACAGCGTCTACTGGCATCTAGGTCATACAATTTGCCTGGAGGTGTTATGTTGTGTTTGCTACAAGCAGATGCCTGGGGGAATCTGACTGCTTAGCAGATGGCTTTGCAGGGAGAGTATCTTCTGTATTTGGTTCCTTGAATCAATCAAATCTTCTGTAAAGCTTAGTTCTTCAAAGCATAGAAAGAAGGGAGGGAAGAAAAGATGAGGATAAAAAAATTGCCTCACTGTAGGTATAGCTAAGGGAAGTAGGAATAGATTATACTTCAAGTGTATTTTTCAAGTACCTAGGTCTTTTGGAATATTTCTCCTTTCAGGTTCAAGTTTTATTTTTTCAAAGTAAGAAAAAATCAAATACCAAAACTGAGGCTGGTATAGACTCCAGATGTATAATGAGCAATTGGAATTTTAAATATAAATGTGGAGATAAAAAATGGTGCTGTTGGTTTAAGACTGAGAATTATTTGTTGTTTCCAGCCTTGGCTGACCAGAACCAAATTGAAGTCAAGATTCTGCTACCTGCCTTGTGCTGTTCAGTAGCCACTTCCTCGCTCCATGGCCTAACGTGTGGTCTTGAGAGATTTCCCTGTCTACAAAGTAACCTCAACATAATCTCAGAAAAATAATCCTCTCTGAAGGAAGTGGAACATGTCCCTAGGGAGATTGTCAATGCAGAGCCAACGCTTGTTCCCAACTTCTGTGGTTTCTCTTCTGTCAAGTAAATACGGGTGTGTGAGCCCAGGATTCGCTTTGCTGATGTCTAAAAGGATCAATCATTGTCCAATTTGGAGACAATGGTTTGTGGCCGAGCCAAAATTTTTACAATCTCTTAAACCTGCCATTTATGATTGAATGCAAACTAATGTGGGCATTAGGGAAACAACAGTGAAGATTCAGCTGGTGAACCTGGGTGCTTATGTTTGAGATGAGTAGTTGGAAATTTTCTAGAAGATGGGCAAGAGTTCCTCCAGACTTTTTTTTATTTTTCTTAATGTTCCTAAGTTTTAGCTATGTCATGGAATGTGTGTTTCTTATGAGTCTTGTTGCAACACACCATCTACAAAACTCCTGTGACCCTTGAAAGAAATAACAGCTCCCATGGGCTTCTAAGTACTTACAAATAATGAGTTAGGCTGTAGGAAACGTGTAATACAGAACAAGTAAGTGAATGACCATTCTTACTAAAGAATTAGGCTCAATTTTAGGGGAAATAATATTTTCAAATTTAATTTTGCACATAGTCCTGCAATCTTAATATTAAAAAATCATTATCACAGGCTTCTCTTGGTTGCGATAGGAAATTTTTAGCATTATTTTATGTGTTTCTGTATGTGCTTGGCTTGCACTGCTAATACACCATTCTAAATGGATCAGGTCTTGGAGAATTAGAGTTTAAAACACACACACACCCCACCCCACACATGCACACACACACACCACACACACCACACACACATACACACCCCATCCCACACATGCACACACACCACACACACCACACACACCACACACACACACCACACACACATACACACCCCATCCCACACATGCGCACACACACACACACACACCACACACACATACACACCCCATCCCACACACGCACACACACACACACGCGCGCGCACACACACACACACACACACCCCCCACACACACTGAGAAATACTGTAGTTGGTCAAATCAATAATCCATGTATCCAAGTTTTCTGCAGTAGAAGAAATACCAAGAGATTTTGAAATGTAAAAGAATATGGTTGCTTAAGATGACATCAGTATCAATCTTTTGAGATTAACTACAGTTACTTATTTAAAAATGCTTGGATGGATAGTACGATTTGTAGGAAATACAGGAAAATAAAACAGATGTGGTCCTGAACTCCGGGAATCTATAATCTAGCTGAGGTCATAGAATGGACATCATGATGTGAACATCCATAATATCCAAAATGCATGGAGATCATATCCGTGATATCCATCATATCCATGATATCCAAGCATTTTGAGACAAGTGTGTCATTAAGCGGTGACCTGTGTGTACTGGACTCTTAGTCCTGTGACCACTTAGAACAAGGATCTGGAAGAAGGGTAGGGCGTGGCCGGGCCAAGTGGGCATCATGGATATTAGGGGTTCATCAGACTCACTCCTTCATGAGGAAGTTATATCATGGATTTGTGCAAATTTTACATGACTCTTTTACAAAAATACAACATTTCTCTCTCTTAGACCATCAGGTTTGCAAATGAAGTGTTTAATTTGACCTAGATTTGCTCCTTTCTAAATTTCAAGGGGCATTTCTTCATTTTGTTATGTTTGAATAGAGATTGTTGGATGAATGAATGGCTCACCCCACTCATATATTTCAAGATGTTTTTAGACTTGAGATGTCTTGTCATGCTCTTAATGAGTGTGGCTGGAATAAACAGCGTTGCACAAACAACCTATTGAGGAAGGGTGTAAACTGGGACTTTGGGCAGTGAGACTTCCAGATGGGCTTTGTCTGTGGTGTTCTCTCTTGCCTGAGCTCTGGGGTTGGGGTGGAGAAGAAGGGAGGATGCTCTAAATTTTAGCTTAGGATGTGGAGCTTTATGAAGGTGAGGCAGTTGGACATCAAGAAGGAAAGGGGAGATTCTGGAGACATGAGCAGGGAAGGAATGCTGTCAGTGTTGGGACTCATGGAGGACATCAATGGAGCTGTAGAGACACAAAGGAAAATTGTTGAGATAATCCTGGTAAAAAGGTGATGAGTGCCTATAATAGAGACAGTGGAATTATGGGAAAGAAACCTGGAGCTCAATGCAGTAAAAGCCATGAACAGGAACTTGACACAGCTTGGTAACTGATTTTGGGGGTGAGGGAGCTGAGGAGTCTGGAACAGGGAAGCCACAGTGTCATGTGCTACAGAGAAGTGGAAGAGGATGAAGCTGAGCAAGCGAGGCAGGATTTGGTCATTCCAAGGTCAGTAGTGAATTTTGAGACAGTCATTTTGGTAAAAGGCTGAGAAGGAAGCAAACAGGTGGTAAGAATGTGGGCGCAGGAGTTTTCTGCTACTTTTCAAAGAAGTTGAAAAAAAAAAAAGGGAGCTGTAAGATCCAAAGAATTTCCTCCCCTACCTTGCGCTGTTCAGTAACCACTTCCTCACTCTAAGGCCTAACTTGTGGTCTTGAGAGATTTTCCTGTCTACAAAGTAACCTCAACATTATGTCTGGAAAGAATCCTCTCTGAAGGAAGCAGGACACGTCCCTGAGGAGACTGTCAATGCAGAGCCAACACTTGATCCCAACTTCTGTGGTTTTTCTTCTGTCAAGGAAATACGGGTGTGTGAGTCCAGGATTCACTTCACTGATGTCTAGAAGGATCAATTGTTGCCAAATTTAGAGACAATGGTTTGTGCTTAATCGTAAAGATCCACTCCTCTGTAGTGCGTGGCACTGTTGCTTCCCTGTTCCGGACTCCTCTGCTCCCTAATCCTTGACATCAGTTACTAACTTCTTTCAAGTTTACATTCAACAGGAGAATGAAGTGGATTTGTGGCCAGAGAGGAATGAGGCATAGGGAGGGAAAATGCTGAGGAAGAAAGAGCACACGCCATCAATGGGGTGAGGTCTTGGGGACGATGGTTGGGGTTGGGATTTGAGCTGTGGCCAGGAGGAAAAGTACTTGTCCCTCAAAGTCTGCCCTTGCTGGACTGGTAAGTAGGCGGGCTCGTCACTTTCTTCTTGAGCATTTTCTTGCCTGTTGTGTAAATTGGGAGTAATAATGCCAGCTATCTAAACCATAGTTAAAATGAAATACAAGTGTGTATGCAATGTGCTTAGCTCAGCATCTGAATAGCAGGCACATAGCGAGTGATGAGAAGTAGGACGAAGACAACAATGGTGACAATCTTGTAGCAGGCCTAGGAGCATGCCTAGGACGCTGAGTGTACTCAAACCATGCATGGATTCCCATGGAACCAGACAGTGAGGACCCTGGGAGGCACAGAGAGCAGCTTGCAAAGGATGTTATCCCATGTCATACTTGCCATCCTTTTACACGTAGAGTTAACACAGAGTTTTAGCATCCTGGGTTCTGGCCTCCTTTCAAGGAGCAAGGACTGGAGTTTATGAAGTCAGGGCCTGGCTCTTGAGGAGAAAACACGGCCACAACTGAGGGTGAGTGCAGGTGCACCCTGATGTGTGGTGTCCATGAATGGAAGAAGAGCTGGGAGCCTTCTTGAATGTGGTCTGAATAAAATTAAAATTTAAGCGGACTGGGCTGAGAGAAGAAGAGCAAGACAAAGGGGCCGCAATGCAAAGGACCCTCGGGAAGTAAGGACAGGTGGAGTCACCCTATTACAGGGCACCTGGGGCTTGATCCAGAGAGGCGGGGACTATTCCAGGTGCTCAATCTGGAATGCCCCCGCATTGAGGGAGTGAGGGAGTGCCCCCACCCTCACTGCCACTATCATTGCCCAACTTTTGCCATCTGTGGTTGGCATCAGTGCTTGGAGATGCTGAAACTTGCATGGGGTAAAAGGTTTGCAGAATGACTCTTGCTTCAGGACCAGTTACATATAACAGAAATGAAGGGAAAGGAAGGGGAGGGGAGGGGAGGGAGAGGGGGAAAGAGGAGGGAGAGGGGACAGGGATGGGGGAAGGGACGGGGAGGGGGGAGGGGAGGGGAGGGACAGGGGACAGGGAGGGGATGGGGAGCAGGGAGGGAAGGGAACAGGAGAAGGGGAGGGGGAGGAAGGAGGGGAGGGGGAAGGGATGGAAGGAAAAGGAAGAGAAAGAAAATTTAAAAAGAAAAGAAAAAGAAGAAGGAGGGAGGAAGGGGCCCAAATAGTAGAGAAACATTTCACCAGCACCTGGGCCATGTGTGGTCATTCCTGCAGATTCTTACTGTCATTGGGAATGGGGGCTTTCCTCAGTCCCCAACAGGCATGTGTGAGGAAAGTGACCTGCGGCCTGCCTGGCTGCCCTCCATGAGCACCCACTCTGCGTGTTTGAAAATATGGTGGCCCTCGTCCTCTGAGGCGGTAATGCACGTGGTGCCTCGTGGATTGCTGTATTTTCTGAAAATGCTGAAACTTTTCCTTGGAGAAAATTCCCATGTCTTTGATGTGTCATTGTTAGTCCATTTCTAATAAAAAAGGAGCCTTTGCTTGGGTCAAATCCTGCATTCTACCACGAAGGCTCCTTTGCCTTTCTCCTTTCCTTTGAACGTGCATGTCATGCTTGGAAAATTTCCTCTTCGTATTTGTGCTAAAAAAAAAAAAAATCCAAAACACCTTAATTGCATGGTGGAGAAAGTGTTTTTCAGGAACACTCTTGTTTCCTGCCTACTTCTAGGAGTGAAAACCAGGGATAATTTACACCCTTCTCTCAGATTAATATTTACCTCCTTGAATTTTGGCAGGAAGTGCAAATGTCAGTCTCTCTCTGACTATGACATAGTTTGAAGCCAATCAGGAACAAGGTAGCAAAAAACTGTTGCAGGAACCCAAGTTTCCTCCCAAGAAATGATGAGTGACTAAGATAGCACCGGTACAAAAATGTCATAGCTCTTGGAGTTGGAAGGTGGCCTTTTGAAGAACCATGTTGCCTGGTCCTGGCCCGAGGCATGTCAGATAATTTCCACCACTGGCCAAGTTCATAGCCATCCTTTCCAATCCACCTCAGAGGTTGTGTCTTATGTTACCATGTTACCCTTTTCAGGTTTCCCCAGCAGTTCCTTTCTCCATCTCCTGTGGCCTAACGGCTTCTTGCTTATATCTCTGAAAGCATTTATCCTATGGAATTGGCTGCCAGCTTCTCTGTCTCCAAGAGGACAAGGGTTGGCATTTATCAATGTGTTTCTCATTCCCACTATAAAGAGTTAATCTGGCACAGTCATATATTAGTATAGTAAACATGCTTTATGCTTACATACTGTTGGTGGGAATGTAAATTAGTTCCACCTCTATGGAAAACAGTATGGGGATTTCTCAAAGAACCAAAAATGGAACTACCATTCAACCCAGAAATCCCACTACTGGGTATCTACCCAAAGGAAAATAAAGCATTATATTTAAAAAGACACCTGCGTTTGTGTATTTATTGCAGCTCTAAGCGCAATAGCAAAGTCATCAAACTAACCTAAGTGTCCGCCAATGATGGACTAGAAGAAAATGTGAGGTATACAGCATGGAATACTATGCATCCGTAAAAAAGAATGAAATCATGGCCTTTGCAGCAACATGTTTGGAGCTGGAGGCCACTATCCTATCAGAAGCCTATCAAATATTGCATGGTCTCATCTGTAAGAGGCAGAGAAAAAATGGATGCACGTGGACATAAATGGAGATAATAGACACTGGGAACTCCAAAAGCGGGGAGGATGGGAGAGGAGTGAGTGTGGAAAAATTACCTATTGGGTACAGTGTTCAACATTTGGGTGACAGGTACACTGGAAGCCCAGTCCTCCTCATTTCACGAGCAATTCCCATCTAACAAACAAGCACATGTACCCCCGGAATCGAAAATAAAAAATTGAAAGAAAGAAATTATCTGACCTACTCTGATTCACTGTAGGTGGTAAGACTGTAATTCCAGAGAGGATCCTGCCACATATGCAGAAGGAAGGAACGCTGCTCGGAGAGGCCAAGAAGAATCCGGACAGACAGGCCCTGCGGAGTCCCCTCTCGGCCTATCAGCATTAGATCACATCCTCCTTGTCCAAACGTGTCTCCACACAGCTGTCCGCCCTGTGTTGAACCTAAGCATAAACACTTGCAGCTTCTCCTGTGTTTTTGGTTCTTCATTCTGAAGGCTCCTATGTCTCATCAAACTATGATCAAATACATCTGTACGCTTTTTCTCCTAAAAGAATAAAAACAAAAACATGTTTTAGTCCTCACTTTATCACCAGATTACACAATTGAATTCTAGCAGTTTAAAACTCCTATCTTCAGGAGTAAGTGGTGAAGTTAGATGTGTACGTTCAGCAGTAATGCAGTTATCCTAAACCAGATACTTTTCACTTTCATACAGAAGTTTAATTGGCCCATTAGAAATTCCTAGAATTATTCTTTCATATTGCCTTCAAAATCTTCATTAAACACTGGCTAATCAGAGAACTAACGGATATTTACTGCCATCAAGCCAAGGTCCAGCCAAGAAGGTTGCAGTTATGGTGCCCCCATTTCTGGTGGATACCTGGGTCCCCATCACTCATGAGCCAGGTATGGCCCTCAACCTTCTGCCGTGATGGTTGAGGGTTGAGGGCTGTACCTGGCTCATGAGTCCAGGAAGGGAGTGAACATTCTGCTGCTGCCTAAAGTGTAGTAACTTCCAGCAGCCAACATGCCCTCCTTTGGTTCTGCCATCTACCCAGGCCAGAGGATGTAGACCCCAGAGTGGGAATTGGCCTTGGGAGATTTGTACAAACATCAGTGGGGTCTCCTGACCCAGAGCTTCTGGGGATGCAGAGATGCCCAGACCATCTGCAGCATCTGGAGACAGAGTCCAAAACATCCTGCTCACACTGACCCACTAAAACTAGCCACAAATAGCCCACTCTTAGATATGAGTTCCAAATCAGAGCATTTTAATGGAAAGTTTAATGGACAGTTTAGGTGATGGTGTCATTCATTGTGCTTGAAGTCCCAAGGCGAATTTCATTTCCTACTCATTTCTGTAGAGTCCTTTGAAATGGCCCAGCTTGCCCCGGTGAATTTTTTTTTTTTTATCACTCCTGGGCCCCAGCATAGTGGAGAGGGCAGGGTTGGTGGCACCCGTGCAGCCCATCACCACCCAATCTTATTCTCAGTTCCTTTGACAGTTGGGGCTTCTACAGTTCCTCAGAAGTGATGGAGGATTGTTCTACCTCGACCTACGCCTTCTCCTTTACTGGACACTCTCAATGTTGAGAATCATACCCAATTTGCAGGGTCCTCTTGGGTTCACAGCAAATGCCAGAGTATGCTCTTTCTCCCACTTTCACCCAGTCTGAACATCCAACCCTTTGGCCGTGCATTCAGTCATAAACTCACCCTTAACCTAAAATACCCTGACACTGAGTCTTCCCACCCTGCACATTCCTGGCCAGCCTCCTGGTGACTCAGTGCCGCATGTCTGTCATTAGCTGTCCGTCTCAGCCACTGCCGTCCTCCTTGAATTGCAAGTATCTAGAGGACAGGGGCTGAATCCCTGCAGTGCCGTCTGCAATTCTCAGACCTGCCTTCATCACCTCTGGTAACTAACCTGACCTCTGGTTTGGGCTGCCTGTCTTTTTCGCGCTGATGAAAATGCATGCAAAGCACACCTAGTAGGGGGTGCAGACCTGTAAGTGGCCTTACTTTCCAGATTGTTCATGTGCCTTCTTAGCACCTAGCATTTCATTATTTCACCTCCACCTTGTTCCAGATGGGTTTAAGGCATCATCTTGGAACATGAATCGCCACAATAATGAGTGAGGACAAACTTTCATAGCTTTTGCAGAGCAGAGTGACTGGTCTATGACAAGCCTTTTTGCAATTGTGCATTTTCATCTACATTCATCTTTCAGCTCAATCATCATTTTCCTTTTTTTTTTTTTCAAGTCTCATGAGTCTCCAAATCATAGCAACTGCAACCATTTTTCTGTGCAAAGGGCTCTGCGAAGTTCCTAAGCATGGTCTTCTTTAAGCCTCGACATGACCCTGTGATAGAGGTAGTGGATTCTGTTACATCCGTTGCAAAGATGAGAAGCTGAGAATTAGAGAGATTAGTGCTCTTTCCCGAGGTCACAGAGAGCAAGTGGAGGGGAGCAGGACTCTTTCTGCTGCATCTTTTGGCCCATCGCATACTGCGCTGTCCAGGTGAGAGCACTCCACAGGTGAGGGGCATTTCAATGGAGGTGGCAAGGTTACCCTGCAGAGGTCAGAAATGCTGAAAACCATCTCAGTCAGAAGTTCCAGGACTTGGTGGAGTCAGGGAGCCAGAATAAATGCTCAGTCATCTCTAGGAGGAACGATGAGCTGGAATGCCAGTGAGGTCTGAGAGGTGGTCTTCGGGGGAAGTTGCCTAGTCTTTGTATGGGACCTCCAGCTTTCACACAGCCTCAGGGAAGAATCTTATAAAAACTGCAAGCTAAGCACAGGCTTAGAAAGACATGTGGGCACTGGTAGTTGAGTGAGGAGAAATTCTCCACTTTGCTTCTCTGGGACTTGTTTTGAATGAGCAAATGGAAATTCGGCAATTTTAAGGCTAGTTTTCTAGGCTTCATTAATATTTCTCATAAGTCAAATTCTCTGCCATCGTTATTGGGTTTAAGTGAAATTCTAAATTTCTTTTTTTCTTTCTTTCTTTCTTTCTTTTTTTTTTTTTTTTTTTTTGAGTTGGAGTTCACTCTTGTTTCCCAGGCTGGAGTACAGTGGCGCTATCTTGGTTCACTGCAACCTCCGCCTTTCAGGTTCAAGTGATTCTCCTGCCTCAGCCTCCCAAGTAGCTGGGATTGCAGGCCTGCCCCACTGCACCCAGCTAGTTTTTGTATTTTTAGTAGAGACGGGGTTTCATCATGTTGGCCAGGCTGGTCTTGAACTCCTGACCTCAGGCGATCCACCCACCTCGGTCCCCCAAAGTGCTGGGATTATAGGTGTGAACCACTGTGCCCAGCTGAAATTCTAAAATTCTAATGCCCACTGCTTTTCAAAGACCCGGATTAAATGGGACTCTTAAAAGAAATGGCTTTTTGTTGAGTATGCCCCTTGGATAACCCGGGTTTCTGCAGTTTCCTTTTATCCTGTGAGAAAGATGCTAGTGATTCTTTACTCGTGAACAGGCGTGATGGAATCGCCTGTTTTAGTTACTGTAACAATGCTGTGTAGCAATTGTATTATTTGGAAATAATATACCATATAGAGTAACAATAATGTAATATCAAAGGACTCCTGTCTTGGTTTTAGATAACGGGAAAGCAGATTTTGTTTTCTTCTCTTAGTGGATGGTTTAAATTGCCATCAGCGAATCAGTGGTTAATTGATCATTGCGGACTTTTGGGTCCACTTACTGATAATTACATGAAGTCAGTTATTTTTAAAACTTCTTGATTTTTAAATCATGGCCTCTCATTTAGCCTTCCTAACTTTTTATGTGCGGGGAGGGAAGGGGTAGGTGAGCCAATGTGATATTACTGTCACAATATTACTGCCGTTGAATGACAGAACTTTTGGGGTCTCAAGGGTATGTCATCCAAAAGTTAAACTCGGCTTTTCATTTGATAAAACACGTATTTCTATCCTAGGTTACTTTGCCAATAAAAGTAGCAAATGCGGTGGATAACCCGCCAAGGTACATACCAGGTTCCCTGACAAAGTCGCATTTCTGTGTTTTACAGAATTTCTACAGTGTGCGATGCTGTGGCTTATTCAGAAATGTTGACGGGAAGATAAGAGAAAGGAGGAATGAACAAGAACAGGACTAGGTGGTTTTGTGGATGATAGCTTTCTATCCCCAGTGAAGATGGGTCCAGCCTCCCCTGGCCCTTTGTTTCCGATGTATTCATGTTGACTTCTATTCTCAGAGCCCGGCTGCCCTCTGCCAACTATCTGTGACGGTGGAGGCCTGCCTTGGGAACACTCCGAAGCTTCCCAGTTCCTGTGTTTGTAATACCACAGTGCTCTGCCCGCAAAGCCCTGAATGGTGTCTTTGTAACAGCATGCAAGATATTTAAGATGTTAAGGGGCCACATTACCAAAGAATGCCTTTAAAAAGAGGAAAATTAAATGACCAATAAAGAAGGAATCCTCACAAGTTCCTATTGTATCTTATAAAAGGGAGCACTGATGTATTTAGGTCTAACTCCTCCAGGTCTTCAGGAAGTTGCCAAGCTCTCGCTCCACTCCTCCCCTTCAATGGGAGCCAAGGCTGAAATCTAAGTCCAAATTAATGAATCTGTTTCTAAGTTTGGGAAGGAGCAGCTAAACCACAGCTGTGAGTCTCGGGTCACTAGGGATTTCTATTTCAAATGCAGCCAGGATAGAATCTCTGAATTTATTTGATTTGGGAACAGGATAAGAAATTGATAATATCTGATTTGTAGATTAGCCCTGGAGGAGGAAATACTAATTTCAAATATCATTCATCTTCCTTTTTATCTAGTCTCTTCAAGCTGTAATGAAATTAACCGAGGACTGAGTCCAGCTTGTGGAAACCTCAGAGGAGTTTGCACATTGAACTGGCAAATTAATCTGTGAACAGCCCACAGTTCAGCATTTATTTAGTCAATATTCAGTGAATAATAAAGGTGGAAAGCACATTTTTTATTTGTCCATTTACTCATGGAAATATTTTCATTCAAGACTACACCTTGAGATTTATTTCTCATTTCAAAAATCATACATTTTCCACCTAATTGCAGTTTCTTTTTGCTCCGATGAAAACCTGAACTATTCAAGTAAATGTATTTACAAGTTAAACTTAGCAGACTCATTTGGAAGGAGAATTAGAGCAGGACTCAGGAGATAAGAAATATGTTTATTTCAATGGAGAAGTTTATCATGGAATGGTCCCAAAGAGTTATGTAATTAATGTAATATGAGATACAATAAACAGATATAAACTATTAAAATTCTGCATAAAACAGAATTTCAGAATCTGGAGATCATTAGGAAATTTCTGCCCTTTGAGTATATTATAAATGGGATGAAATTATTACATATCATGCCTCCCCACATTCCTGTGAGGCCTATGGGTATTACCAATACATGTATTCGATGAATGGTGAGAATGTATAGTGTCATTTATTGGATGGAATTTGGACCCAGTCAACTGGGCTAGAATTCTGGCTCCAACACTTATTATCTGTGTGAACTTGAGCAGACCACGTGAATTCTCTGAGCCTCGGTGTCTTATCTGTGTAGTAGGGAAAATAATAAATCAATGATAGGTAATTGCCCAGGTTTAAATGACATAATTGACTAGCACAGTGCTGGGATATAGAAAGCACTATATGAGGAATTCTTCCTGTTAAAATGATACACCATATTCTGTACTACACATTTGAAATAGTAAGACCAAGACGTCATTTTCAAGGAACTCATAGCAAGGAAGGAAACGTGTAAGCAATTAAAAATAAAAGCAGCATTAAAAATTTTGGCATACAAGTCCCAAAAAAAAAAAAAAAAAAAACCTACAAAGTCAGGGAGAATGGTCTTAGAGAAGGTATATGGAGATGACAGAATTGAAGAGAAAGCCAGCCATGTGTGCACAGGAAGCAGTGCTTGCTTTTGGATTCACACATGTTGAGAAAACAGATCATTAATCAGTGAATATTTGACTCATAAAAATGACTGAGTGAACAAACAAATGAATAAAAAACAAAAACAAAAATAAATGAATGGATTTGCAACCAGACAAGTGCTCAAGCAAAGGGGGCATTATTTTTAATTGCTTACATATTTCCTTACTTGCTATAATATGAGTTCCTTGAAAATGGTGTCTTGATCTTACTATTTCAAATGCATAGTACAGAATATGGTGAATCATTTTAACAAGAAGAATTCCTTATGTAGTGCTTTCTGTATCCCAGCGCTGTGCTAGTCAATTATGTCCTTTAAACCTCGGCAATCAGCCATCATTGATTTATTATTTTCCTTACTACACAGATAAGAAACTGAGGCTCAGAGAGTTCAAGTGATTTGCTCAAGCTCACACAGATAATAAGTGATAGTGTAGCAGGACAAGCCGCAGACAAAACCCCTCAGACACCGAGTTAAAGAAGGAAGGGCTTTATTTGGCCGGGAGCTTCGGCAAGACTCATGTCTCCAACAACCAAGCTCCCCGAGTGAGCAATTCCTGTGCCTTTTAAGGGCTTACAACGCTAAGGGGGTCCACGTGAGAGGGTTGTGATCGATTGAGCAAGCAGGGAGTACGTGACTGGGGGCCGCATGCACCAGTAATCAGAACGGAACAGAACAGGACAGGGATTTTTACAATGCTTTTCCATACAATGTCTGGAATCTATAGATAACATAACTGGTTAGGTCAGGGGTCGATCTTTAACCAGGTCCAGAGTGTGGCGCTGGGCTGTCTGCCTGTGGATTTCATTTCTGCCTTTTAGTTTTTACTTCTTCTTTCTTTGGAGGCAGAAATTGGCCATAAGACAACATGAGGGGTGATCTCCTCCCTTAATAGAGCCAGAATTCAAGCCCAGTTGACTGGGTCCAAATTTCATTCCATAAACACGACACTACACATTCTCACCATTTATCAAATAAATTAATGAATTGATAATCCATTAATTTAACCACTGAGGTTAATTTAACATTGAAGGTTAATTTAACAACCTTCAATCCATCCTAGATCCGATGTTTAGAGCTGGAAGAGACATTAGAGATCATCAGGCATAGCCAAAATTAAAAACGCCAAAAAGTCTAAGATCAAAGAGTTTGTGGTTAGAACTAGAATCCTGGTCTGCTCAGTCTGTCAATTCTCATGTCATGTGGTCTCTCTGTAAGTTTCTCTACAATGAATGATCCCAATTGGAGAAGGAAGTTGCCGTGGGTCAGGAGGGTTAAAAAATAACAGGAAAAAAAAAAAAAAAAAAGAGCTCCAATGGGTGAAGGGCAAGATGTTCTGAAAGACAGAAGAGAAAGGACGCCTACAAAGAGACTCCCAGAGAGAGGGAGTCTCTAGGAACCCATTTTCTGAGATAACATGCATTGTGAATCACTCATAATGCCCTGCTTCAGGGAATAGTAATCAGAGTGTTTCTCCCATGTTCTGTTCTTGGAAATGCATCTTGGAATAACTTACATTCAAGGACGGATAAAGAGGTTAAACCTTTAGGTTTTCATTCGAAAGAGGGACCCGGGTTCCCTACTCTGATGGCAAAGCTTGTTGTATACCCTGCGGCATGTTTCAAGAAGCCCTTTGAGTTCTTCTGGTTTATGAGTTATCTCCAAGATGGGAGGTAGAGCAGGGCACAGGCTCACCCACACAGCAGAGCCAGAGCTCATCACAGCTGCCCTCCAGGCTGTTGGGTTTTGTTTGGATGCTGCAGTAATTTCTGGCGATGAACGAGAGTAAAGACTGCCCTCTGGAGCAGCTGTTTTACTGCCCCTCTAGGAGAATGGGCTCTGGACTTTTCAGTTTCCCAGACTAGTATAATCTTCCAAAGACAGTGAAGTCTGACCGGGTTGCCAAACCTGTATTTTGCCAACAAGGACATTATAAAGGAAACCAAATAGATACAACTATTACCTCATATATGTCGTTAGAATTTCATAAGACATTTAACATTTCACGTGAAAAAAGAGGGAAGAAAGTTAAATTTGGAAAAATAAGACAATGCTCATGACTGTATTTAGCTTTATAGAAAACTCTCTACATTGTCATTATTTTTCTCACCTCAACATGAACCAATAAAGATTTTGGCAAGGATCAGTCATGATTCCCCAAACAGTTTTTGCATCTGATCTCAGGACCCAAAATTTAGATGTAAGAAGGATCTTGTATTTTCTCAGCCTGACTGTCAATAGTACCAAGTCGCAGCCAGCAACAACTGTTCACAATGGAAGGACGCCATCATTCCTTCAGACAGACGAGTCTCTCTTCTTTCTTTTCCTGCTTCACTAAAAACACTCTGTGTGTTCACAGTATTGCCAAACTTTGGACCCACGTCATCCTGCTCTCCTACTGAGATGTTCTGTTGGCCTCCAGCTGAGGCAGGACAAGTCAGGAAGGTGGTCTTGGGCTGTAACAGCTCCCAGGACCCCCACTTGTAAGTGCTAAGCCAACGCTGAATCTTAGCTGTTCTGCACACTCTTCCCACATTAGTTCCCAAATGTGCAGTTGGCACAAGAATCCCAACAGCCAGTGCAACTGGCTTTCATCAGCAGGTTCACAGCTGTGGGGTTCCTGTTGCCGTCTGCATGTGGTTTTGGAGCGTGATGTGAGTCTGCATAGAGACACATCCATGCTTTCTGTTGTTTCCTTGTGAAGGCAAAGGGAGACCTATGAAATGAAACTCTCTCTACTGTCTTATTCACCTGTAATTATTTTTTCTTAATTCTTTGTGACTTACCTAAATTGTGTCCTTCACTTTTTACTGGGTTTCTTGATTGGAGGGATATTGATATTGGGAGAAAGGTGCCTTTTGACAATCTACTGAGCTGCAGCCTTCAGAGACCGAGATCCCAGGATGCTTGCCTCCTGTGGAGGAATTGCTCAGCTCTGTATGTGTGGCCTTTGTTTGCTTTCAGCTCACAGAACACTCGTGTTTGCATAGGTACAGTAGAAGGTGACAGTGATTAGAAATGCATTTTTGAGAGGCAATTACACATGAACAGGGCTTGGATCAGTGACACTATGTCTGTGCTCTTTAGCTTGAATGACACAATTAGGTGCTTTTTTGTTTGGTTTTGAAGAACCCATTCAAGAACATACTGGAAATGTGTGAGCAAGTGGATTTGTTGAAATATACGTATTTTTCAGTCTTTGATTCTTTGAGGCAGGCATAGGGTGGAGGCCATAAACCACTCAACGTATCAACAAATGTCTACCCTTGCCTTGCACTGTGTCAGGGCCTTGTCAGGAGATGGGTAGGTAGTCGCATGGTCATTCCTGACTTGGGAAGGGTCGGACCAGGAATAAGCCTCTGTCACAACCACAAACCCACTGCAGCTGTGTCCACGGCTTCTCCCAGACAGCCCTGCTGTATGGCCAAGAAGGTAAACGCAGTGGGCTCTTCTTAGAATGAGAGAAAACTACACTTCTAGGCTGTGCCTGGGTTCATGAAAACAAAATAGTGTCTCTGACTTCTGTGATATGTCTCAGGGCATTCAGTTAGTCCTTCTTTTTTTTACTCAATATGTATTTATCCAGCACCTACTATTTACTGAGTGTTGGGGACACAAAGATCAAAGGCAGCCGCTGTCTTTAAGTCAAGTCAGAAGATGAGAACAAATGACATAATCTTGTAATACTCAACAGAAATAGCATGTAGGGTACCAAGAAGTCATCAGTGGGGACTTGGTGAAGTTTGAATGATGAATATACACCAGAAAGGGGAAGAATGTGTGTGTGTGCATCTATGTGTATGTGGGTGAGCCTGCATGTGTGTGTATGCATGTGCATGTGTGTGCATGTATGTGTTTGTGGGTGAGCATGCCTGCATGTGTGTGCATGCACATGCACAAGCATACATGTGTGTGGACAGGCATGTGTGTACATATATGTGTGAGTGTACATGCACATGCATGTCTGCATATGTGTGCATGTGTACAGACATGTGAGCATGCATGTGTGTGTGTTTATGCATGTTTTAGTGTGTTTGCATGTGTGTATTTTTGCACACATGTATTCTTAGTTTGCCTTTCTTCCTTTTTAACTGCATTTATACCAATCGTGGTTTGCTTTGTGAGGAGTTTTGTTGTCAGGCTGCATCACCCCTCTGCCCTGACAAAGATCTGAGCACCTCCCAAAGACACAGTTTTCTGCCAACCTCTCAACTGATAGTTACTTCCCACATAACACACTGTACATTCCACAGGAACTGGAGGTGGCGTGGCATCATCCTTGCTCTTTCTGGACCCTTATGTGTTTTTCATTCATAAAATAAACAAGCAAAGCAAAAGATAAGCCCCCCAGCATCTTGAAAGCACATGCCCCCAGATTGTTCCCAGTGTGGCCTCTCTGTGTTGAAGTTATCTGTTGTTCTCCAGGCAGTGCCAGAGTTCTGCTACCATATCCCTGTCTTTCTCTGCACCAATACTCTGACCCCCATTCCTGGTGAGTTTGCCATCCAGGTAAAGGGTCAGTGAGCCCCTATATCTGTTCCTTAATTCCCTCATCTCCTGTAGAAGCTCTTCTCCCCCCACTTCGGCTGTCCACTTTCATGACCATTTCCTTGTAATTTGTATGACCGATAACCGCACTGCCTACAACATTTAATTAAAGCATCCCATTCTCGAACCTAACCTTTTATCTTTCCAGCTCCCTTTGCTGATACTTCAGCACCAATAAGACTTCGTCTAAACCCAGGCCTCCAATTCCTTTTTTTCTCCCCAGCTTTCAATGTCCCTCCCTCCCTGTATCTCCTGTTCCCCTCCTCACCCAGCTTCGATTTCATGGACCATTACTATTGCGACTCCCTTGAATACCTCCTCAGTGCCCTCGTCCCTCTATTTCTCCATTACACTCTCTAAATAAACCAAGTTTTAATTAAATCCAACTCTATTAGCTGTGTGTCCATACCAGGCCAGTTGAACGTGGCCTGGGAAAAATGATCTAATTGTGCTGTTGGTGGTGGGAGGAGTGTCTCACTTTAAATTTCTTATCATGAATGCCAAGTGAATCTTCAGCACTGCCTGGCAATACTAGCACACCTCTCAGCTCAACTCACCTTGTCTTCCAAATGTCCATTCCATACTGCTTCCTCTCCTTAAGTGCCCAATAGTGCGGTCTGTCGTTCTCAGTCTCAGCGGAGGACTTCACATCTTTTCTCTGAAAAAATAGAAATAATATATAGGAAAATTCCTCATGTTTTCATCATAAATCTGCCTATCTGTAATAATGCACCGAGAGCTGGTTTTAAAACCCACACTTAAAATCCGAGCAGTCACTCCGGCCCAAATCTTGGTAGCTGTCCTTGATCCCTCTCTTCCTCTCACAGTTCCTGTTACCCCAGCAGACTGAGATCAGAAAATACTTACCTCCCAAAATCCGCTTTGAAGCCCGCTAAGTCCCACCTTCCACACCACACCCAAACCCAGTATCTTTGTGTCTCGTCTGAGCCATTGCTATAAACTCTTGACTTAGGTGGCATTAAATTTACCTACTATCAACTCCAATAAGCCAGTGGCTTAAATTATTCTGTGTGAAGTTGGTCCTTCACACAGAATAATTCCAGAGGTGGCACATTCCAGACTGGTGTAGAGAGTCTGATGGTTATCAGAGACCCAGGCTTCTGACACCTTCCTGCTCTGCCATCCTACAGTCAGCTGATTGCCCCTGATCCCTGTGTCTCTCTGGTCATCCCTGGACTCTTCTGACCAAGCCAGGAGGCACAAGGAAGGCAAATAGGATTCATGCCACATGCCTGTCTTCCTTGCCAGCGAAGTTCTCAGAAATCCAGAGCAACTTCTGATTACCTCCCTTCTGCAACTCTTATCTGAAGAAGGGCAAGTAAATAGTTTCTGAGATAGCTATCTGGCCTTCCAGGAAAGTCATTATAAACTTCCTTGCTGAGATGCGTTGGCTGGGCAGGTCATCTGCAGTGCTTGCTGAGCCCACGCCTGGTCTCACTGTTTCTGTGATCTCCACCCCAGTCCATCTCCACACAGCAGGCGGCGCGATTTTAAACTGTAAATCAGGACACATTACTCTCATGTTTAAATTGTTAAGTAGCTTCCCATCACCCTTAAAATCAAAGGTTTTTACCATGTCCTTCACGGTTCTTCATGATCAGGTTCCCAAATCAGCTCTGCTCATCCTCTCTCAGGCTCCTTCATGCTGCTCCTCCCCAGCCACATTATTTTCTAAACATATCAAGCTCATGGCCACGTCTGATATCTTTACACTTGCTGATTTTTCTTTTCTTTTTTTTTTTTTTGGAGACAGAGTCTTGCTCTGTCACCCAGGCTGGAGTACAGTGGCACAATCTCGGCTCACTGCAACCTCCGCCTCCTGGGTTCAAGCAATTCTCTGCCTCAGCCTCCCAAGTAGCTGGGACTACAGTCACCTGCCACCAGGACTGGCTAATTTTTGTATTTTTAGTAGAGACGGGGTTTCACCATCTTGGCCAGGTTGGTCTTGAACTCCTGACCTCGTGATCTACCCGCCTTGGCCTCCCAAAGTGCTAGGATTACAGGCGTGAGCCACCGCGCCCGGCCTTAATGTTTTTTTTTTTTTTTTTTTTAATCAATGTTGACCAGGTTGGTCTCGAACATGTAGCCTCGCCTCCCCGAGTGCCAGGGCAACCGGCCTGAGCCACCGCAACTCCAACTTGCTGATTTTTCTACCAAGAACCCTGGTCGCCGGATGTTGCCATTTTCTTCTCCTTCTCTTCAGTCATATTCCTGCTAATCTCTTACCTGCTCTAATCTCCCTTACCGTGACCACCCCGTAATTCACATCCTCTTCTCCGTCGTTCCATAGCCCAGCCTCACGGAGGTCCTCCATCTTGCCTAAATTCTGGCAGCATTTTTATTTGCTTAATAATTATTGTCGCCATCTTCACTACCTTGTAGCTCCATGAAGGCAGGGAGTCTGCCTCCTTCACCAATTCCTAGAAGGGTGCCAGAGTCTAGTAGGGTCTAAAAGATTGTTGAATGAGAGAATTAATGGATTCTAATTTTGAGGCATTGGTTTTGCTTTGTTTGTAAAACCTAAAAAGGCTTGTTAAAGGAACATCTCTATAATTTAGAAAAAAACTTCGAAGATGCTGCTAAAACTTTGCAAACTTCAGCTTAATACATTTTCTTGCAAACGTGAGGTTTAAGATACTAACAGGAGGTTGTCCATGAGCATACTTGAGTATATTGGCTTTCTAGAGGTCATCAGAAACAATGAAACTAGTATTTTGAAGTATACTGTTGAATGCATATCAACTGAACACATACTGTACGTGTTAATTATGAACTGTACATTCCATTTTATTTAGATGGACATGTGGCTAGTTCACCTAGGTGATGCTATTTAACTATTTTACATTTGCATGAAAGACTTCTTACAATTTAGAAACCGTTGTAATACATTTCTGCTGTTTATGCAGTTTTTAAAAAGTGACTCATTTGAGTATGTAGCCATGGAGATTAAGCAAAATATAACACAGGCAAAAAGTTAAAAACAACAACAACAAAAACAACTCAATTCATCAGCAAGAGGCATGCTCCAAAGTTCCTTAGTTTACTGAAATCTAACAAATTGGTTAGCTTACAAAAATCTCGGAGTCGCTAGCAAGTTTATGTAAAGTCGTTGACCCGGACCCAAGGGTAGACCTCTTTAACACAATCAATACAGGTGCAATCAGATAAGAACATTCTACTGTTTTATTAAAGTGCATCTAATTCAAAACTCAATAACCCTCACACATCCTTAATCAGAGACGACATCCTGGGGGGCATTTCCATGAGTGATTTTAAAACTCTGACTTTCGGTTTGTTAGCAAGACTTTCTGCAAATAAGGATCTCAGAATCCCGTTTCTTTTCCCCTCCACAGAACGCCTGTCCCCCTCCTCTCCTTGCCTCCATGTTTTCGACTGTAGTAAACATGCTGAAGCTGTCCGCCCCTTTCCCTTTACAATGGAAAGGAATTCTCTGGGGTGGGCTTGGGAAAGTGGAGTCATCCTCCTTGGAAGGTAGACACCTGAGAGGCGCGGTGTCCCTGGGCTTGGCGCTGCGCACAGCACTCTCCTTCTAGGCCTCTGAACAGCAGCACCTGCGAGAATCCCAGAGAAGGACGAAGCCAGGAGGCAGGGATCTTGTTTTCAGAAGGAATGTGAACCAAAATATGTTCAGAACAAGAGAATGGCTGGCGCGCAGTCCTGGCACCAGGGATCTTCTTGGCGGTGGCTGCAGGCTTTCTGGGGCTGCCTGGCGCGTTCCGCTGTCACGCGTGAGAAGTTGTCATTTGGAGGCATTGAGGGGAACCTGGATTTATCTTCATGTGGTTAACCTGAAGTGTACTGCGAATATGAGGGCTGATATTCAAGGGTACCGTGTGTCTCAGTTGGGCGGGGCACTCGCTAACCCCCAGCCGGGGCGGAGAGCAGGGGCACCTGCTGCGCCAGGGGCACCTGGGGCCCGGCTCCCGCTACGCGGCAGCTTCTCCTTTGCAAACAAAAGTCCAGCGCATTCATTCTTAACACGACGTCTTTGACCTTTTCCAGGGTAAAGGGCAGCAACGCCAGCACCTTCTCCCAAAGCACAGCAAGTCTCCTCTTTGGCAGGCTGTTGATTTGCCTGCTCTACCTTGGACACTGCGCTGCGTCCACGCAGGGGGCTAAGCCCCACGGGAACCGAGCGTTTCATCAGGGTCACGCACCATGGTTAGGAGACTTTCTTTCTTTTTTTCTTTTTATTGCATACCTTATTTTCATCTGCATCCAGTTAGCAATATGGTTGAGAAGCAAGTGGAGAATTAACACCCACTGGAATTAAAACACTCAGCTCGCTCATTTCTACAGCATTTACCAGGAGCCTCTTCTGCTTGGAACCTGGCTAGGTGTTGGCCTGGACCCGTGGAAGGCATGCCCCCTGCTCCTCAGAGGCACCAAGTTCAGCAAGGGCGAGGCAAGCAGGAAAGAAGTTAACAGAAAAACAGGAGTGCGCTTTGCTGAGGAGGGACAAAAGAAAGAGCATCAGGCCACAGAGGCTGATGCTGATGAATAGCCACACCCAGAGCGTTTTGTACACGTAGATTCCAATGTGAATGGCTATGGTAATGACACCGGCGAGAATTGCGCAGTGAACAACTTGGGCAGCAGTATGTTGTGGTCCAGAGAGCAGCAGAGTTTTCTCTAGAGAAGCTCTGGAATAGCCTCACAACCAAAGGAGGGAAGATGGTAGAACAAATAGAAATTGACCAGGATATGAGGAGGGAAAGAGGTATTGCAGACAGAGCCAACAACAAATGGGGCAGTTCAGAGCCTTGGGGAGAGCTCTGTATCAGTTGGTAACTTTGTGCCAGGTGAGCCAGTCCTGTCACAATGCAGCTATGTTATGCTGGTATCTAGGAGGGGAAAATTGTAACTAGCCCCAGAGTGCTAGAAGGAGATACACTGTTCCACAAAATGAAGAATTTTTTTTTTTTTTTTACCATAATCCCAGAATTCTTCATAAGGAGCTCATGATGTTAGGAAGAGTCACGGTATTAAGGGGACTTGGGACTCCTGGGACAGCTCAAGGACCAGGAGGAACTCAAAGAATTTGCTTTGCTGCTTGGCGAGGAGAGGGAGAACACGGAGTACATGCACACACATACACACACACACATAAACACACATGCACACAAACCCAAACGCACACGCACAAACACGTGCATGCACGCACACATAAATACACATGCACACAAAAAAGCACAAACACATAAACATACATGCACACACACAAACACACACGCATACAAACGCACATACACATGCACACACACAAATACACGTGCACCCCCTGCTCCCCCCCACACACACATGCACACACACATAAATACACAAATGCACAAATACATAAACACACATGCACACACACAAATGCACACACATATGCACACACAGAAACACACATGCACTCTCCCCCTGCCCCGCCTGAGGAGAGGAGACATCAGCCCTGGGAAGGGGTTAAGAAACAAAGTGTTTATGCTGATTTCTGTGGGGGCGTGGTTTCTGGTTCCTGCCTCTGCCAGGAGGGGCGGGGATGAGCAGCTTATTTTCATGGAATGTAGAAAACTGCTGATTTCTAGAGTACATGGATGTGTGGGAGGAACTTGGGGAGCAGAGAAGGGCATCAGAGTAGGTCACATTGGACTGCTCTTCAGGGCTATGGCAGGAGCAGAAGTGTGGGATTTATAGATGCGAATTTATAGATGAGAAGGTGGGATTTATAGATGAGAATTTGAGACTCGTCTGCTCTCAGAAACAACAGTCGTGATTTTTAAATGTCCAATACTAATGCAGGCAATATTCTTAGCACCATGTGTGTACTGATTCCTTTGTACTTGCAACAATCTCGCGTAAGGAGGTACTATTATTACTCCTATTTTCAAGGCGAGGAAATGGAGGCAGAGATTTCAGATTACTTGCCTATGGTGACACAGGTGAGAGCCGCAGAGCAGTCTGGCACTAGGACTTGTGTTGTTCATTGTGACATTATGTTGGAAGTTGAATATGTAGGAGTAGAAGAGATTTCTGAGAGAATGATGGAGGAAAAGAAGGAGGAGGAGGAGAAGGGAATTTTGGGGAATAGCTACATTTGTGCTGCGTTATGGGGCCGTGAAGCAAACAGTCCACGGGAGGGAAGAGGGTGCCTTTCTGGTCTTGAAGGTTCAGCCTTTCTCCTCTATTCCCGCATGCAGCCTGCAATCTAGGGCCACATGACTGGACCCTCGTGCCTCATCTGCTTCCCTCCAGCTCCCCAGACTCGCCCTTCAGGGCGCCTGCCATTCAGAGCCTGCATGGGAATCCGCCTGAGGTCATATTTTGCCTGGAGAGCAGTGGACGCCACAGTGCACCATGGCCAAGACCCATCTCCCAATCCTGACTGCCAGTTTCTCAGCGCAGGAGCACAAATGTGCCACATGTTCTTTGGTTCATTCATTTACTACTGAATATTCATTCGCAGGTGATATGCGTATGTCTGTGGAGTGGAAGGCTGAAAATGACTTGATTCCCTCTTAGGGCATTTGGAATCTAGTCTGAGAGTCTGGAATATTTGGTTCCTAATGAACCATAGAAATATCGTCGAACTATTTCCCCACTCCACTAATCATTAGGTGGAGGCTGACAAAATCATTACATGTTAAGAGTTTTTAAATGGTCTCTGTAAATTAAGAAAACACACCCAGAATTCACAGGAGAGAGATATAAGCACAGGACATAAAATGCCCAGAAGTGCCAAGGACATTCTAGTTTTAGAATAAGGAGCCCAACGTCCAAAGATGAGGTGGGGCTGCAATGCCCATTAGGGTGAGCCGGTGCTCCCCATGTCCCCCAGCTCCCCAAGGAGTTTCCACTGGGCAAAGCTTTGATACCAGGCAGGCTCTCTTCTGGTTCTTTGGAGACTTTTTATAGTTTTAATTGCAACTGATTTCTTAGAACTAATAAAGTAGGTTTATGACAATTGTAGTAAAAGTTAATTCATAACTCCTGTCTAATGAGCAAGGCTCTCTCCTCCAGGGGGAATGATTCCTGAGTTCCTTTCATCTTTGCAGACACTGTGAGCCTAGGTAGCAACTAGAACTTGTTCGATGAGCATATTGTCAGGAAGCTGACAGGGTTTACCTAGAGAAATGGGAAGCACAGGTGCACAGATTTCATTTTGTCCTGTGGGGAATTAAAATCTATTTTTAATCGGTGCTGTAGCAGAGAAGAACCCTGTGTGCGCTTACTATGAACAGTGGCAGCTGACGGAAGCCTGGCAGTTGTCATTCCAGTACCGGGTCTTAAAAAATATCAAATCCTCAGCTGAAACATCTAGACAGAAGAGCAGTAGCTAACATTTACCGAGCACTTACATGCCTGGTACTGTGTGCTTCATTTGCATTATTTTATGCCTTTTCACGTCAATGCTGTGAAGGTGCTATTATTATCCACAAGGCAACAAAGGATCTGAAGGATTTCAGCTACTTTCACAAGTTCTGGAGGCTGTGATAAAAACCTCCATGTGAACACACAGGCTGACACATCCTCTACAACTCCACTCCATCTATCCTTCCCGTGTGGGGCTGCCACACTTACCTAGAACCTCATGAAATCCCCCTGTCTACAACACCATGCACCCTTCCAGAAACACAGCTTTCAACTCTGTGCAGGTCAGACCCAGTCCCCACCAGGGAGCCTGTCCTGTGAATCGGCATTCAATCAATATTGCTCAAATGAATGCACGGATGGATGGGTGGAAGAGAGGAGCGCATCTCACTAAATTTTCTACCACGTTAGTCTGTGACCAAAAACCATCTGGGATAAATGGGCAGGAATTTGGTCAGTAGAGATTTGGGAGAAGCATCTCTACTTACAACAGATGTTAACCTTTCGAGAAAGGGTGTGGTTGATTGCCTGCATATTTGATGAAGCAAGTATTGGTGAAGTAGCTAAATCCAACTTCATTGTGGAGAAACACTCAATTCATAAAAACCTCTTAATTGTGACTGTGAAAGAAGGCCAATTAAGAAGAGTTCAATAGTGTGAACACTTAATATATAAGGCAAAAGAAGTATTAAATCAGGGAATCTATTAGTAATACACAGGTTGAATAGAAACATATAATAGATGCTCAATAATGCTTTGTCTAATAAATGTCTATTGAATTGGATTTAATATGCCCTAATGAAATGGACTTGTATTTTAGTTTTAGCTCTATGTTCTGGGGTTTTTATTACATGAAAATACTGCATATGATATTCATAAGTACAGGGAAAAGCAGAGTCGATCTGAATTATTTCATTATCTTGTCATTCCTGTCCATAAATTATTCTCTCCTATTTTGAAGACTCTGCTTCTCACACTGCAGTTTCTAACGCATTACTATGGTGGTGATGTGTCGTTTACTGAGACAAGCAGCTTTCTTTCCTCATGGAAGGACACCCCCATTTTTGGAGATATCAAACACCTGAGCTCAAGAGGTTGCACCTGGACAGCAAATGTCTCGTTAAAGTCCTGCACAGCTGCAAAGCAAACATTGTGCTCCATCCTGGGGAGGAGGGGAGAGGAGACCACAATGGCCGCCTTTAGACTTTCACGTAAGCACGATGGGCCCCAGCTTCCGCCCGGGGTGAGCTTGGCTTAGAAACTTCGCCCCTCTACTTCTCTTCCCTCCAGGGACACAGTAGGGGAAGGCATGGTGTTGAAGGGGGAATGAAGCTACTGACAGCTGCAAAAAGCAAGAGTCCTGCATGGCTCCCAGGAGTTGGGGGATAATCTGTGTTTCTCATATTAGGGTGGTGTGAATCCTGAACATAAACCTCCTCTCGTCGAACATCATTATGTTCTAGTGCTTTATGATAGGTTAATAGTATCAGACTGTAAGAATCTCCTGTACCAAACTGCAGGGGGAACTCACCCTGAGGAACTAAATGAACTAACATTTGTTTAGTGTCTCGTGGGCATCACGCGTTATGCTAGGCCCTTTCCATGTTTTATTTAATTCTCAAAGGTATCTCATCAATTAGAAAAGTTTTGTCTATGTTTCATATGTGGGAAGGAGAGGTGAAGTTATCTCTCCAAGGTCATATTTACTAAATGAATTCTAAAGCCCGGGTCCTTTCTCTGTACCTTATTGTCAAATACATCAATAATTATTCCAGAAATAAGGACAGAGATTTGGGACACATTAAGCAAGTGGTCTTTTTGTGAACTGAGCTTTCATTCCTCTTACATCTCCTCTTAAATTTTTGATTATGTATTTAACTCAAGAAATCAGCTTTATATAGTTACCTTTTGCATACCACTCAAACTGTCTTGCTTCTCTAATGTTGCATTTTTGGAGACTTTTCCGGACTTAGCTACCCCGACTTTGCCTACCAAATCCTCTCTCTTTTCTTCTTCAAAATTTGATTGGAAATTTACCACCTTTATACAGCTTTCTCCGATTAATTATACTGTTGAATTTACATATATTACATAAGATAAAAATCAGATCTATTGAATATTTATGATTGTTGGCTAGAGTTTCATTAGGGTTATTCTTTGTGTTGTGTTTAGTGGTTTATTTCACTTCAATATGAGCTCTGCAAGAGTAAGACTGTGCGTGCTCATTCCTCTGTCCTAAATGCCAAGTAGGGGCCTGGCAAATACATGATACTTGGTACGTAACATAGTTTTTAGTTAAATCAGTCAGTGTGGACATCAGGTTCGGGGTTATGTTACCATCTCTACGTTTTCGTAGCATCTCTTGCATAAAGTTCAAAAGTCTTTCCCCCAGATTATATTCTTTCCCAGCTTGTTGGTCTTACTACTTTTGAGATTAATTATCTAGTCTCCACAATAGCTCTTAGTTGACTCTTTTACTGTCTGCACCATCAGGCTCCATACATCCAGACTATTACTATTGCAGGACTAGGAAAGGCAGTAGTTAGTGAGGCTTAGAATATTCCTGGAAGAAAACATGAATACTTGTTAGGGATAGGAATGTTTCTGAAATAATTAAATGTTTAACTGGAAGGCAAAATGTTCTCTTAGGTTTCTATTCTTTAATGTTAGATATCTCTATGTGGCGTGTGTGCACAAGCATACACACGTGTGTGTGTCATGCATGTATCTCTGTGTAGGCATGCACTTACGTGTGTGTGAGCTCATATGTGCGTTGAGCCTGTGTTGAGCCTGTGTTGAATGTCTTCTGATGTCTTCTCAATCATCCACCTCTACATTAAAATTTGGCCTCTGTTTATCTTTTACAATACCTTGTTTTTCTTTCAGTTATTTCACATCCCTATAGACATTTCTGTTTAGTATAGTGAATGAATGAATGAGAAGAAATGCTAATATTCTTGAAATACATGAGAATGTATGAGAATAAATGCTTATGTGATACCGAAGTAAAAGCATTCCAAATTGCTCCCTTGTTTCACATGCATAATTACTGGTTTCTTTTAATAAACTGGTGATCATATCGTATTCTACAGCCAAATAGGAGCTTCTAAAAGATTTTCACACTCATTGGTTATTAAAGTTTCCAAAGATCTAAATACTCGTAACATCCTGAGCCTGTGATTTTCAACAACAAGGCTTTAAATTCTTCTGACATTTAACGGAATTTTCTGTGGTGTTAGAACAGTGTTCTACACAAAATGCATTATAGAACATTTGATTTTTCTCTGGAAAAAAAAGGTAGCAATAATGAACTCTTGAGAAAGGAAATCCAGTTCAACTGGATTTCAAATATGCATGTTAAAAATAGATTGTATATCCATGAGCTGTTGGATGATACTTAATCAACAGTAATTGTTGTTCAAGCGAAGCGTGCCCTTTCCATCCTGGGCTCAGCACTCCCTTGCATTAGTGGGATGTGTCATGCGCGGGGATTGTGGGGGCCTCGGAATTGCGGTACTTCAACCTCTTTTAAGCCATTGGGAGGTAAAGGTCATGCCAAGTGCCACTGGAAAGATAATGTCCTACAGGTTGTCAATAAAATCTGTGGATGATTCATTACTTGGAATCAAGTGTTAATTGGATGGCAGCTGCCTTTGAATGGATAATCTTTCTCTTTTCTTAATGCTGACAGATCAAGATGGAGATATTAGTTGAAATGAAGGAAGCTTCTTAGTCCTCCATGGATGTCTGAGGTTCGCTAATTGTTCCACCTTCATTCATTCATTCATTCATTCATTCATTCATTCATTCATTCTATTTAAGCAATTGGTCACTGAGCTGTCAAAAAGGGAAAACAATCCCATGCTGAATGGAAAGCAGCCTGCCTTCCTGCCAATCAGGTTCAGTTTGGAAGCCCTTGCTGGAGCACTGTGTAGCTGCTACTGCGTCCAGCCTTTCCGATCTGCGATCTTTTCCCATTTGTTGTCTCCCAGTGGCCTATCCACAGATGCCTACTCTTTCTTTTGTCACTTTAAAAAGGCCTGCTTTTTTAACTGATAGCCTAAATGCATGAAGTTATGGTGTGTATGGATTATTATTTTCCCATTTGTCAGGGCTTCCAGCATGTCTGTGCTGTATCACATACACTAGAGGTGAGTTTGAGTCCAGACTCCCCCACCGGTGAACTTAGCTTATTCATCTGCATGAGGGGAGAAATAATATGTTCCCATTGGGTTCTTATGGAGATGAAGTGAGGTTATAAATAATTTGCAAGTTTATAAATCACAAAGTGCTAATTACAGAAAAATGATGATTGCTAGAGGAATGTAGACCTCATGGTATAGATTGAGGTATCAGTCATCAGCCTGAGGGGTGGATAGAGTATTCCACTGAGCAGAGAGAAATTCTTGGAGATACCAAAATGGAACCTTGTAGGGTATCATTGCTAAAATTCTTGGCTCTGTGTCAAAACCTACTGGATTGTTTTTATTACAGATTTTTAGGTGCTTACTTTTTTTTTTTGAGACGGGAGTCTTGCCTGCAGCCCAGGCTGAGTGCAGTGGTCTCATCTCGCTCACAGCAAGCTCCGCCCCGGGTTCACGCATTCTCCTGCCTCAGTCTCCCGAGTAGCTGGGACTACAGGCGCCACCGCCTGGCTAATTTTTTTGTATTTTAGTAGAGACGGGTTTCACCGTTAGCCAGGATGGTCTCAATGTCCTGACCTCGTGATCCGCCCGCCTCAGCCTCCCAAAGTGCTGGGATTACAGGCGTGAGCCACCGCGCCCGGCTAGGTGCTTACTTTTAGAGAAGATATACCTTACCCTGTGTGTTTATGGTCTGGTATGAATTTGTCCCACAAAATTTATATGCTGAAACTTAATCACCAATGTGGTAGTATTAAGAAGCAGGGCCTTTAGGAGGTGATTAAATCATGAGAGTAAAGCCCTCATGAATGGTATTAGGCCCTTATTAAAGGGTTTGAAGGAGTGAGTTTGCCCCTTCTTGCTCCTTCACCTTCTACCATATAAAAACATAGGATTTGCCTCTCCACCGTGTGAGGATGCAGCAATGAGGTGCCATCTGGAAAGCAAAGAGCAGCCCTCAGCAGACAATGGACCTCCCAGGACCCTAACCTTGGACCTGCCAGCCTCCAGAACTGTGAGAAATAAATTTATACTGAAACAGACTAAGACAATGGAAATAATTCAGCTTCCTCTAACATTCAAATTAAATGATTTCTAGAGTCCATCTCACTTACTGTGAGGTTGACTTTCTTTCCCTTAGTGTTCTCCCTCCCTTCTCTCGTCCTCCATCCATCCATCCATCTCTCTCTCTCTGGGGTACTTGGTTAACCCAAGGAATCAGAACTGGGTACTTAGCACCTAGAGCAGAGAAAACCCAAAGTCTTGCTCACACCACCAGGAAGTTCAGTTTTCTTCAATTGGAGTTTCTGCTACTATTGAAATAGGAATGACCTGGTCACTCTAGTTGTTGCACTGTCCACTGCAGGGACACATCTGGTGACAAGACATATAGTACATCCCAGGTTGAACAGTAGCTTCTCTGTGTGCCAGGTTTGAAAGGAAGAAGTGGAGTAGGTCGTGTTATGTCTAGTGGGTTCACTCTACATCTCCATTGGCCTGGGCCTCCAATATTTCTGACTTTTATTAGATTTGCAGTGGTCTCCTGAAGGCATGGCCAAGATTTCAGGATGTCCACATCAGGGAGGTATCTCAGCCTCAGCCCCACGGTGAACAGTGGCAGCTTCCTGCAGGATCTAACCCCTATGCATAGGGTCTGACCCCTATGCCAGACGCCAGCGCAAGTCAGCGTTCTCCACCTCTTCCCCAAGGGCCGCTTCTTTCCTCGGGGATCTCCAGTATTCTCTCTGCAAGGTTACATCAGCAGAGGTATTCTGACAAGGCTGAACCTCACAGGAGGAGGTAGGGGCTCCCAGTGAGTTCACTGGGCCTTTATGCAAACAGACCTATATTTTCCAACAATCCTTGAAGTTATGGTTTTTTTTCTTTGAAATTATGGTCTTTTTCCAAGCCTTTAAATATCTTCTTACATCTTCCTCCAAGAAAAATCAAGAAAAGTGATTTCCCAGCCTGAAAGGTCTATGTTCTTCCCCCGCCCCCTTCAAGAATAAAGAGTATATTTTCATGGCCTTGCCAGAAGAATTAGAAGAGACTTGTAGATTTTCTTGCTAAGTAATTTGTAAAATTTGACTTCTCTGGGCACTCAGTGATAGTTTTACTAAAAACAAAAACAAAAACCAAAAAAAAGCTTTTTCCAAATGTTTTGCAGTTTATAAACATTTTATCTGAAGTCTTTGGCCAATGTGTAAGAATATGAACAAATATGTCATGTTAGGTTTTCAGAAGTTATAAGCAGCAAAATCATAAAAATTAAATGAAAGTTTAGAATTCTCAGATGCAATAAAACTGTTAAATACAATTAGTAAAGTGTTAAACACTGTGGAAAATGAGGGAGTTATACAACTAAATGTGAAACTTGTCAATGTATTTTTCACTTGTGTTGATAACATTGTAAATAAAGGATGTGTCTGGCTTTGCATGCTAACCAAGAATGGGTTGCCATCACGGGGGTGCGGTTGTTACAGCTTCGCAGAGGAAATCTTCATCATGACTTATGGCTTTGCCCTTATCTTTATTGTTGTTTAGTAAGAACAGCAAGATACCTGGCCCAGTGTACATCGAGTGATTTTAAATGTATGTCTTCCACTATTAAGATACTGCAAAAAATTCTAGGCAAGACCAAATGTACCAAGTAGTTCAATTTAAAATTTTGTTAGTTTTACTTCAAATAAAATAGGAAATAAGAAAGTAAATATCTTTATGTTAATATAAATATGACTTTATATTATTTATTATCTGAAATCAAAATATACCCAGGCTATTTAATCTCAGAGGCTATTCCTGTATTTTTTTTTTAAAACAATGTATTACATATGTACGTAATATCTACTTTTAGTATGTATTAAGTGTGTAGTGTAACAAGTAGTGCTCAGTAGTACAGGTGGGAAACGGTGAATGTGGCACAGTCCTACCCTCAAGGAGCTTACACTCTAACAGGGGAATAGACACAGAAACCTAACTGTAATACGAAGATATGCATATGTGCATTTCAGGTCATTGATGATGCACAAAGGCCGCCATGGCCAATGTGGAACAGGGGTGTGTTCCAATAACGTTTTATTTACAAACTGGATTTGGCCTGTGGGCTGCCGCTTGCTGATCCTTTTTCTAGCTTGTTACCACATCAATTGGTACAAGTTTCAATCTAAGTAACCTTCAGGCGGGGAGGCAGCATCATTGTCAGTTAAAAAGAAATTGGGTTTGGATTCATACATGTTTGGATCTAATTTTAGTTCTTATTCTAGCTCCTATCTCATGGGAAAATAAATATGATAATGTGTGTCAAAACAGCCTACACGTAGCAGGTATTCAGATAATGTACGACGTTTTCCCTTCATTCAGTGCCATAAAGTTCACTTCTTTTTTGAAAAACAAGGTAAACACAGTATTTACTTCTTTCTCAGGAATATATAATGAGTCTTTGCTTACAGAATCAATTTTGTGTATTCAAAATCATGTTCAAGTGCCTTCACATTCAGGTTACCTCACTGGTTTTATTTCCTTCTGTGGTCCATTTGCAACTTTAAACCATCAGGGTGGTTGTGTTCATTGTCTAAATGACACTATACCTGTTAATAAAAACAATAGCAGTGGCAACGATCATAATGACTACTGATGGATTATTAGGATCAGACACTGTGCTAAATTGTCCCTAAATCATCTGTGATATGGTTTGGGTCTGCCAAATCTCAGGTGGAACTGTAATCCCTAATGTTGGAGGTGGCGCCTGGTGGGAGGTGATTGGACCAGGTACCCGGTTTCAGTTTCTGATGGATTAACACCCTCAGTCTTGGTAGAATGACTGAATTCTCATGAGATCTCATTGTTTAAAAGCATTTAGCTCCTCCCCCTCCCTCTTGGTTCTGCTTTTGCCATGTAAGACACTGTCATGCGCGTCCGTGTGAAGAGACCACCAAACAGGCTTTAGTGTGAGCAATAAAGCTTTTTAATCACCTGGGTGCAGGCGGGCTGAGTCTGAAAAGAGAGTCAGTGAAGGGAGATAAGGGTGGGGCTGTTTTATAGGATTTGGGTAGGTAAAGGAAAATTACAGTCAAAGGGGGTTGTTCTCTGGCGGGCAGGAGTGGGGGTCACAAGGTGCTCAGTGGGGGAGCTTTTTGAGCCAGGATGAGCCAGGAAAAGGAATTTCACAAGATAATATGATTGCTTAAGGCAAGGACTGGCCATTTTCACTTCTTTTGTGTTGGAATGTCATCAGTTAAGGCGAGGCAGGGCATTTGCACTTCTTTTGTGATTCTTCAGTTACTTCAGGCCATCTGGGCTTATACGTGCAAGTCACAGGGGATGCGATGGCTTGGCTGGGGCTCAGAGGCCTGACAGACGCTTGCTCCCACTTTACATTGCGCCATGAGGAAAAACTCCCAGAGGCCCCCGGGAGTAGAAGCTGCCATGCTTCCCAAACAGCCTGAGGAGCCATGAGCCAATGAAACCCCTTGTCTTTATGAATTACGCAGTCTCAGGTGTTTCTTTATAGCAAGATGAGACTAGACCAATATAATCTTATTTAACTACTTGAAACTCCCCATAATGGAAGCATTACTGTTTTTATTCAAGAGACAATGGAAACAAGGATAACAGAAGTTAAGTTTCCAAAGGTAGATACCAAGTGAGCTGCGGAACTAGTTTTCAAACTCTTTTTGCTTCTCTGTAGTTTTTTAATTTCTCTTCCCTTGGTTTCCCTTATCTGCTTTTCACTCATCCAAATATGATCTAATTCTCTTAAATCTATACTTTAATAAAACCATTCTAGAATTCTTCAGCTCCCTTCGATTTTCCCGTTCTCTGACAGTTTACATCATTTGGAGTCATCACTCTATCAGTCTCTGTTTCTGGCATGAAAATGAGCATTTTTATCCTCATGGTAGATGGGTCACATAACCCCTCTTTGTGTGTCCTGCTAGTTGATGGACATTATGGCCTCGCTCATTCCAAAGTTATTACTGTGCACATGCCAGATGCCATGTGATATCAGCAAGCAGAAACCACAAGAGATCAGTTTAAAATGAGAGTGAGAGTAGATTTCTTGGGCATCTAAAGGAGCGTAAATCAAACTAGGAAAGAGTGAACTTAATCTTTTTTGGGAGCCAAGAAAAATGATTCCAGACTAAGAGAAATAACCCAGGTCCTTCAGAGATCCATACTAAAGGCACGAAGGAACCAATAGGAATTGTCCTCAAAGTCTAGACTCTTTATTTTTTCTTTATTTTTTCTTCTCCTTCCTTCCTTCCTTATCTGTCTCTCTCTCTCTCTTTCCTTCTTTCTTTTGCCTTTTGAGACAGGGTCTCACTGTGTTGCTCAGGCCAGAGGTCGATGGTGCAACAACAGCTCACTGCAGCCTTGATCTCCTGGGCTCAGGAGATCCTCCCACCTCAGCGTCCCAGTATAGGGACTACAGATGTGCACCACCATGTCCAGCTAATAGCTAATTTCTAATTTTTTTTGCAGAGATGGGGGAGGGGGGTCTTACTATATTGCCCAGGTTGGTCTTGAACTTCTGGCCTCAAGCTATCCTCCTGCTGAGCTCAGCCTCCCAAAGTGCTGTGATGCTAAGTGTGAGCCACTAGACCAGCTGGATGTTCTTTACATAGGTCTAGTTCATGTAGGTCTAGTTACTTGACGTAGGTCTAGTTTCTGAAATTATAGCATGCTTACTTCTCCCGGATCACAGCAACATAGTGGCAAAAAATAAGAATGCTTACGGCCTGGAGCTCTGTTGTGATGATTTACCACACTTATGAGAATGGTCAGAAGAATTAAGGGCCAGGCCTAGAAAGGTGAGCTGGACTCCCAAAGCCACAGTGATCAGGGTCAGCCATCTTCATCCCTCCACTTGCCATGTGATGAGCATTTTGTAATTACTTAGAATGCTGTGTGAGAACATGTAAGATACAAGTTCTTTACATGTCATCAAAGGTGCCACTGTTTTAGAGGTTACCAGGTGTCCAAAAATATAGGATGCACTTAATGCAATCTTTCCGTATAATGTAATCAGGGAGTCTGAGGAGTGTCTTGCTCTATTAAAGAACAATCAAGGGTGGTTCAAGACAGTCAAGCTGTTTTACTGCGTCTAACTGTTCAGACTTCAGGAGGCCTTGGGAAACTGTGGTTGGATTTCATGAGTCACAGGTTTTATTACCTGTTCAACAGGTCTTTTAAATAGCACTTGTTTTTCCTTTCATGTCGAATGGAAAAAGAAATAAGCAGCTTTGAAAATGGTTACTTGGAGAGACAAAGGGAAGAGTCATGATGTCATCCTTTCAATTGGTTCAAAGAGATGCTGAGGGCAAACAGAGCCACTTCTGGGAGTCACAGGGGAGCGATAGAGATGAGGCTGTCGCAGGAATGCTGTCCCTTGTAGGACAGAATTCAGATTACAGGGCAAGTACTAGATAGGCTAAGTAGACTGCCACTCGATATCAGGCAGCTGAGCTCCGTGCTTTAGCACACTGCCTCTTTTAATGGGGTCCCTGGAGAGTGTCTTCATGGCTGACCAAAAGCTAGAGGTAGCATACACTCTCTGGAGGCCTTATTTAATCTCCCTGTGTGATGTAGAGAAATCCATAGGCATTGCCAAGGAAACTAAGATATTTGCGAGTTTCTCCCAGACAGCAGGATTTCAGAGGAAACTATTATAATTGGCATTTCTGAATAATGCTGGGGAATCACCAGGAATGCGGTGAATTTGTCAATGACTCCTGTGATATCAAGGCCTGCAGAAAGCTGAGGTTTCATTTTTAGTATTGATTAAAAGCTCTACCCAGGCATTATTAAAAGGAAAGGGAATTCTGAGGGAAAAGCTCCGTTTCTCATTGAGAAATGTTTTAGGATACAGGATTAACATGAAAATGATGATGAGGACAGTAGTAATAATGACAGCTAGAGAATTTATGTATATTCTTTCTTCAAAATTTGATTATGGAAACCACAAGACAAGAAGTTGAATTCCTTTCTGGTAAGAATATATCAAATCTATGTCAAATAGATTTGATGCAGATTATAACACAAAAGGAAGGGAATGCATATTAATTAAGCACTTACTGTGTGCTCAGTGCAGACAGATATTTGACCTGTGTTAATGTACTTGATCTCTTTCCTGAATTTGGGATTGTAAAGGGGTTGTCAGAGAGACAGTTATTAGTTAAGATGGACCTCAACATTGAAATATGCTTTTGCCTTTGTGGCTACCCATGAACCAGTGAAAACAATGCATGTGTCTTCCCTAGCACTGGGTCAAGTTCAGCTACTGCTTCTCATACACTGGGCAGGATGCCGTGTAGCCTTCTGGTCTACCTCCTTTGAGACCACCGAGCATGAGATAAGACTCAAAGTCAAGCAGAGGCCCGATCTGCAGGAAGGAAACCGCTGGTATTACAATCATGCCCTTCTGACCATGAGCTGCTTTTGCAGTGTCATTAGCCTTTGCTCAGAAGGAAAAAAAAAAAAGAGTTTTTTTCTTTTCTTTTTTTTTTTTTTAAACCATGGACAGACAGAAACATTACAGAAGTTCACTTTTGGTAAATGATCTCCTGAATCAGCAAGTAATCTTGACATCTTTCATATCATTTTTATACAAGATAAAGCTGTTTGAAGAGTTTAAGATGAAAATTGGGTGAAGTTCTGCGTTAAGCTTAGAAATGACATATCCAGAGCCGCTGCAATCCCTAGATAATGAGGAAATAATAGGAGTGTGGAGGCAGTAAAGGATCTCAAGATTTGTTTCTTGTGTTCTGGAAAAGACTGTGAGCCTTTTAGGGAGATGGATCAGAGCTCACTGTGGGCTTATGGGCTGGCAGGAGCTGAGCCCTCGGAGGTAAGCAGCCTGGACTACCTCCATGTGTGAACAGAGGCAGGCTTATTAGCACCAGGGCAGGTGGGTGCCACAGGAAGTTTATTTTTTAAATGGAACAAATTAAAATGTTTTCCCAGAAGAACAGACTTCTGAGCTAGGTTTATGGAGAGTGGCTCTGGGTACAGCCAGAGGGGTTACAGATCCCCTTCCCCCGCCCACCACCACGTGCGCCAGGCTGGTTTCGGGACTCTGGATCCTGGGGTAGAGGAGCTTCTATCGGTGGCAGCAGGCCTGGGAGAGGTGGGCTGGGATGGGCCTAAAGGTCTAAAGCGGGTGTGTAGAGAAAACCCTGGAAGGGGGGTCTGAAGTGTTCTACTGGTGACCATGGGCAGGCAGAGATCAATGGAGAAGTGGGAGGACAGAGATGGGGACCAGACTTACCTCCCTTTCTGGAGAGGCATTCCAAGCATCAAAATTCCTTCCTAATGAACCTGTACACCATTACTAATGAGATACTTTATTTTTGGGGGGATAAATTGGGGTCAGAAGAGCTCAACTAATATTAAGAAATTCAAAAAGCAAATTTCTTTGTCAACATGGTGAGACCGCATCTCTACTAAAAATACAAAAATTAGCCAGGCGTGGTGACAGGCGCCTGTAATCCCAGCTACTCCGGAGGCTGAGGTAGGAGAATTGCTTGAACCCAGGAGGCGGAGGTTGCACTGAGCTGAGATCACACCATCACACTCCAGCCTGGGTGACAGAGTGAAACTCCATCTAAAAAAAAAAAGCAAATTTCTCTGGTAGGTCCAGCTATGTAAACTGTGGGGTCCAATAAAAAAAATGAAAATACAGGGCCTGCCTGTTGTTCAAAAAGTGGAAGGAAAGTACTATTATAGGTACTAAAATATACATTTTTCTGTTTAAAATATTTTATTACTTATAAACATAATAATAACAGTGATACATGAGTAACAGCATGAACTTACAAATTGTGAAAAAAAATACTTTCGTTTCATAGTTTTACATAGCATGATAAGTAACAATACTTCGTTAATGTACTGTTTTGATTGATCATATGATTTTTCCTGCTCTATTTTCTGGAACCTTATTTATTAGATCATTGAAATTTATACTTTTAGTAACCTCATTTTCATTACATATGATTGAGAATGTTATCATTTGCTCTTGGAAAATGCAAGATCACAGATAATTTTTAATTTTAATTTTGAGAAGGATCTTTCTGCTGATGCAATTATTACAGTAGCTGTTAAGAATATTTAGTAAGCTTTGACTCCATTGAGATACATTTTTTGATAAATCATCCCAAAATACAAATTTTAGCATAGAGTTGATGATTATCTTTAAACAATTTTTCTAAAAAGATTTAACTCTTCATACAGATCAGGTTTTTGCAAATCTGAATTTAAGTGTAAATTTATAAAATAACCATTTTAATGTCATTCTTCTGACATTTTTTGTAATTGGTGGCAGTGGTTTGAGAAACTGATAGTGCCTTCATGACTTGGATGTAATTTAAAATGCCTGTTTCTGGATGGTTTTGCTGTAGCTTCGATTATAAAGAAGAAAACATTTGTCTTCCTTATTCATAACTGGTTTATCTGAAGCTCTATAGGAAAGCAGGGTTCTTTTCCATCAAATGTAAACATATTCAAATTTAATTTCTAAGGAAGATTATTCGTGTTGCGTATCTGTAGATATTTGTTTTGCAATGTTGTGCTAACTTTCAAAACCAGAGATTCAAAATTCTTTAGAGTTTTCAAGCTTCATAGTGATGCCCACGCATGCACTTTTACTCTGCAGTAATCTACAGGTCTCGCTGGCTGCGCGCTGGCACTTCCCGTCGCGGAGCTCAAGCTGGAAAGCCAGTGGCAGAGGCTTTGCAAGGATGGGCTCCAGGGAGTGACGGCAACCAGCCCCGCTTCACGTGTCCTGGCTCTGCCCTCGCGCACATCACCTCTCCTCTCCTGTGGCTGTGGCTGCCGCTATGGCTACCATCTCTGCCACCAGCCCAGGTGCAGGTCACAGCTCCTCCGCGCCATCGCCATCGAGGGCCGGCAATACCCAGGCATCTCTAAGGGTTGGGGTGGAGAGGTTCTGTTGTCTGCGCATGCGCATTCACAGGTCCCTGTGCCTGATCCTGCGCATGCGCAGGCCTCTGCTAGGCCATGGCCACCTGCGTGCTACCCACCACGTGGTGCAGACGCCCAGCTCAGTTCGGCTTCACTTGCAAAATTCAAGTTAAAAGATAAGACTAACTCAAGACAAGGCAGCAGAGCATTCAGTCAAGTATAGGGGCCTGTGCCACTGCATTGATTCCGCACTCAAGAAGCCAGCCCTATCAGGCAGGAAGATTACCTGGGTGTCTGGAATAATTTCCCTTTTTGGAGAAACATATTCTTTAAGATGCAGGTGGAAAGCATGGAGAAGGACATCTATGGAGGGCTTTCGAGTGGGGAATTATAAAAAGAGCGTCGGAGAGCAACTCAAATGAAGAGACTATGTTCAGATACATGGCCTAGGAGCCACTGATGTAGAGTTACACCTTTTTTTTTTCTTTCCGTAAACCACAATCACAATGCATTATCAACACTTTCCACTTTGAGTTTCTTAAAAGAGGAGTTAGAAGTTAAAGATATTTCTAATGCCTTAAAGAAATTGAGTTTTTCCTCCCCTGATATTTCATACTTGCCTTTTCCTTACCTTATTTTAAAGCAACTATTTTTAGTGACTCAGCTTTGTAGTAATTTCTAGAGTATTCAATTTGGTTTCTGGTGAGTTGGTTAAATGGAAATTGGTTAAGAAAGATTCCACTGTAGCAGCCTCCTCCATTGTCTATAATGGGGGAACACATACTTATCTCCCAATGTCTTTCTGTGAAGGTCTGTGCCCAATAACATTCACAGATGATTAATTTTAATAAACTTAAAAGATGAACGATTGAGTTAAATAGTCCTCTTGTTCTGTCTTTGATGATTCAGACATCTTTCCTCTTTCGTTCTTTCTCATTCTACTTCGTTAACTTCCCGAATGCTTAGAAGTTCATCTATGGGAGAGTGAGCCCCATGTGAAACTGCTTTTCTGTTGGAAGAGTGCTCCACTAAGCCTGTGACGTCATCCTGTGTGTGTTCCTGCTCTGAGGACTTTATGTTAAAAGGGTTTAATTTGGTGATGGTATTACCTGGTATTTGTTCGAGCTGAGTGGATTACAGGCTCTTATTCTTCTAGCTAGTCTAAATTTTATTCTTGAGCCAAACCAGCAGATGAGTATTTAGACTGCATTGTTTTAGTTCATAGTTGACTTGTTCCCATCAAATGGTGCTTTGGTGTCATGTCCTTTGTATAAATTGATTGACCTCAAAAGAAATACTAGCAAACTATTTTTGCATTTATTATAGAGATTTTTTGGGACATGGTTCAATAAATTCTAAGTGTCTTTTTAATGAGGGTCCAAAATTTAAATCTCTTTATCATCCTAGTATTAGAAAAAAAGCTGTATTTATTTCAAGCAACTATTTCTTTGTTATCTTGTCTGCTAGGATACTCAGAGTCACATCTTCTACCATCTTCTTTGTTTTTGAGATGGAATCTCACTCTGTTGCCCAGGCTGGAGTGCAGGGGCATGATCTCTGCTCACTCCAACATTTGCCTCCCAGGTTCAAGCAATTCTCCTGCCTCAGCCTCTGAGTAGCTGGGATTACAGGCATGTGCCACCATGCCCAGTGAAATCTACCATCTTATAATGACTGCCTAGAAACACAAGGAATGAATACATTGGCTTCACTTGGTTTTGTCCCTACTTGTGTTTTTTCTTTATTCTGGTTTATGTTTATTTTTAAAAACCTTGCTATTATTTGTGTAATGGTATAAATCATGTCAAACCATTGTTGTAATAGAGTGGAATTGAAACACATAAGCACAAACCCTCTGAAGAACTCATAAACCTTTTCATCTAGTCACTTCATCTTCATGTGCTTAGTTGGATGATCAAGCATTCCTAAGGAGAGAGGCCTGTTTCCCTGATGTTGGCAACTACAGTTTCTCACAGCCAGATGGTACACATCTCAAAACATGGCCTTTCAAACACTCTTCTCATGAAGCTGAGGGAGAGGAAAGGAAAATTTATTGAGAGAGTCATAGCTTCAATCCACAGAGACAAATGTATTGGTGTCATCAAATGCTGCACAGCCTACAACTCTCTGAGGGCCCACGCGTCTGGCCTGGTGCCACAATAAGCCAACCGTTATCGCAGGGGAAATTAAGTGTGTCTGACAACACTTCCCACTCTAGTTCATATGCTCATGGTGTTATTGGGATGGCCATCCAGGCCTCAAGCCAAAATGAGGTTACTCCACTCCGCCACATCTCTTGATAGAATTCAGAGGTTCTGATAAAGTGCATACCTTCAGTCTGCAGATGCCCTCCCTGTGTCACCTGTGGTCATGCGAAGTGCGTATCTTCAGTCTGCAGATGTCCTCCCTGTGTCACCTGTGGTCATGCAAAGTGCTGTCAATGTATTACGGTTAACATTTTGTGAAGAAAACTTTTTTGGATCATCTGCTCTTACAGGCCCAGCTGAGGCCTGGGCCCAAAGGCTTTGTATTCCAGCATAGCCAGCTTGCTTTAATGCTCTACTTCCCAGCAGTTTCAAACTCACAAAGATGGCCAACAGTGGCAGATAGGACCTGACACTTGAACTTGGGGAGCTTTCCTCCTACAGGAGGAATCCGTGGAAGATACCAGGCACATTCTCAAAAGAACAGAAGTTTAGCCAGTGGAAATGAGAGTAGGGTGGATATAAGTTAAAATTGTTGATAGGTAAATACCCTGATTGGGTATTCCTATCAGGTGCTGCCATAAAAAATCTCTTAAAACACTGAATGAAGTGGATAAATGGATTCCATTTAACAGAGCATTTACTGGGGTCCATTTACCACCACTCTGTTACCCAGACTATAGTACATTTGCACAATCATAGCTCACTGCAGCCTCAACCTCCTAGGCTCAAGCAATACTCCCACCTTAGCCACCAAGTAGCTAGGACTACAGGTACAGACCACCACACCTGGCTAATTATTTTATTTTTTAAATGTTTGTAGATGGGAGGCTCACTATGTTACCCAGGCTGGTCTTGAATTCCTAAGTTCAAGTGGTCTTCCCACCTTGGCCTCCCAAACTGCTGAGATTACAGGGTGAGTCACTGCTCCCAGCCCTAAATTAATTTTTTGTATGGTGTAAAGTAGGGGCATCGCCATTTTATTTTACATTGAATTAATGGATTTCTACTTATTGAAAAGATCATCTCTTCTGTAATGAATTGCAGTAGAGCCTGTTTCATAAATCTTGTGATGTATAAATTTGAGACTGTTTTTGACTCTGTTTTGTCTATTACATTGGTCTATTTATCCAGCTTCGCCCTAACATAGCACCGTATTGTTATAAGGGCTATATGTCTCCAGCTTTATGCTTTGTAAGCATTGGCATGGCTATCCTCGTTCCTTCCAATTAATATATAAATTTTAAAATCAACTTGTCGATTTCTATAAAATAAATATTGTGGAATTCTGATTACGATTGCATTGAATCTTTGGGTTCAAATATCCAAAGATTCATATTTATTTTTTATTACTTCCTTTGCACTACAATTATTTATTTACCATAGTTTGTATGTCGTGTGTCTGATATAACTGATCACATATGTGGGTGTATTAACCCGGCCATCCACTTGGACATGTTTAATTTTTTTTTTTTAGCAGCTGTATCAAGGTAGACTTGACAAATATTACATATATTTAAGGTGTGCAACATAGTGTTTTGATATAGGTGTACATTGTGAAATTGTTATCATAATTAAGCTAATTATATATTTGTATATAGCTATATCTATATAACCTTATATAGTTACAACTTTTCGATTGTGTGGTAAGAACACTTAAGATCAACTCTGTTAGCAAATTTCAAGTATGTAGTACAGTATTATTGACTATAGTCACCATGCTGTATATTAGGTCTCCAGATTTTATTCTTCCCACCTAACTGAATCTTTGTATTCTTTAAACAACATTGATTTATTCAATCCATGAATGTGTTATGTCTTTCTCTCTTATTTAGATAATCTTTCCTTTCTCTTAGCTGTGTTTTTGAGGATTTAGTGTAGATGTCATGGACATTTTTATTCAAATTATTTAATTTTTGATGCTATTATAAATGGTATTTAAAATTTTACATTCCACATGTTTATGGTTACTATATAGAAATATATATATTTTTGTATAATTGACCTTTTATTCAACCATATTCTATTCATATCATTTCTATTAAATTGTTCATAGATTCTTTTGACTTTCTACATGTATAAGTTTGCTGTAGGGACAGGGCCCTCATGGAGAACCTCTATTAGGGTAGGATGGAAGGGAAATGTGGGGTTGGAGCCCCCACCCAGAATCCTGATTGGGGCACTGCCTAGTGGAGGTGTGAGAAGAGGGCCACCATCCTACAGACCCCAGAATGGTGGATCCACCAATAGCTTGCACCATGCTCTTGGAAAAGCTACAGACACTCAACACCAGCCTGTGAAAGTAGCCAGGAGCGGGACTATACCCTGCAAAGCCACAGGGGTAGAGCTTCTCAAGGCTGTGGGAACACACCTCTTGCATCAGCGTGACCTGGATGTTAGACATGGAGTCAAAGGAGATCATTTTGGAGCTTTATGATTTGATTGTCCTGCTGGATTTTGGACTTGCACAGGGCTTGTAGCCCCTTTGTTTTGGGCAATTTCTCCCATTTGGAATGGCTGTATTTACCCAGTGCCTGTACCCCCATTGTATTTAGGAAGCAGTTAACTTGTTTTACAGGCTCATAGGCAGAAGGGACTTGCTTTGTCTCAGATGAGACTTTGGACTTTTGAGTTAATGCTGAAATGAGTTAAGACTTTTGGGGACTGTTGGGAAGGCATGATTGGTTTTGAAATATGAGGATATGGTATTTGGGAGGGGCCAGGGGTGGAATGAGATGGTTTGGCTGTGTCCCCGCCCAAATCTCATCTTGAATTTTATGTGTTGTGGAAGGGACCTGGTGGGAGATAATTGAATCATGGAGGTGGGTCTTTCCTGTGCTGTTCTCATGAGAGTGAATCAGTCTCATGACATCTGATGGCTTTAAGAATGGGAGTTTGCCTGCACAAGCTGTCTCTTTGCCTGCCGCCATCCACGTAAGATGTGACTTGCTTCTCCTTGCTTTCTGCCATGATTATGAGGATTCCTCAGCCACGTGGAACTGTGAGTTCACCATTAAACCTCTTTCCTTTGTAAATTACCTGGACTTGGGCATGTCTCTATCAGCAGTGCACAAACTGACTAATACAAGTGTTATGAAAGCTGTTGGGTTTTTTGTAGATAACCTTTATTAGATTACAGAAGTTTCCTTCTGTTCCTAGTTTGCTGACTCAAAAATAAAAAAACTTAAGTAGTTGTTGAATTTTATCAAGTACTTTGATAAGTTGGGCTTAATTTGAAATCAAGAACTTTTGTTGACCAAATGCATCATTAAGATTGTAAAAAGACAAGCCATTGGCAGGGATCATGTATTTACAAGGCATGTAGCTGACAAAGACTTGGAAGAAAGGACATATAACCCAAACAAAATGGGAAAAAAACACTTTCAAAGAGCTTGCACTGGGCAAAACAGATAGAATTTGTGCAGCAAAAGTTTTTACAAAGAACTGGTTTTACCCAAAGAACAAAATAAGTATCTATGAGCCCATACTGATATCAATAAATGATTAAATAAAAATTAGTGAGAAGGAACAAATATTTCTCATAGAAGAATTACAAATAATATTCTCCCCTCCCGGAGATTGAGCTTGATTTCGCTTTCCTTGAGTGTCGATTGCACTTAGTGACTCACTCCAAAGAGCAGGTAATGCAAAAGGAAATTAGCAGTGTGGAATCATCTTAACCAAGTGATGAAAGTTTACTCACTAGTGATAAGTCATGTCAATATTAGTTATTCGCTGAAATGATGCAATGAGATGGGCATTTCACCTCTATGGTACTCTACTGAGAGAGTTACCTTAGAGATCAAGGTAGAGTTAGATTATGCAGGGGCTTTGAGATACAATAATGATTGCTGGTTTTGTTTGAAAATCAACAGAAAGGCATTCAGGAGAAACCAACTGAGATGTTTGCAGGAGCACATGAAGCAAACAGAGAGGGCAGGAAGCTTGGCGTTCAGGGCAGGGACCAGCAGCAGGCAAGGACCGAACAGAGGCAGAAGGGATGGTGTCACAGAATCTTCCTCATGCAGGAAAAGTCTCCTGCACCCCTACAGATGCCAAGCTTTGTAATCACAGAGACTAGAAACAAATGCATACTGAAGTAAAAAAGATCTAAATATGTTGTACAAAATTATTATTTTTTAAATGCCAATTACATATCAATGGAGGCAATATTACTTTAAGATCACGTTTTTCATATGACTATAATATCCATTACTTCCTAAGTAAGCAATGCTAATATAGAAAGTCATTTTCTCAGTACATACTCTATAATGAAGTGACTCTTAGATGGGATTGCCTAGTTGATTTATTACTGCAACTAAGTGATGGGAAGACTTCCACTGGAAGGCTTTTACAATTTATCAAGTTTTCTTGGCCTAAGGAAGGGTAATTACTTTTCTGGGGTTGATGTGATGTGTGAACCAATACAGGCACTGGGAATATGAGCAATAACCAATCTTTTACTCAGGCAAAATTAAACTGTAATGCATTTACTATATGTAGAATAGATATATACAGTAACAGTTTCAAGGGCTAGTTCCTGAAACATCATAATCTTCAAATTCACAAATACAACATGATGTATACATTTGTTTTTCCATGCATGTGATGGCCAGGAGCTACGGGCACTCATTAGTCAGAGGATATGCTTTCACAACTAGGCTCACATAAAATCATCCTCTAGAAATTATAAATCAGTGCATGTCATGACTTTCAAAATGACTCATGAATAATAAAAATCACAAATGCTAACCTTTTAAGTCCTAATGTATTTTTAAAATTTGTGTGGTGGATCAGACTTCTTTTCTAATCATCAGTCATAAGTTTTTTATATCATTTTGTACTAATAAGACATGGGAATATTTAGCCTAAAAGACAGAGGATGATGAGGGCACAAGGTAACTGCCTTCAAATGCTCAAAATGTCACCATGTGGGAGCTGAAACGGATTTGTTGTATAATACTGCAGAAAGCAAAATACACAGCAGTAGATAGTGACAATAAGAAAGCAAATTTAGGTCTATCATAAGAAGGATATCTCTAATAATTATAGTTCAACAATGGAATGGTTTTGTTTTAGGTTTAGATTTTCTGCAAAGCAATGAGCTTCCCATCACTGAGAGAATTCGAATAGAAGCTCAGTTCAACGTCAGAGAGAAGATGGGAGTGATTCCTACATTAGGTGCAGGTTGGACTAGATTACCTAGGAAATGACTTAAGACTCTAAGCATGTGTGTTGGGTGATGTATAATACTGTTACATCAAAAGGTTTAGGTAAGATTTCTGTTTCTGGCACATATAAAATTTATTAAGTGAATGAATGTCTTTATACATTTGTAGTGATACATTTGGAAAAGTCTTATGTCAGAGAGCATTTCTTAGGAAAAATGAAAGATGTTTCTAAACCTCCTGAGCCCCATAAGCATGAAAGAACTTGTTTCAATACCATGTGTTTTCAAATCCCTCTTTATCCCATCAACATTAAAAATCATAAGGCTGTTAAGAATTGAGTTGGGGTTTAAGGCGATGAAGCCAATTGTAGTGAACAGTTACTGGCTGGTCTATTTGCAATCCTCTCCTCTTTTTCTTTTCTGATAAGAGCCTCCTCTTTTCCTTTGTGGAAACTATTTTTTCTCTTATTATATCTATGTGTTTCTATTCCAATCCTAATTGTCATACACAGAATTGAATTGAGAAATGCAATAAAATAGATTGCATTATGTTCCACTGAATGCAATCTATTTTACCAAAGCCCTATTATGTGCCAGGAACTGTGAGTGGGAAGAACTAACAATACAAGAGAACCATGAGAGTCCCTTGTTTTAGTGAACTTATGGTTCGAGACAGAAAAGGCCAAGTAATGGCAATTGAGAGCATGAAAAAGGAAGTCGGGGGTAGGTACTAGATGCTGAGGGAGCACACAGAGAGGCCCTTGGCCCCTCTTGGAGATCAGGGATTCATACAGTTTTGTGGCACAGTTCAGAAAGGCTTATATTCACACGTGTGTCTTGAAATCAAATGTGCCCTAAATAATCATGAAGCGCTAGCCAGATAGACGAGAAGAAAGGATGTTCAAATTGCTTAGGGGCAACATGGCTAAAGCTAAGAGAACATATTTGGGAAGCTTCAGATATTTGCATTTTCATCTCTCCTGTTGTCTTTGGGTTTCCCTGAGAACTCTTCCCGATTCACTGTTGCTGCCAGAGCTCTGTTGGAATGGGGGTGGAGTGGGTGGGAGGGGAAGTGTGCCGTCATCTTATAATTCCATCTAGGTCTCTAGCAGACGTGTCCCCACCTCCAGGTAATACAGGGAGACTCGCGGGTCGGGAGGAGTGTCTGGGAGATGCTCCTTCCCAAGGTTGATGAAGCTCAGGTAGACTTTTACCCTGGAGAGCAGGTCTTTGTTGTAGAGAATGCTCTGTGTGGCAGGCTTTTGTTGTAGAGAATGCTCTGTGTGTATTTTGCAGTGGTTACATTTCCCCTCCCAGTGCCAGAGCCAGGAGGGAACCTTCAGGACTCACGGTGAGACGTGGTGAGGCTCCGGAAGGCTAAATGTGAAAGTGTGGCCCTCCCCTAGGACCACACTCTCCTGACTTTTTCTTTCTCAGGCCCCTCCATACACAGTCTCGAGGAGCTCATCAAAATTACAATTTTTTTTTTTTTTTGAGACAGAGTCTCGCTCTGTTGCCCAGCCTGGAGTGCAGTGGCACAGTCTTAGCTCACTTGGCTCACAGTCCTGGCTCCGCCTCCCAGATTCAAACAATTATCCTGCCTCAGCCTCCCAAGTAGCTGGGATTACATGCACATGCCACCATGCCCAGCTAATTTTTATATTTTTAGTAGAGACGGAGTTTCACCATGTTGGCCAGGCTGATCTTGAACTTCTGACCTCAGATGATCCACCCACCTTGTCCTCCCAACAAAATTACAATTGAGATGTTCCTACCAGTTTAGGACAAAAGCAGCTTTTGTTCCATGTCAGCAGATCCTGGCTGGAACTCTCTGGATCTGTCTGTTCCTTCAAGTTCTGGGACAGTATAGTTTGCCCTGTGAACTCAGTTTTCTGACGTGTTCAAGAAAATGCACTGATTTTCAGTTTTTTTGTTTTTTGTTTTTTTGTAGATAGCAGTGATGAATTGCAATCTCTTTCCATGTCAGATCTGAAACTGAAAAGTATCACAGTGGAATCAAACTAGAAATTTTATCAGGAAAAATAACAATAACCTTTGCAAACACTTGGAACCTGAGTAACACATTTCTAAAAAATCTACAGGTCAAAGAGAGAATCTGGAGGAAAAATTTAAAAATATAGCAAACTTAATAAAATAAAAATAAACATTTTTCTTCTCTCATCCAAAGCATTGTTGACAGAAAAATTCACAGCAATTCAGTCATCTAATATCTTACCCCAACAATTGAAAACAAAAAGAAGAAAGCCCCAATGCAATCAATAGAAAATAAATACTAATGTTAACAGCATAAATCAATGATATTGAAAACAGAACTAACAGAGAAAATCAATGAAAAAAAGCTGGTCTTCATAAATATCAATATAATTGACAGACATCTAGTAAATCTAACAAAGGGAAAAAGAGAAAAGACACAAATTGCTTATATCTGAAATAAAACTGGGGATATCACTACCAACCCTGCAGAAATCAACAGGATAATAAAAGAACACTATGAACAGCTTTACACACAAATTTTAAAACTTAGATGAGACAAACCAAATCCTTGAAATAACGCACACACTGTCACAACTCACCCAATATGAAATGGACACTCTGAATAGCACTGTAATTATTAATACAATTGAATACATGATTGAAAAACTCCCCCCAAAATGAGGTCTGCAAGCTCAGTTGGTTCCACTGGAGAAGGTTCTACACAGACTCTTCTAGAAAACGATGAAGAAGGAATATTTTCTAACTAATTTTATAAACCTAGTATTACTCTGTGTGACCGTTAATACTGAGTGTCCACTTGATTGGATTGAAGGAGGCAAAGAATTGTTCCTGGGTGTGTCTGTGAGGGTGTTGCCAAAGGAGATTAACATTTGAGTCAGTGGACTGGGAAAGGCAGACTCACCCTCAATCTGGGTGGGCACCATCTAATCAGCTGCCAGCGTGGCCAGGATACAAAGCAGGGAGAAGAACGTGGAAGGACTAGGCTGACTTAATCTTCTGGCCTCTATCTTTCTCCTGTGCTGGATGCTTTCTGCCCTGGAACATCGGACTCCAAGTTCTTCAGCTTTGGGACTCTTGGACCTTTGACCACAGACTGAAGGTTGCACTGTTGGCTTCCCTACTTTTGAGGTTTTGGGACGTGGGCTGGCTTCCTTGCTCCTCAGCTTGCAGGCGTGGCCTATTGTGGGACCTCACCTCATAATCGTGTGAGTCAATACTTGTTAATAAACTTCCCTTTGTGTATATATCTATCCTATTATTTCAGTCCCTCCAGAGAACCCTGACTAATACACTCTGCACATTTGTTGAAAATCAATTGACCATACATGTGTGGATCTCATTCCATTTCTGTCTTATTCCATAACCTATTTGCTGTCTTGTTCCCAATGCCACACTGTCCTGAAATCCAGTAGTTTTATTTCATCGATTAGACCCTGCAACCCAATGTTGAACAAAAATGGTGAGAAGCAAATATCCGTGACTTGCTCCAGATCTTCAACCTCTCATCCCTAGGTATGATGCTGTTTATAGTTGTGGTTTTTTGTTTTGTTTTGTAGAGGCTGCTTATCCAGTTGAAGACGTTTCCTTCAATTTCTAGTTTGCTGACATTTACTTCATCAGTAATGGCTGCTGGATTTTGTCAAGTGCTTGCTTTTTCTGCACTGATTGGGACGATTATATACTTTTTTCAGTTTATTAATGTCTAAATTACATTCATTGATTTTTTAAATGTTACACCAATCTCATATTCCTCGGCTAAATCCAAAGTGGTCATAATGCATTATGCTTTTGATACTTTGTTGGATTCAATTTTCTAAAATTAACAATTAGTTTTTCATGTATGTCTGTGTGTTATGTTGGTCTGTAGTTTTCATTTCTTGTGATGCCTTTTTTCTTTTTTTTTTTTAAATTCTTTTTTTTGAGATGGAGTCTCGCTCTGTCACCCAGGCTGGAGTGCAGTGGCCGGATCTCGGCTCACAGCAAGCTCCGCCTCCCGGGTTTATGCCATTCTCCTGCCTCAGCCTCCCGAGCAGCTGGGACTACAGATGCTCACCACCTCGCCCGGCTAGTTTTTTGTATTTTTTAGTACAGATGGGGTTTCACCGTGTTAGCCAGGATGGTCTCGATCTCCTGACCTCGTGATCCGCCCGTCTCGGCCTCCCAAAGTGCTGGGATTACAGGCTTGAGCCACCGCGCCCAGCCGTGATGCCTTTTTTTTAAACAGCTTTGTACTGATCTATATTTGATATATACAAAATTGTACATATTTAATGTATACGATTTGATGAGTTTGGATATATGTATACAACTGTGAAACCATCACCACAATCAAGATAAGAGATATATCCAGCACCTCCAGAAACTTCCTCCTCTGCCTTTGTTTTGTTGTTTTTTTGTGGTAAAAACACTTAAAAACTTAAGTGCACAATACAGTGCTGTTAACTTACAGGCACTCTGTTGTAGAGCAGATCTCTAGAACTTATTCATCTCATGCAACTGAAACTTTGTGTCCATTGAACAACACTCCCCTGTCTGGTTTTAATGTGAGAGTAATGGCTTCATTGAATGGGTTGGGAAGTATTCGTTCCTCTGGAATTTTTCTGGAAGAGCTTAAATAAAATTGGTATTATTTCTTCTTTAAAAATTGGGAGAATTTCACAGTGAGGCAATATGGGCCTGGGGATTTCTTTGTTGAAAGACTTTCAATTATGAATTCAATTCGTTTAGTAGATAGAGTGCTGCTTAGGTTTTCTATTTCTCCTTGTGTGAAGTTTTGATAGTTGCATCTCAAAGAATTTGTCCATTTCATCTAAATTGTCAACTTACTGGAGTGTTTGGATATCCACAGGACAAAAAAGAATGCATCTTGACCCAAACCTTACACTATATATAAAAATTAACTTAAAATAGATCACAGACTTAACTATAAAATGAAAAATTACAAAGTATTTAGAAAAAAACAGAGGATCTCCATGATCTAGGGCTAGGTAAAGTATTCTTAGACTTGACACCAAATGGATTATCCATAAAGGGCAAAATTGGTAAATTTGACTCCATTAAACTAAAGAATTTTTGCTTTTCCAAAGACCTTATTAAGAGGATGAAACATTACAGAAATATTTTCAGACTGAGAATCTGACGAAGGACTGATCTCAAGAATATATAAAGAACTACTAAAACTCCATAGCAAAATAAGACAATACAATTAGGACCCATGCAAAGGACAGGAATAGACGTGTCACTGAAGAGGAAATGCAGATAGCAAACACACATGTAAAAATATGTTTAGCATCACTAGTTATTAGGGAAATGTAAATTAAAACCAAAATCAGATATCTCTAAGCGCCTATCAGAGTAGCTGAAATTAAAAATAATGACACCACCAAATACTTGCAAGGATGCTGACAAATGGATCACTGCTACATTTCTGATGGTAATGTAAAATGTTACAGCCACTTTGGAAAAGAGTTTGGCAATTTCCTAGATAACTAAACATACAAGCACCATGTGACCCAACAGTTATCCAAAAAGAATGAAGGTTTATGTTCACATAAAATTTGTACACAAATATTAATTGTAGCTTTATTCATAACAGCCTCAAATGGGAAACAAATAAGATATTTTTAAATTAGTGAATGTTTAAACAAGCCGTGCTATGTCCAAAACATGGAATACTACTCAGCAATGAAAAGGAATGAGCTGTTGATACATGCATGTTATGTATTGATACATGCAACAACCTTGATGACTCTTCAGAAAATTATGTTGAGAAAATGAAATCAATCTCAAAAAGATGTGTATTGTCTACTACCATTTATAAAACATTCTTGAAATAACAAAATTATAGAAACAGGGAAACATAATTGTGGTTGCCAGGAGCTAAGGACAGAGGAGAGAGGGAGGGAAGTGAGTGTGGCTTTAAAAGTTCAACATAAGGGATGTTTGTGGTGGTGGAAATGTTCTATATCTTGACTGTATCACTGTCAACATCTGCAAGGTGTTACCACTGGAGGAATTGGGCAAAGGGTATATTGGATCTCCCTGTATTGTTTCTTACAACTGCATGCATATCTACAATTATATAAAATTTTAATTAGTAGAAACCAAATCTTGACACATTTGGTGAGAAATAAAAATAGAGTGTGTGAAAATATGCTTACTATATCATGAGGAACAATGAGGCATAGCCAGGTAAAATAACCTGTCAAGTCTGGACCAGAATACATCACTGGCTCTGGGGTACTACTTTAGTTTGAAACTGTTATGAAATTGCCTTCTCCCCTGCCCCTCCATAAGACATGCATTCTGGTGGAAATGGGTTTCCATTTCTTCCTTAAGTTGCGCTGAGATAAGCTTGAGGGAGGAGGTTGAAATGTGACTGACCTGATCCATGGCATGAATAGTTTGAGACCCATATGGTTTATTTTAAGGGCATCTCTATTTTTTCTCTTCCCTTGCTGAAAAACAGCCCAACATTAGCCACGCTGCAAATTCTATTCAACCAATGTCTCACTTTTTACAAGACAACTTCCCTCTGAGATGTGGTCTTATGCTAATGTATAAGAATTCATTTGAATTCATGGAAAATATTGCTGCTTCTATGCCATTCAAAGTGTTAACATGATTGGCATATAAGTGTTCCTATAGACAACTAATAAAATGATGAACGCAGGTAAGTACTGATGGTATTAGAAGACAATATTTTAGCTTCTTCTCAAGGTGCTTCAAGTATCCTTGAGTTTTAGAGAGCATTTTACCAGGTAGCTTACTGAGGCCTTAATCAAAGTATCCTTTAGAATAAAACGGGAATACTTAGTTCCTCCTTTCCTGAAAATTATGAAAATGTATACTTTCAGAAAGGGAGAAATGGGTGAGGATTGAAATTGGCAACCTATCTTTGAAAGCCTAGGAGACACCCGATGCCTTCAACATGTCTTATATGACCCTTGCCTCCAGCCTGTATGGTGAGTTTTGTTTTTCCCACATAGCCTAAACACACCTACGATAAATCAAAAGTAGAGTTTACATTCCCGTCTTTTCTGAGACCAAGCTTACTAATGTATAAAGTCCCACTGATTGCTTTTTTAGAAGCTAGTTGATAGGCACTCCACCACAAAGTGTACCTTACGTGTTCCTGAGAGTTCCAGGGAATAAGCAGTACTCCCTCCCAATCACATTTTCAACAGTTTTACTCAGCCCACCTTCAGCCACCTTGTCTTGATGTCAAGCTGTGGTGCTGTTGATGATGGTCACTTTCTCGCAGGTGGAAACATGGCTGGCAAGCCTTGCTGATACTTACACATGAGCCACAGGCTTGCCACTGATGGTCTGTTTTCCAGAGCTCATCCTGCCTTTCTCATGCTCCTCCTGAGTTTACCAGGCACCTTTGCCTGGGATGCTGGTGGCACCAGAAACGGGACCCTTCTTATGCAATACCATTGTTGCTTTCCTGGACAGACGATGATGCTTTGTTCTGCTGCCAGCTCATGGCTTGTCATGCAATAGCCAAGGAAGTCCTCCTGCACGACAGAACCATCCCATGCCCTGCTGGCCTCAGGTGCAGCTTAAATACCCCTCCCTCCCTGTCTGTGTTACGGTAGGAGGGTGACTTTCTCCTGGCATGCCTGCTAATTTCCTGCCCCACATTGGATTGCTTCTGGGGTGCCTGACATTCAGAATACCCGTTACCTTCATCAGTCAGGTGATGCTGACCCATGGTTCTATGAGATAATATCAAAATAATCTAGATTTGGTATGTTCCAGAAATTTGGATTAGTTTGTTTGGTTTGTGGCTGCATAACATGCTTACTGGCCCATTTACCTTGGCACAGGCATGGAGAAGAGATACCAGAAGCACCACCTCCTGAGATGACAAAGACTTTGCTTTGATTTCACAGTTTAGAAAATCACACCATTTCCCTCTGCCTCTTGAGTCATTTCAGTCTGAGCAAGGATAACAAAGTTTAGTGAACCCAAAAGCATATTTAGGAAGCACTATAGTGCTAGGTTGAAGCTGAAAATAAGATTGTTTTATTCAGGGTCAGATCCTATTTACTACAAACCTCATGAATTCTTTGCTTCAGAATAATAAGGAGCCTTGGGTAATGGCCCCAGACACCTGGGTGTGATCACAGTTGAGGGTTAACAAGACTTGTGGGCTTATTTATTTACTTGTTGAGTAATAGCTTTTGCTTCCCTTTATCTAGTTCACCAATATTAAAAGATAACGGTGACGAATTTATATTTCACTGGATCTAATTTGCTGGATTGCTGGTCCCTCAGGAAATGTTATAATTGTTATAATTATTATTTTCCAAATAATCGAATGCAAACATCTCAAGATTATTTCGTTGGGGGCATGGAATTGAAAGTGATCATTTGGAGACAATCTATTTGTAATACAATTTGCAACTGCATTATGCCACTTGCTTTAGGAGAACATGGGTAAGTTGATTTGCAAGTAAAATATTTGGTAGAATTAATATTAGTGCCATTTTATGTGACTTGTAAAATTCCAGAGTTCCTTTAGAAACTGCTTGTGAATGCTAAAATTACTTGTAACTTTTATTAATTAATGGTGAAGCAGAATTGTTGTAGTTGGTTAAAAATGTAGACTTGTTCATTGTGGCCTGTAATTTTTTTTTCTTTTTTTTCTTTTTTTTTGAGATGGACTCTTACTCTGTCGCCCAGGCTGGAATGCAGCGGTGCGATCTCGGCTCACTGAAACCTCCGCCTCCCGGGTTCAAGCAATTCTCCTGCCTCAGCCTCCCGAGTAGCTGGGATTACAGGCACCCTCCATCATGCCCAGGTGATTTATTTACTTTATAGAGCACGTATAGGAGCAGCATTCTTACATAAAGTAAACATCAATATACATCTTCATTTTATGTATTTTATACATGCTTGCCCACGTTGTGTGTTCATGTTTTTATCTTTTTAACTTTTTTATATTGGCATTTGAGAATTAGTGTCCTGAATTTGCAAAACTGGAATTTTAACGGAAGTCCAGTTTACATAAATCAGATTTACACCGTAGCACCGGCTTCTTGTAATTAGAACGATAAGACTGACATTTTCCTTGGAAAACTACTTGTGCACCATGTTCATCTCTAGTCGCCTATTTTGCTTCTGGTAGGGTTTTTACAATTGGAATCCAACATTTATTCTCGTGTCACGTAAAGCTTTGCTTTAGTAAATGCTACACAAAAATGACAAAAAGCCGTCTTTGTATTTAATTTGTGGATGTGTGCAGAGATATGTTATCTCGGGTTTCTAAGGAAAGGCATGGAATCAAACAGAAACCCCTGGGAAAATAAACTGATTCCACACTGCTGTGAGAAACAAAATGTGACCATAAGTAAATTATGTAGAGTTAAAAAACTCCTTGTGTGAAGTTAGCATTCAACATATAAAATAGACCGTTATTATTTTACTGATCCCTTTACATCCCTCTCTGACTGCATTCTCTATAGAGTTATCCAATTCCCCTGAGTTTTACATGAATCATTCCTTTGTTTTTTAGTGGTATAATAATCTACATATACAGAATGAACCACAGTGCTCTAGTTAATTTATTAGTTAATTTATTGTCACTGCTCTTTAACATTCCACTGAAAAGATAGTTTGCAATTGATTTGCCAGTGCTACTATGGATAGGTAGGATAGGTATTCCAAATCATTACTTCTTTTTGTTATTATGAACGGTGCTACTTTAAACATCCTCATACACATCCTGGTATACATGAGCAATATTTTCTTTGGGGGTTTGCTTAGTTATAGATGTGCTGATATTCAGCTTTGTAAGGGAATACCAGTGCATTTGCACCAGTTTCCTCTGCCACTGGCATGCATTTGTTCTCATTGCTCTACTTCCTTACCAACATTGGATATCACCAGACTTACATTTTTTGCTAATTTGGTAGTAGTGAAGTAGATTTTAAATTGTGGATCTAGTTTTCATTTTTCTGATAAACACTGTTCTCACGTCATACAGAGCTTTGTTTTAGTAAAGGCTACAAAAAATACAAAAAGGTAACAGTGGACTCAACAGATTATTTCCATTTGTATTTAATTTGTGGATATGTGGAGAGATCAGTGCGTTATCTTGGATTTCTAAGGAAAGGCATGGAATCAAACAGAAACCCATGGAATATAAGTTTATTCCATGCTGTTGAGCCTCATTTCAGAAATTTGTGGGCCTCCCATGTGTCTATTTCTGTCTTTTTTTTTTTTGGTTTTCCGTCATTTAAGCCCTTTTTGGGGGCCAATTTTTCCATTGAGTTGTCTTTTTCTTGTGATTAGTAAACTAAATCTGTATATATACACACACACACGCACACATACTTTCTATACTAATCCTTCATCCATTTTAAGTGGTGAAAAGTATCATCTCTCAGTGTGTGGCTTGCCATTTCACTTTATGGTATCTTTTGAGAAATAGAAACTTTTTCATTTTAATGTAGTTATACTTATCCATCTTGTATAATTATCTATTCTTTTTTTGGGCTCTTAGTTAAGAAATCATTTCACTTAGAGGTCATAGGATTTTCTGACTTTTTTTTCTGAAGAGGTTAATAGAAATGCCGTTATTTTCCATATGAATACCACTTACTGTAGACTTCATTCTTTCCCCACTCATCTACCACACACGTGGTGTCATACATCATCTGCGCATATGTGGATCTCTTTCTCGACTCCCTGTATGTTCACCTTGGTCTTAATGTCACACTGTTTTAATTACTACCACTTTACAATACACTTTGATTACTATTACTTGCTTAAATATTTATAGCCTTATTACCATTACTTTATAACAAGCTTTGATATCTAGTAGGGCAGTTACTTCTACCTTGTTCTTCAAGAGAGCTTGGCAATCCTTGGTCATTTATTTTTTCTTCTAAATTTTAGACATAGCTAAATGTTTCTAAACATTTTTACATTTAGATGTTTGTGAAAAACAGCTGAGAAATGTATTGGAAATAGATTGAACTTATAGAACAATTTCTGTAGAATTGATATATGTTCAAATTTAAAAATTTGATGTAATCTCATTTTATTTAGATCTTCTTTAATATCTGCTTTTAAAAGTCTTACACATTTTTGGTGAGATATTATTTTAATAGAATGCTTAAAATATTCTAGGTTCATTCTAAGGTCATGTATGTTTCTTTTCTATTTAAATGGTGTCTTCTCTTTAATTATTTAAAGAACTCTTGTTGTAGAATAGAAATGCAATTATACCTCTGTATATTGATTTTGTATTCATAATTTTGCCAAATTATCTTATTACTGTAATTGTAATATTTTATCTGTTGACTGCTTAAGATTTCTTTATAGATGATCATATTTTCTAAAAATAATGACAATTTGGTTTATTTTATTCCGGTTTTACATTGTAACATTTTGTTGATGTACTTTACTACATTTGTTTATTTTGGTCCTAATCTTATGAAAAATATTTATAACTTTTCATTCATTCAACATATAGTCAGACATGGCTCAGCTTATGCCAGTAAACAACTAGCAAAACAAAAGCCAGCACAAATCTCGTGCTTCATAAAACTTACATTTCACAGAGGTAGTTGTGAAGAGAGAAAATAACCAATTAGTATGACAAATAACTATATTATGTAGCGCTCTAGAAGGTGGTGGTTGTCACGGGAAATAGCGCAGAGAAAGGTGCCTCAGGTCTGGGGAGATGTTGCAAATGTTAAATTAGGTGATCAGGTAGAAAAAGGACACCAAACACAGATACAGAGAAGCCATCCAGGAAGCTCCAGCCTTCTAAGTGAGACGTGGTCATGGCTCTGAACGTGGTTGTCTGGAGGGGCCCAGATCTTGATATTTTCTGAATACACAGTTAATGAGATTTCCTGACAGTTAGAATGTCAGATGCAAGAGGCAGAGAGGAGTTAAGAATTACTGAACAAAGGAAGGCTGAAGTTGCCAACTGGCCCACTGAGATCGGGAAGGTTTCAGGTTTGAATAGGAATAACAGGAATTTGGCTATTGATTCACTGCTTTTGGTTTTGTAGGGGGGTTTTGTCAGGTTTAAGGAGTTCCTTTGTCTTCCTCATACTAACACACACACACACACACACACACAGACACACACAGACACACATGTATATGACACTTCACCTCTTCACGTTTAATGTTCAGAACAACTCTATGACTGCTAGTGTTTTAGATTCTGGTTCTGACCATTCTGTTTCGCTTCTCAGACATCCCAACTGAAGTCACTTTCCTTTTACCTCACATAAATCCTTGAGAATTTTCTTTAGTGAGAGACTTCTGGAACAAACTCCGTTTTGACTTGTCTGAATATATCTTTATTTTGCCATCATTCTTGAAAGATACGGAAGTCTGGATTGACTATTATTTTTCATCAGCACTTTGAAGATATTAATTACATTGCCTTATGGATTCTTTTTTACTGTTGAGAAGTCATCATGCTGTTTCTTCCTGGTGATCTGTCTTTCCTCCTTGGTTCTTTACTATTCTGCAGTTTCACAACTGTGGCTTTTATTTATGTTGATTGACATGAATATTGATTGACATTGGGCTTCTTGGCTGTAAGAATCAGCAGTTCTGGAAAATGTCCAGCCATTATCACTGTCTTTTGAACATTGATTCTTATCCTTTATATTTATTTTATCCTTCTGGAACTCCAGTTAGACAAATGTTCAAATGTTCCACTTTCTTTCAGTGGCACAATCTCTCCATCGTACTTCTCTCTCTCTCTTTCATCTGAGCTGCATCCTGGATGACTTCTTCAGCTCTGTTTGCCAGTTCGCTAATTTTTTCCTTAACTTTCTCCAACCTGATGTTTAATTCATTAGCTTATTTTCATACCATTTGTAGAAGAGATCATTTGATGTCATTCTTTTTCAAATGTTCATGTTTCTAAGTAAACTCGTTCTGCTTTCTACTATTTCTAGGCTTTTCTTTGCTTAAACATATGAAATGTAATACATGTGTATCCTGATCATTGCTGTTTTGTAACCCTTATGGACTTCCTTCTGCTGTCTGCTGTTATGGCTGGCTTTCATGCACGCTATGTTTGTTTCCTTCTGTGTTTTATGCTTGTTTAATTGTCAACTACTCATTTTCTTTGGGATTCTGTGCAGGAATATTTTTATTCCTGGGTACCCTTAGCTGGGGACGATTCTGATCTGCTTCTGCTAGTTGCCTGGTGTACTACCAGACTTTGGGCTACACATATTCCCTGCATACAAACAGTGCCAAACCTGAGGCCATCAATTCCCTTTTGAACAGTGGCTTTATTCATTCTGGATCCCAGCTTTATATGGGAACGCATCCTGTGAGATTCCTCACATTGGGCAGGCCTAGGTTTTATCTCTGGTTTCACTTCAAAGCAGAAGCTCGAGGCCTCCAAGGTTTGGATGAAATCCCCAGACAAAAGGCGGCTTTTGTTCCGGCAGTTCTCGCTTATTTCCCAGGTTCCCACTTTCATTTTCATTTGGACCTCTGAGATTCCTTCTTCTGTGCCAACTCAAAAATATGGTGCAGTATTACCGTCTATCTCTCATCTGTCTCTCTTCCAGCATTTTAGTTGTCTCAATAAAGAAGCAGGGTCACCCACAGTATCTTGTCTGCTAGAAATGCAGGTCCAACTTAACATTTTAATAAAAAACTTTTGGAATATCATGGCCATTTAGATATAAAATAGTCATAAGTGATATATTTTGAATATTGGCTTGAAAATGTTCATTGAGATATTTATTTTTATTCTTATACTCACTATAATATTTTATTACTTAAGGACTAAAAACTACAGCCTATAAAGTTCCCAGTTATCATATTTTGTATTTCTAATATATATTTTGTTTCTTTTAAAATTATTGAAGAGCCTTAAACTGTAGATTCCAAGAAAAGTTGTTCTATGCTAGTATTCCCTGAGGGGTTGTGTTTATGTGTGGGAGAAGGTAAAAACAACTGTTATTTACATTATTTCTTTTTGGATTTTGTTCTATAAATGTACATAAATTATGCTTTTTAAACATCCACATATACATTGTAATTTTCGTAATTGAAAGATTTTTCTAATAGTATCCACTAAGCACTTAATGATGCTGCTTGATGAGAAGGGATATTCTAAGCAAATAGGCTTCACAAAAATAGAAAAAACACTCCTAAAATTTGTATGAAACTACAAAAGACCCTGAATAGTCAAAGCCATCCTGAACAATAAGAACAAGGCTGTAGGTACCACACCACCATCTCGAAAAATATACTACAAAGCTATAGTATAGAAAAGCATGATATTGGTAAAACAAACAAACAAACAAACAAAAAACAGAACAATGAAACAAAATAGAGAACTAAGAAATTAACACACATTTATAACCAACTGGTTTGCAACAAAGGAGCCAAGAACATGCAATGAGAAAAGGACAATCTCTTCAATAAATGGTGTTGAGAAAAATGGATATCCATAACAGAAGAATGAAATGAGACCCTTATCACATACCACATGCAATAAGCAACCCAAAATGTATGAAAACCTTAAATGTAAGACGTAAAACTATGATGCTACCAGAAGAAAACATGGGGGAGACACTCCCTGACATTAGTCTGGGCAATACTCTTTTGGATATGACCCCCAAAACACAGGCAACAAAAGCTAAAATAGACAAATGGAATTACATCAAACCAAAAAGTCTTCTGCATAGCAAGGGAAACAATTAACAGACCAAAGAGACAGCCTATGGGATGGGAGAAAATATTTTTAAACTCTACATCTGACAAAGCGTTAAGATACAAAACATATAAGGAACTCAACTCAAAAGACAAAAAAAAAAAAAAAAAAAAAATAGCCCAACAAAAACATGAGCAAAGGACCTCAACAGACATTTCTCAAGAAAGGACATGCAAATGGCTAACAGGTATATGAAAAAGTGCTCAACATCACTAATCATCGGGGAATCGCACATTTTAAAAACTCAATGAGATATCACTTTACACCTGTTAGGATGGCTATTATCAAGAAGACAAAAGATAACAAGTGTTGGTGAGAATATGGAGAAAAGGGAACCCTTGTACATTGTACATTGTTGGTGGGAATGCAAATTAGCACAACCATTATGGAAAACAGAACCACCTGTGATCCAGCAATGATACTACTGGGTGTAGAGCCAAAGGAAATGAAATCAGTATGTGGAAGAGATGTCTGCATTCCCATGTTCGTTGCAGCACTAGTCACAATAGCCAAGATATGGAATCAACCTAAGTCTCCATCAATAGAGAAATGGATGAAGAAAATGTGCTGCATTTTCTTACATGTATTCATATATTCTTACATATATTTTTGCTTAAATATAGGAAAACATATATTCTTATATATGCACAAGGAAATACTATTCAGCCTTGAAAGAGAAGGAAATTCTGTCATTTGTGACAACGTAAATGAACCTGATGGATATTATGTTAAGTGAAATAAGCCAAGCATAGAAAGGTAAATGCCATATGATCTCATTCATATGTGAAATCTGAAAAAGTTGAATTTATAGAAGCAGCGAATATAATGCTGGTTACCAGAGGCTGGGGTGATTTGTAGGGGATGTCACGGAGATGTTGGTCAAAGGGTACAAAAGCTTAGTTACACAGAAGGAATCAGTTCAGGAGCTCTGTACAACATGGTGACTATAGTTAATAGTAATATATTGTGTTCTTGAATAATGCTAAGAGAGTAGATGTAAAATGTTCTTATCACAAAAGTCATAATTATGTGAGGTAATGGCTGTTAATTAAGTAGATTTAGTCACTCCACAATGTATGTATTTCAAAACATCATGTTTTACATGACATATATGATATGTATGTACATGATACATATGATCAAAAATATAAAACCAATAGGTATAATGGAAAAAGTACTAGGAAGTTTATTTGTTTTATAGGAGAAAAAGTTTTCTTGGTGGAAAACCAAGTGAAGAGAGAGTTTTTAATCCTTCTTTTTGAAAGTGAGAAAGATTTAGAAGACAAAAGGAAACTGTTCTTTTAGCTTGGTTAGGGCCAGGGGTACCTCCATGACCCTCTCTCAGTTTTCTCCTGACGCACTTTCTTAGGAGATTCAATAGCATGTCCCATATCCAAGGTTAAAGTTAGAATAAGAGAGAACTGAGAAGTCCAGAAAGGTGAAAGCCCACGTCCCTGTATATTTACCACAGACTGGGATAATACGTCTTTTTATCACTTCCCTTTCCTTTAAAGAAAACAAATTGAAGGAGGCTGGCTTCCCTAAAAAATGGTTTATATTGAAGGAAATACTATAGATTTGTGGTGCTTGCTGCTGCTTCACTGTTAAAAGGGTAAACACCTACAAACTCCAAATTCCTGCTTTAAGTCAAGGCAGAGACGTTCAGCGCTTCTTCTTTCCCCAAACAAAATTCCAAGTCGTTAAAAGTTTGGAATAAGGAGGATGTCAGGTTTGAGGGAGAGAGGGTAGGCCAAGGAGAGGGTTGTGAGAAGTGAAAAATTTCCCAGCGGAGGCATCGTGCAAATATTAAAGGTAAAGGTGACCCTCTAAGGCTGCAGGACTTGGAGGATACCCCAAATCGAGTGTTATGAGGCATCTCCGGAATGTCTCGCTTTATCTTAAGTATGTTAAAAAGTGAGAGAAATAGGAAGTTTATATGACAGCTTTTCTGTTTTTTATTTTGTTTGTTTTACTGAAAATAGGTAGTACGGAAAGAAATTATTATTAAGTGGTTCTTAGTATTACTTAAGCGATTCTGTTCCTTATATTAAAGTATATAGGGTGCTGGCTTTTATTACTTGTAGAATATATTGCAGGGATGTACTGAGAGACAATCAGAATATTGCAGAGCCCAAACCTCAAATCTCCAAAATCAAAATAAAAGATGTTACATCCCAAAAAAAAAAAAAGCTAAATGTTGCTGAAGTTTTGGGATGATGTTCTGAATGAAATTCCCAAGGCTTGATTAAGTATGCATGCTTTTCAAATTATATAGAAAAGGCAGACTTGAGCTATTCACATAAAGCAAGTTTTGATACAGGGAGGGGCCTAGGGCTATTGGTAGTGCTTCAGAGACAGGCTCGGGAAGGTTCGCACATTCACCTAAGTTAACTCAGTCACTGGTGTGCTTCCAGTTCCTGATTTTCAGCTCACCACTCCATCCCTGTTGGTTAACATTGAGCGCAGAGGAAAGCAGAGGTTTGGCCTCTCTGCAGCTGGATGCATAAATCAACAGTGTTTGTTAACTCAGCCTGCCCTCAGGGGCACAGGAGCAGGGCAAGAAGTTCGGTTGGGCAGTTTTAAACCTCTGAGGGTTACTTTATAACACAGATTACCTTTCTCACTAGACTGTGTTGGTAAATTTATTTTTAATTTATGCTGTATCAATACTCATGTTAAAGAGTAATTTATAAAAGGAGTAATTTATATAATTCATCTATAGCCTAAGTGTATCATGAAAGCAACATATCCTTTCAAGAAGAAATTTCTCCCTAGGGCGCAGGACTGCCCAATTAGGTGTATGAATGCCATCTTTCAAGGCTCTCAGCTCCCCAGGGCAGACACTGTTACTGACTGGGCAGAGCTTTATTTATCACACTTCTCTGCATGCATTTATGGTGCCGAATACATGTTAAATAATAATTATGGAGATTTTAATGTCTTTCCCAGAAGCATCCTCCATGGGCCACAGTGGAAGATGGACTAGTTGCCATTTCATTGTACCACAGTTCTTTGTATTTTGTGCAGACTAGAGATTGTCTAGGGTGGTAATAATCTCAATGTGTTTTGCTTATGCCAACATCCATTTTCAAAATTGGTAGAATGCCATTTATAAGACCCAGTGATTTATTCATAATTTTTAAAGGCATGTTGGTCACATGATATGAATTTCTTTTTGTGTTGCTTTGTGGCCCTTAGGTTGATGCACACACACTTTATGTGGATATGTATATATGCGCACACATGTAATTTAATTATTTTTAGAAATCAAAAGCACAAAGATACTATAAATTTATTTCAGCACCTTATGCGAATTTGAGCACCGAGATCACAAGAGCAATCCAGTAATAGATAAATAAGTGGGTAAACAAATAAACAAATAAGGGAGGAGGGCTAGGTTTTCCTTACAGCAGCGTGCCATGTGGGAAATGTGGAGACAGTGCTGGAGTTTTGCATGTGTCAGAATAAAAATGGGGTCAGACAAGAATCATCAATGGATGGCAAATTTAAGAGGAAATTTTGAAGAGGAGCATCAAAATAACTCCTTGCAATCTGCTTGTTCAATTCAAAAAATAATGAGGTGGAGAAATTGAACAACACCTTGGTTGAGCGATCAAAATTAACACCACAGATGAGGAAGACAGGAGCACTGAGTGCTTCCAGATGTGACTCCCTGGACGCACCCTCGCCTCTGCAGTGTTTCAGCTGAGAATGCACTTCCTGAATCCAATCATGATGATGAAGCAACAGACAAGCCCAACGTGAGGACCCGCCTGTGAACAAAAGGGGAGGGGCACGATGTTCTTCAACAGTGTCGATGTTGTAGAAGGGAAAGGCTGAGGAAATGTTCTAGATAAAAAGAGACTGAAGATGCATGACAGCTAACTGCAATATCTGCCTCTAGGCTGGATCCTGTCCTGGAGGGGACAGAAGTTATAAAGGACGTTATTGGGCAACAGCAAAATTGGAATACAGATGCGGATTAGATGCTGTGCTCTATCAACGTGAAAGTGACTCAAGTGGGGAACCCCACTGTGGTTATGGAAAAAGATTTTCCTGACTGGGCGCGGTGGCTCACGCCTGTAATCCCAGCACTTTGGGAGGCCGAGGTGGGTGGATCATGAGGTCAGGAGATCGAGACCACCCTGTCTAACACGGTGAAACCCCGTCTCTACTAAAAATACAAAAAATTAGCCGGGCATGGTGGCGGCGCCTGTAGTCCCAGCTACCCGGGAGGCTGAGGCGGGAGAATGGCGTGAACCCGGGAGGTGCAGCTTGCAGTGAGCCGAGATCGCGCCACTGCACTGCAGCCTGGGCGACAGAGCCAGACTCCATCTCAAAAAAAAAAAAAAAAAAAAGATTTTCCTGTTGTTGAATAATACACACTGGAATGTTAAGGGTAAAAGTATACTCTTTGCAAAATTAATCTACTTTTTGTTCCCTTATATATATGTATGTGTATACATCCTTATTTTCTTCATTATTAATCCACTTTTGGTCTTCTTCCGTATAGATATGAATATTCCATATGTATTTCATATTCATATGCTTGCATTTTCTTATTTTCTTCATTATTAGGCAATCTATTTCCAGTTTATAAAACCTGAGTTAAGTAAATATTTGCCTTTTGAGGAGTATAGAACATATTTCCAGGAGTATAATAAGGATTGTGAGAAAAATAACATTTCTTTTTTTAAAAAGTGCTGCTGCTAAAACTGTAAACATTTTTTGACAAAATAAGAGTTTTAAAATATATGTGTATCATGCTCCCTTCTTCCATTCTCTCTTTTTTGTATCCTGACATGGAGAAAAATGAGCTGTAACTGGCAAATATCCCAGCGATGGCGCCTACGGGTTCCTGCTCAGTCGAGGATCCTGGGTCCCAGAGCCCGTGGTTAGGTGAAGGGAAGGCAGCGAGTGAAGCAGATGTTATTTTCAAATCCAGAATGCCAGACCACTGACCATAAATACAGACTCCCCTCTGCCCTTCTTTTCAATCTTCCTGTCTCCCATGCCTTTGCCAAAGGTTTCTTTATTCTTACCCCTGGCTTTCTCTATTCCCTAGTATTCTGGTGACTTCATCCGGTGTGTGTAACACAGGCCTTCAATGATCATGCGAACACAATGAAATGATGTCATTCTCCGGCATCCCTGGCCCAGCGCTCATGGTTCCCGATGATGCCTCCGCCATTCCTGACTGCACAGGATGGGGCAAGGCTTGGCCTCTCACTGAATGGTTTAATTGAAAGACAGTGGATGCCAACGCATCAGAAGCTTCTTTCCTTTTTGTTCATCCGAATGAAATCTCCCAATTATCTGTAAAAGGAATGTTGAGAGGTTTTGTTGGGGTATGGCCCTGAAGAGGGAACAAGATGACTAGTAGGTTAAAAAGGAGACAGATGAAACTTTTGTGTCTAGAATGAAAAAATTCTGAGCACATTCACAGATGGCTTGTGTACCAAGGAAGTCCCAGTGGCTAGTTACAGCAATTCATGCATTAATGTGAACAGAGCTTTTGATTTCATGGTTTAAAATAAAATGACCCAAATATAATTACTAAAGCTTATTAATGTATTTGTTCTGGGTCAGTAACCCTTTACTGGCTGCAGGAGCTTTTTACATAAGGGGCATGAGAATTAGAGCTTTCTATTTGGAATACTTTGATTCTTCCTGGAAGCAGGAAGAAATAATCAACAAACTGCTTGTTTTAATAATTGTACCCTATTATGAACCACTTGATATTTAATTTTTAAAGAATTAGCTTAATTTTGCAGAAGAAGTAGTGTCAAAGCAATACTGCACAACTTATCAGCACTCAACACCAGTCAGTTGATATTTTAGAAAGTGACACCGTGGGGCTAACCTAGTTGTAGTAGAAAAGCAAGCAGTTTCAGAAAGAACTTCTCCTTTGTTGGCAAAAATACAAAAGACAAAAATAAAAAGCAAGAGTGAAAAGTTGAAAAGAAACATGCCTACAATTTTATTCTTGTACAGAGAAAACAGTTTTTCTTTAGCACCTTTCTTTAGAAATTTGTATGAATTTTTAAAATATTTTGAGAACTCAGGCACTAAAAATAAGGTATCTTTTCATAGAATAAAATTTTAATGTAAGAAGTTTAGAGAATTTGAAGTATTGAGGAAATGTGCTTTTTTAACGTAAGATCCTGAAAACCCATATCCTACATTAAAAACCTATGCATTAGTAATTAATAGACTTTAATTTCTTTTTCTTGCTGCCTTTTTCAGATGTAGGTACACCCATTACAATGTACAAATGGAGAGGGACTCGGTGTTGAATTTAGACCCATAACTGTTGCAGATGAGGTTGTAAAATGCCATATCCATTGTCATTTGCCTCTTCAAATTCCTATCATACAATTTGAAATCAATCTTTGAGACCATGTTTTACTTAAAGGCCTATTTAAGATTGCTTGAAAACATATGTGAAAAATGAAATAATCAACATTTAAGCATATGTGTATGACTGTTTTCATGCTACTATAATGAACAGAATATTATTGACCCAAAATATGATTTTTTTTGAGACAGAAACCTGAATATGTCTTGTTGTGGGAGAGTCTTAGGAGTATTTCTGCTGTAGGGACAGTAAATGAGGTCACACTGACGAATATGCTTCTGCTTATTGCATGGATAAAGAGTAAGTCACTTTTCCCCTTATGAGTGGCTCTCTGAGCATATACTCAGAATCGCTATTCCACACGTACTCCAACTGGTGTATTCGTCTGTCCTCATTCAAAAGCAACATTGAGCATCTACCTGGGATCCTGAGTACTGGGATGGAGAGAGGAACCCCAGCAGTCCCTGCCTTCAAGGGGCTCCCATCCCGGGGAAGAGGAGAGACAGCACACAAATGGTTAAGCTACAAGGCTGCTCTTGAGCCATGTGGGCTGGGTCAGGAGTCCAGGCTGTGCTGTGCTGCTGAGAAAAGCTCTTTCAGCCCTGTGGGGAATCTGTCCATGACCTTGCCTCATTAGCTTGTGCTTCCACCAAAAGACTTAACCTGTTCTGCAAGGGTGCTGAATCTAATGACCTATAGTGTGCAGATGTCTTGAATATCTTAACAGTTTCTACATAGTATGGATTTTAGTGGATGAGTGAAAGCATAGTTCCTGAAGTATAAATCTCATGCAGTGTTTCCAAAGACAGACTTTCCTCCGAAAGTCCAGGGTACCAGTAGATGAGGGGTGATTGGTAACTATCAGCCTGGAATAGAACTCAAGAAAATATACTGAAACTTTTTGCCATATATCATAATATACCACAGTCATAAGTCTGTGCAATAGTGTTGTTTCTAAGGTTCTAATGTGAAAAAGCCTTTCAGTTAAATAAAAGACTGCTTTTCTCCTTTACTGGGTCTGGGCTATTCGACATAGTACCAACCCTTTCCTTTTATTTGAATGAAGTTGATATGCTTGTTTATGAGGTAAAAATGACCTTGTGAAGAATTCTTATGTCATAACCCATAGATTCAGCATCCTGGTCAAGTTGAACAGCCCTGCCAGAAAGTCTAAAGTGAAGAATTAGGAGAGCCTCCAGCAATGCTCTGGGGACTTGCCTTGCCATCAGAATCCCCCAGAGTGCTTGTTAACTATACAGAGTACTGGGCTCCCTCCCCCCAACCTATTAAATTTGACTTCCAGGGAAGGGGCCAGTGAATTTGTATTTATTACACTTTTATCTTGGAGATAATTGTAAATTCATATTCAGTTGCAAGAAAGTATAGAGTGATCTTTTATTCCCTTTACCTGTTTCTCCAGTGGTAACATCTTATATAACTACAGTACAGTATCACAACCAGGAAACTGACCTTGGTGCAACCCACTGCCCTTTTCCAGATTTCACCAGTTTCATATGCACACCATATGTGTGTGTGTGCATTTAGTTGTATGCAATTTTATCACATTTTGAGATCTGTGTATCCAACACCATAGCCAAGATACAGAACTGTTCTATTACCACAAGGCTCTCTCCTGGGACTTTTTTATAGTCATTTTCACCTTTCTCTCCCTCCTCTGTCCCTAATCTTGCCAGTTGCTAACCCGTTTCCTATCTCTGTTATTTCATCATTTCAAGAATGTGCTATGATGTAATAATACCCTATGTAACTTTTTGGGATTGGCTTATTTCACTTAGCATAATTCTTTGGAGGTTCACCCAAGTCATTGCATGTATTAATAGCTCATTCCTGCATTAGTTTGTTGTTACTTTGCTATGAAGACATACCCAAGACTGGGCAATTTATAAAGGAGAGCAATTTAATCGATTCACAGTTCCACATGGCTTGGGAGGCCTCAGAAAGCTTACAGTCATGGTATAAAGGGTAGCAAACATGTCCTTCTTCACATGGCAGGAGGAGAGAGAAGAATGAGAGCCAAGGGAAGAGGGAAGCCTCTTATGAAACCATCAGATCCTGTGAGAACTTACTATCAGGGAAAAACTGTCCCTATGATTCAATTACCTCACCAGATCCATCCCACCACATGTGGGGATTATGGGAACTACAATTCAAGATGAGCTTTCGGTGGGGACATAGCCAAACCCTATTAATTCCTTTTTATTACTAAGCGATATTCCATGGTGTAGATGTACCATAGTCTGTTTAATTATTCACCTTGAGAAGGATATCTCCAGTGTTTCCAAGTTAGGGCTATGGATGAACATAAGTTGCCGTTTATCCAAGATAATTGCACAACGCTGTTGCTAGGTCATATGTTAGTTGCATGTTTACCCTTTTAAGAAACTGTCAATCTGATTTCTGGAATGGCTGTGGCATTTTACATTCCCACCAGCAATGTATATATGAGTTATCTAGTTTCTCTGCCTCCTTGCCAACATTTGGTATTTTTTCTATTTCTTAATTTTTAGCCATTCTGATAGGTGTCTAGTGATACCTCATTTTGGTTTTAATTTGCATTTCCTGAATGGCTAGTAATATTGACCATCTTTTCAAGTGCATATTTGCCGTCTGTATTTTCTCTTCTGTAAAATATCTGTTTAGTGAAATATCGTTTTCCAATGGTCTAATTGCATTGTTTATTTCTTTTTACTGTTAAGGCTTGAGAGGTCTTCATGTTCTAGATAGTAGTTCTTTGTCAGATATGCAGTTTATAAATATTTTTACCAGTCTGTAGCATGTCTTGTAATCCTCTTAATGAAGTCTTTCACATAGCAAGAGTTTTGGTAATCAGGTTCAGTTTATTAAAATTTTCTTTTAGAATGCATGCTTTTGGTGTTAGGCGAGTAACTCTTTTTTTTAGTCCTAGGTTCTGGAGATTTTCTCATATTTTTTCAAAGTTTTATAGTTTTTTATTTTATATTTAAAGCTCATCATTGATTTTAAGTTACATTTTGTATAAGGTATGAAGTTTAGGTTTAAATTTTTTTTTTTTTTTTTTTTGCCTATAATATTTAATTGTTATGGTATCCATTACTGAAAAGACTATCCTTCTTCTACTGGTTTTTATCCTTCTTCTATTGACTTACTATGTTTTCTGCTGCTCTAACAGAATACCACAGACTGGGGAATTTATAAAGAAAAGAAGTTTATTTGGCTAGCAAATAAACTTTTAGGGGGCTGGGAAGTCCAAGAGCATGTTGCCAGCATCTGGCAAGGGCCTTCTTGCTGCATTATCTTAAGCAGAAGGACAGGAGAGCACAGAGACAGAGAAGAAGGTGGGCCGAGTTCATCCTTTTTATTAGGAACCCCTCCCGTGATAACGAACTCATTCCTGAGGTAAATGTAGTAATTCCTTCTTGAGGGCAAAGCTCTCATGACCTAATCACCTTTTAAAGGCCATGCCTCTTAATACTGTTAAAATGGCAATTGAATTTCAACATGAGTCTTCGTGGGGATGTGCAAATCATAGAAATTTGATTACTTTCTCTTCTTTTGTCAAAATCAGTTGTTTGTCAAAATCAGTTGGACGTATTTGTGTGTATCTATTTCTGGGGTCTCTATTCTGTTTAATGGATCCATGTGTCTGGCCCCTGCCATCCCCCACACTGTCTTGATTACTGCAACTATACAGCAAGCCCTGAAATCTGGCAGAATGATTCCTCCTACTTCATTTTTGTTTGCAAAGTTTGCCTTTGCATTTCCATATAAATTTTAGGATTAGCTTGTCTAGTGTCTGCAAAAAATCTTTTAAGGGAAATTGACAAAAATGGCATTAAAACTATAGGTCAATTTGGAGAGAACTGACATGTTTACTATTTTGTCTTTCAATCCACACCATAATTTGTGCTTTTATTTATTTATGCCTTCTTTGATTTCTTTTATTAGCATAATTTCAGCATACAGATCCTGTATATTTTTTAAAGTTTACACCTAAGAATTTAATTTTGTTTGGAGAAAATAGCATTGTATTTTTAATATGGTTCCTACATATTTGTTGTTAGTATATAGAGATGCAACTGATTTTTGTGGGTTTTGCAACCCTGCTGAACTCACTGATAATTTCTCTCTAATTTCTAACAATTGGTAGATTCATTTGAATTTTCTATATAAACAATTTTTATCTGCAAATAGGGACAACTTAGGTTTTTTTCTCTTTAAATGTGTATGTTTTTTATTTCTTTTCCTTTAATTATTATATTGGCTAGAACTTCCAATCCTATGTTGAATAAGTGTGGTGAGAGCAAAGGTCTTGCCCTTCTCTTGATCAAAGGGGGGAATTGTTCAGTCATTTGCTATTAAGTATGATCTCAGCTATAGATTTTTTTGTAAATGCTCTTTATCCAATTAAGAAAGTTTCCCTCTATTAGTTTTCTGATTTTTTTTTCATGTGAATGGGTGTTAGATTTTGTCAGATGCTTTTTTCTGTGTCCATATAATTATCAGAGTTTTCTTCTTTATCCTTTTGATATGATTACATATATTTCTTGATTTTTGAATGTTGAACCAGCCTTGTATACCTGGAATTACACTTGGTCATGGTATATAATTCTTTTTCTATATTGCTGAATTTGATTTGCTGAATCTGTACTTTTCACGCACTTTTTTTTTTTTTTTTTTCCGGTAATTTTTATAATCAGGCCAGATTGGGAAACATTAGGTAAGAAGTACCAATCTTGTTGTGGGAAGTCAGGCACCCCAAATGGAAGGACCAGCTGGAGCCGCGGCACAAGAACATAAGTTGTAAAGATTTCCTGGACATTTATCACTTCCCTAATAATATTTTCATACTTTCTTATGCCTGTCTTTATTTTAACCTCTTAATCCTGTTACCTTTGTAAGCTGAGGATGTACATCACCTCAGGACCACTGTGATGATTGTGTTAGCTGTACAAATTGATTGTAAAACATGTGTGTTTGAATAATATGAAGTCAGTGCACCTTGCAAATGAACAGAATAGCAGCAATTTTTAGGGAACAAGGGAAGACAACCATAAGGTCTGACTGCCTATGGATTGTGCAAAAAGAGCCACAGTTTTCTTCTTGCAGAGAGCCTATAAATGGAAGTGCAAGTAGGAGAGATATCGCTAAATTATTTTCCTAGCAAGGAATATTAATATTAAGATGCTAGGAAAAGAATTGCATTCCTGGGGGGAGGTCCATAAATGGCCTCTCTGGGAGTGTCTGTCTTATGCGGTTGAGATAAGGACTGAAATACGCCCTGATCTCCTGCAGTACCCTCAGGCTTATTGGGGTGGGGAAAAAAACACTCCCTGATACATTTGAGGCCAGACCAGTTCTCTGCTCTTGAACCCTGTTTTCTGTTGTTTAAGATGTTTATCAAGACAATACGTGCACAGTTGAACATAGACCCTTATCAGGAGTTTTTTATTTTGCCCTTTGCCTTGTGATCTTGCTTTGCCCTTTGCCTTGTGATCTTTATTGGCCTCAGAAGCATGTGATCTTTGTTCTCCTTTTTGCCCTTTGAAGCATGTGATCTTTATGACCTACTCCCTGTTCATACCCTCCTCCCCTTTTGAAGTTCTTAATAAAAACCTGTTGGTTTTATGGCTCAGGCGGGCATCACAGTCCTACTGATATGTGATGTCGCCCCTGGCTGCCCAGCTGTTAAATTCCTCTCTTTGTACTCTTTCTCTTTATTTCTCAGACTGGCTGACACTTAGGGAAAATAGAAAGAACCTATGTTGAAATATTGGGGGTGGGTTCCCCCGATACAGTCTACCTTTTATGTTAGAATAAGCTTATATGTTAGAAAAAGGAGGTTTTCTAGTTTTCAAAATAGAAGATTTTGCTAAATCAGGTCTTCCTTTTTTAACAATATTTCTCACAACTATTAGGCATCAGACTTATTCAGGTGGTTTATCAATGGACTTCTACTTGTGTCTAACAAATTCACGGAATAGTCTGTTGCCAATGGATTAGAGAGAATATTTTCCATTCTGAGGTATTCAGGACTTTTTTTTATTATTAACCAAACCTACCATCCAAAGGTCACAACAGAAAAGCAATAAATTGATTGGAAAATTCGAAATTAAACTTTTGGCTTTAATTTTGCATAAGTATATTTCTATTAAAGAATTTATGCATTCAAAAATTATTGATTTATTGAATCTCAAGTAAAAAAAAATCACTATTGTTTCCTGGGAGGACTGTAAAGCTGAATTAAATGTATATCAATCCTCTTTTATTCTTTCATTAAATTGTTTATTCACACAATCAAAAACATGTCTGAGCCCCTAGTGTGCCAAGGACTATCATGGACAATGAGATACAGCAGTAAAGGTAATTGACAAGGCCCAAGCTCTCATGGGACTTTCCTGGCAGAATAGCATGTATGTCAGGGTGCATGGTGGCACTGGGAGCTTTTAGTATGTAGCTATGAAATGGTGTAGATGTGACCATTTATAACACAAGGCACAACTTTAAGCATGATCAGAGGGGTGGTGTTTAGTGATTCAGGAGTTTGGGGGAGGACACAATTACTTTCAGTTTAGAGTTGAGTTTCATGGGGAAGTTGCCTTTTGAGTTAATCCTTAAAAGATGAGGCACATTTAGATATGCAAAGAGGGAGTCGGTGATTGGAGGACACAAGTACAGCATTCCTGCCTGAAGGGCAGCATCAAAGCAAGGTGGAGAATGCAAAAGGTGGGAAAGTATAACTAGTTTCACTAAACTTAATTCACTTAAGTTTAACTAGTTATGCTAGTTATACTTTCCCAGGCTTTCAGCAGTTATGACACCATAACTTATGACACCATAGCTAGTGAAAGTATTGTCAGGCTTTGTGTGTACCAAAGAAGAAGAGGCTCAGAAGGAGACAGTTAATGCATTTGATTTTGAATATGCACATATGAAAATGCTCATAGATGTAACACATATGTACACACATATCCACATAACAAAACCAATACAATGAATGTGAATTGAGATTGTAAATAAATAAAAATTATGGTTTGGGAAGGAATGAAAGTGTAGGTCTCATAAAACAAGAACATCTAGTGCAACACTGAACATGTTTACAGTGTCCTTTTCTAAACATATGGGGGAAAAATGATCCTGGTTTCTTCCTGGTCTCAAGGTTTTCGTGGGTTTAGGTGGACAGGGCAGCTGCACCTGATGGAGCTTCCTTGGGAGCTGATCAGGCAAGCCTGCCTAATATCTGAGCACACCTCCACAAAAATAAAACAGACACATACAAAAATAAGTAAACAAGCAAATAAATAAATGTACATTTTAAAATGTGACCATCCTGAAATGTCACATTCTACTTTGATCCCATTATTTCCTACAAAATGAAGTCCAAAGCTTGAGGGGACTCCTGATTCCCTTCTACTTCTTTTTCTGGTTTGACAGTCCAGTGTCCTCACACAGGAACCTCACTCCTCTGAAACTGATGGGCTTTGTGTCCTAAAGCATGCTTTCTTTTCTTCTGCTGGCCTTAGCTCAGTCTCTGCCTGGATTCAGGAATGGAGTCCTTTCTTATTTCTCTATCAAATTTCTACTGTTTTGCGAAGGCTCAACTCAAATCCTCTGTTTGGCATATCTTCAGGTCCAGGTGGGAGACGCCGTCCTCTTTGGGATTCTGATTTTAAGCTGCTGTCTTGTACATTTGTAGCATCTTGAATCTGCTTGTGTCATGCATTTCTGACAAGGTAATAAGCTGGGGAGGCCAGGCTCATGCCCCGCTCACTTCCTGGAATCTTCTAGATCTGTGTCTTTGCACATTAACATTTGTTTCTCATAACAGCGATCACGATGACAATAATAAGCCCTTCGTCCTTCTCTGCATTATCATTTATGATTGTGGTTTCCTGGCCTTCCCTTGAGTCCCCAGAGAGTTTTCGTGGGTTTGTAAGTGGTGTTTTTACCATTGTCATTTCCAAGCTGGAAGTGAGAAAATAGCATGTTCTTCTTAAACACACAAGAGTCTTCCTCTGTGAGATTTAGAAGATCAGAGAGGGGAAAGGAAATCTCGTTTTACTACAATTTCTATCAAGTAGAGTAACATCTCACCTGAGAATAATACTAGAAAGTTGACTGTGGACATTTCTGTGTCAATTAAGTTCACCTGTCTTAGGGGAAGGCTGCTGGCTGCCACTCCACAAGTTTTGATCATTTTTAAAATGCAAACTGAGTGCTAGCACTCACTTTTTGTTTGCTTTAACTTTCCCGAACTAATACACACTATGCTGAGATAATCAGACCCTAGAAGGCTGTGCCCACAGTTGCTGAGGACTCTCTTGGTTCAGCCCCAGTTGGAAGTTGTCTGATTACATCGTGGCGTCTGGCTAATAGTCTGAACTAATCAAGACAACTCAGAAGGAGGGAGAAGCTCATTAATCTGGTTGTGCTCATTTCTTAATGTCCTGAGCCCTGGAGTGTTTGCTATTTTTGTGTATTCTTGAGTGAGTAAATGAAGACAGAAGAGAAGAGCTGTGTCTATGATGCTTAAGAGGTATTTGATGGGAGGCCGACAGCAGGGTGCTTCTGTGACGTATGTGAGGACAGCGACGTTCCCCGTATCGGTTCTGGTCTTCAGGCAGCATTGCATCAGCGGCAAAGTTCTGGGGTTGGGGAGTCTGTGAAGGATGAAGGGGAAGCAGCCGGGCAAAGCTGGCATCTGTCAGATGAGAGAGACAGGGTACTGGGTGGAAGAGCTCAGGTGGCAGCACCACTGAAGAAAGTCTTAGCCGGCCATGGGCACATCCCCGAGCCAAGGTCCAGCAGTAGAGGATGCCTGTGCTTGGCAGAAGTGACCTGGTCTGAGTGCCCAGCTGTGCTCGTTCAGTGCCTGGGGACAGCCCAGGGGATGCGTGGTCTTGGCAAGATGGCTGCAGTGGGAGCCATCTGTCAGCTGGGTCCCCATGACAGGTGCCCTCCATGGTCACACAGAACCCCTCCTGCATGTGTGTGTGAGGACACCACTCCCAGTGCTCGAGAGCCTCTTTCAGAAGGGAAACGCAGAAGAGAGAGGATAATGGGACAACCACCACCCACCACACATTGACCTTGGGGACCACCTGAGCCCACCATCCCCCATGGAGCTGCCACTTCCGCAGGTCTTAGTGGCTGCACCAGTTTGCTGTGACTGCCGTAACAAAGCCCCACAAGCCCGGTCTGATGCATTTTATTAGGATGAGAACATCCCCTTTCAGGCCTACTTTGCTGAGAGATTTTACCAGAAATGGATATTGAATTTTGTCATATGCTTTTTCTGCATGTATTGTTATGACCATATGACTTTTTTTTCTAGCATGTTAAAAAAATCACATGGATTGGCTTTGCAAAAGTCATGATGTATTATTAAAAAACAACAACAACAACAACAACAACAAAGCCCCATAAGCTGGGTGGCCTAAAGCAGCAGTGACTCCCTCGCAATCCTGGAGGCCAGAAGCCTGCAACCAAGGTGTGAGCAGGGCCGGGCCCCCTCGGATGCCTCTGTGGGAGGATCCTCCTTTGGTGGCAGCATCACTCCAGCCTCTTCTGTCTTCTGTCTATGGCTTTGTCTCTCCTCCTCTTATGAGGACACCAGTCATCTTAGATCAGGGCTCATCCTTGAGGCCTCATCTCAACTTCATTCTATCTGTAAAGACTCTGTTCCGAGTCAGATCACATCCTCAGGTGTCAGGGGTTAGGACACGAATACATCTTGTTGGGGGACACACTTCAACCCATCACAGGGGCACAACTGGTGGTGTGGGCCGTGTGGGCCCTCATCTATCATCTCTTCTCAGGCCAGGGCTGCTGCATATTTCTAGCCGCAATTGTTCGAGACAGCAGAGGGGCTGCCTGACTTCCGTGTGTATTCTTCCCCGTTCCATTGTGCAACAGCAGCTCTTCTCCTGCTGGCAGGGCCATGCCCTCACCAAGACGGTGGCTCCAATTCTCACAGCTGGTCCCCGGACACAAGCAGTCCACAGCATCAAGACAGGAGCCACCGCTGTGGCAGAGGGGCTTGGCCCTCCCATCCTGCGGATCCCAGAGCTGCGGGGGCAGGAGGGAGGATCTCCTTCAGTTGGCCACGATGAGTGATGTGAGTGGGTCCATGCTCGCTTCCACCCCTTGCTTACTCCCCAACCCGGGTATTCCGCCTACCCTGGACACACCAGTGTAAGGAGGGCTCTGATTGAATGCACACACTGTGTCCTTGCAGGCTGTTGTCTCCAAGCTGCTCTGTGACAGTGCCTGAAGCAGGCTGTTCCAGAGCTCTGGGGGGCCGCTGTCATTGGGTAATGTGGGATGTAACGTAGCCAATGGATTCCATGGTCATGGGGCTGCCTTATACCTCGGTAGCTGTGAGGAGAGCCCTCCAGTCAGGTGTAAGTCAATGTCTCTTGGTGCTGGGTGATGCTGTGCTCACAAGAAAGGCAAACCCGTGCCCACAGATCCTCATCAGCCAGCTCCTGCCTGAGGGTCCCGTGTGGCTCATCCGGGCTGCATCATTTCAAGACAAGTTTTGCTGTTATCAACTCAGCAGTCAGAGCAGGTGGGGCAGCTCCTCCGGGACCAGCACTCTTTGCTTTGCAGGGAGAGACCTCTGCAGTGAGTTCCCACGGGCAGCATGCCAGCTCTTACTAGGGAGGGCAGCAAAGACTGCGAGCTTTGAGACTGTGGGGGTTCTGCAGAGCTCAGCTGCTCAGGGCCATCCACTCAGACGTCCCAATCCTATGTTTTAAGATTCTCTGGCTTTTCCCAACCAAGACATCCAACCACCTTAGCATAACCCTAACTTGACTGAGCACGTAAACATCTCCTAAACATCTCCGGAGCTCTGCACCTCTAGCCATCAAGCCCCGGAGCTCTGCACCTCTAGCCATCGAGCCCCGGAGCTCTGCACCTCTAGCCATGGAGCCCCGGAGCTCTGCACCTCTAGCCATCAAGCCCTAAGGTGTGTCTTCTGTTCCACTGCAGAAGCTCTTAGCAATCTACCCAAGATGCCTCCTGGCTCTCACACCCAGTCTCTAATTGCCCCTGATGATCTGTAGGTCATCGTTACAGCTGAATAAAAGCCAGCCAACTCCGCTGGCCCCTGCCCGTCTTTCAAACGCTGGTGTCATCACAAAGGCAAAGATCTTCCCTTACCCAAGACAGTTCCTCAGGTCCCTGTCAGTCAGACACTCAGTGGGGGTGCCACCAGGTGCCAGGCACTACGCATGCCCTCCACCTTCCCCTCAGCATGTGGTCTTCCTTGTCAGGCATGGACTGAGCTGGTTTCCAGACCTCAGCTTCCTACCTGCCTTGTTAGGTCACTCCTGGCACCATCTGTGTCAATCCAGGTCCTCCAAGCAGCAGATTTCCAGAGAAGAAGGCACGTGCATTAGGTCTCCGCAGCTGCCATAACAGAGCACTCGGTCCAGGAAATGCATTGCCTCACAGCTCCGAAGACTGGATGCCCGGGATCAAGGCGTCAGTGCGGCCGCTTCCTGCTGGGGGAGGTGAGGCCCTGTTGCAGGCTGCCCTCCCTGGCTTGCAGATGGCCCTCTCCTCCCTGTGTCTTTTCTCCTCATCTTCTCTCTGTGAATATGTCTCCAAGTTTCTCCTTTGTCTTAGGTTGGTGCAAAAGTAATTGTGGATTTTGCAATTACTTTTTTTTTTTTTTTTTTTTTTTTGAGACGGAGTCTCGCTCTGTCGCCCAGGCTGGAGTGCTGTGGCCGGATCTCAGCTCACTGCAAGCTCCGCCTCCCGGGTTCACGCCATTCTCCTGCCTCAGCCTCCGGAGTAGCTGGGACTACAGGCGCCCGCCACCTCGCCCGGCTAGTTTTTTTTTTTGTATTTTTTAGTAGAGACGGGGTTTCACCGTGTTAGCCAGGATGGTCTCGATCTCCCAACCTCGTGATCCGCCCGTCTCGGCCTCCCAAAGTGCTGGGATTACAAGCTTGAGCCACCGCGCCCGGCCCTGCAATTACTTTTAAAGCCTAAAATTGGCTTTATGACCAAAAAAAAAAAAAACAAAACTGTGGGGATTTGAATGTGTTGATTCATGTTTCTGAAAAGCCCGAGGGTGGATCAGGCACAGGCTGATGCAGGGACTGAAAGGCTCCTCCGGGCCCGCCCCTTTCCTCTCTGTTCGTGTCCTCCTGGGCCTTCTTCTCACCCCAGGTGGAGGGTGCGATGCTGCCAGTACGCTCCACACTGATGTCCACCCAGTGATGACAACAACACAACAGGGCCTGTCCCCAGGGACTCTCATGCAAGCCCAGAGAGCCACTAGGTCTGGACCAAGTGGGTCCACATGACGGCTGCTCCTGAGCCCGTTATGAATTTAGGGAGCTTTCGGGAGCCCATTACTTTTAATGGCAAAAACTGCAATGACTTTTGCACCAACCAATATAAAGCCATCAGTCGTATTGGATTAGGGCCCACCCTAATAACTCATTTCTACTTGATTACCGCTATAAAGATTTTGTCTCCAAACAAGGTCACATGTTGAGGTACTGGCGGCTAGAGCTTTGATGTAAATTTTGGGAGAAAACAATTCAACCCACAGCAATGTGTGAGAACTCACTGGGGGGATCTCCGTGGAGGAAAAGGAGAAAGGTTGAGGGTGGCCAGGGAGCACCTTCAGATGGCCGGGAGGGCGTGAGACCTGCGGGAGGAAAGAGGGAAGGAGACGGGGAGGAGAGCTTCAGGCTGCAGTCGTGAGAGAACCTGGGGCAGGCCAGTGGGATGATGGTTCCTGAGCAGAGGTCACGTCTTCCAGGAGTCCCATGTGGGGAAGAGAAGTCCTGGCTTTAGTCGGCCATCATCGGCTGGGAACTGAGGGGCAGCCCGGCCTCGAGGTGAGCAGCTGGCAGTTAGGAAACCCTGGCTGAGACTGGTTTGAGCCACAGTACTGAGATCAGGGAGGGAGACGCCAGAGCCGAACGGCCACGTGAACAGTCAACAGCCAAAGAGAGGCGAGTCTGAGGGATCACAATGAGAAGCCAGCAAAGGTGGCTGGGCGTAGTGGCTCACTCCTGTAATCCCAGCACTTTGGGAGGCAGAGGCAGGCAGATCACGAGGTCAGGAGTTCGAGACCAGCCTGCCCAACTTGGTGAAACCTCAACTCTACTAAAAAAAAAAAAAAATACAAAAATTTAGCCGGGCATGGTAGCAGGTACCTGTAATCTCAGCTACTCGGGAGGCTGAGGCAGGAGAATCTCTTGAACCCAGGAGGCAGAGGTTGTGGTAAGCCAAGATCACACCACTGCACTCCAGCCTGGGTAACAAGAACAAAACTGTCTCAAAAAAAAAAAAAAAAAAAAAAAAAAAAAAAAAGCCAGCGAAGGATCTGGAGTATGTGAAGTAAATATCTCAGAAGAGACAATCTTCCCACAGTGAGGTGGACGGATTCCAGTCAGGCGGGCAGTTTAGCGGTGGTTATAGCCACTGGCGAGGGTCCTGCTCACCGGTGGCCGTAATGGGAGGAGTGTGATGGCGGAGATAGAGAAGAGGAAATAGAGAACAGCGAGAAAGGAACAGCTGTCCTGGATATTCTGACAAAAAAATATGACAGAATTCAGTCATAAGGGTAAAGGTGAAGGGCGAGTTAAAAATGACTGAGAATTTGCATATGGGAGAGTTGGAAAATAGGTTCCATTCATACAGAGGTGGCCTAAAATTGGCTTCATGAGAAAAAACGGTAGGGGCTTGAATTTGTCGGTTCATGTTTCTGAAAAGCCCGAGGGTAGATCAGATACAGGTTGATGCAGGGACTGAAAAGCTCCTCTGGGCTCACCCCTTTCCTCTCTGTTTGTGTCCTTGTGGGCTTTCTTCTGGCCCTAGGTGGAGGGTGACATGCTGCCAGTACATCCACCAGCCCCAGTGCTGACAGCGACATAATAGGGCCTGTCCCCAGGAGCTGTCATGCAAGCCCAGAGAGCCACTCGGACTGGACCAAGTGGGTCCACATGATGGCTGCTCCTGGGCCCGTTATGTATTTAGGGAGTCTGTTGAGCACCTTTGAATCACATGGACAAGCCTGGAGGTTGGAACCCCCAACTGAACGCCATGGATTGAGGTGGAGGGAGGCACAGTTCCCCCAAGGAAAATCCGGATACTGCCTCGAGAAGGAAAGGTAATGGGTAGACAAATGCAAGCAAACAAACAACAAATCCCCAGCCACCTGAGGCAGAAGAATCACTTGAACCCAGGAGGTGGAGGTTGTGGTGAGCTGAGATCGTGCCATTACACTCCAGCCTGGGCAATAAGAACGAAACTCTATCTCAAAAAAATAGAAACAGCCACCATAGGGAGGGAGAAAGTTGAGCTGATTATTAGGAAAAGAAAATGATTCACAAGGACTGAACTGGGGTGTGGGTTAAGACATCGTCTGTGTGTGATTAACAACTGATGTAATCCTAGAGAAAACACACTTTGAGTGGAAGTCTTGTGTTTCAGAATTTCAGCTGAAGCCCTAGGGCTGAAAACAACAGACAATAAAAGCTCCCACATTCTACAGAGGGGAGCCCGTCACAAATGGAGTAGGGAAAGGAAGGTTCCATGAACATCATCCTGAATACCCTCCCCAAGGAAAATTGGTTGTGTGGAGGGGGAATCAGCCAGGGAATCCAGGGAATCTGAAGGTGTGAGTGTGAGCTGAGCGTTTTCTCTCTTTTTTCCTATAAGATGTGGAGTCAGGATGTTCTTTCTTTCCAATTCTGTTCAAGCTGAATGTAAGAGGGGAGGGTGGGAAGAGACAGCAAGAGAACATAACCATACAGTGTGGGAACGGCATCAAGAAGAGACTGGTCTTTCACAATACACTGGAGAGCTTGCTCAACTACAGATTCCTTAGGCTCCTCTGGGGTCCTCCAGAGCAGGGGCACTGTGGCAGAGTGCATGTGCGAGTCTAAGGCAGTGCCCCAGAGAGAGGGATGCACGGAATTAGGCATTGGTTCCTCAGTCTCACCTCAAGAATGCTTAAGAGGGAGGCTCGCTCATGCAGCAGGGGATGTGTTGGGGGTGCAGCGGATGGCCTATTCTGATACCTTGTGGGGGTGAGGTTGTGAGGCATCTCTTGGTCAAGTGCAGACTGCAGAAGATGGCCAGTGTGGAGGCCTCTTGAGAGACCCTGCCCAAGAGGACCGCCTGCTAGAAGGAGGGTCCCAGGCTGCAGCGCCCTGCTGGGTAGAGGAGTCTGCTGAGAGTGCATTTCCTGGACGGGGGATCAGGTGGGATAGATACTCTTGAAGGGGTCTCCAAAAATCCCAGAGTGGTCTCTGAAAGAGCCCCTGTGTATGGCCACCTGACTGCCAAATCAGCGTGCCCCAACCACCAATGACACGGCCACCTCTGGGCAAAACTCCCAGATGATGTGAAACCGCTCGTGAGACTGAAGTTTAGGTCTAAACTGGAGTGGAAATTTTACCATATGAAAACTAAAGGCACCTGTATTCCCAGCATTTTGGGAGGCTGAGGCCGAGGTTGGTGGATCACCTGAGGTCAGGAGTTCGAGACCAGCCTGGTCAACACGGTGAAACCCTGTCTCTACTAAAAATACAAAATTAGCTGGGTATGGTGATGTATGCCTGTAATCCCAGCCACTTGGGAGGCTGAGGCAGGAGAATCACTTGTACCCAGGAGGCAGAGGTTGCAGTGAGCTGAGATCGTGCCATTGCACTCCAACCTGGGCAACAAGAGTGAAACTCCATCTCAAAAAAAAAAAAAAAAAGGAAAGCAAAGAAAAGAAAGAAAACTAAAGAGTCCTAATATTTAACGACTGGAAAGTAATGGCATGTGCCCCATCCAAGGACCAGGAGTGAGGATCCCACAGCTCATGTATGAGAGAAGCACAAAGCCTTTTCCGGATAGTGTGCCAGTCAGTGAGTTCAGCCCGCTCAGCACCCAGTCACCCTGCACCTGAGTGTGGGACATTCCCTTTCCTCTGTGCTCATGAACAATCTCCAGACCCACCTCAGAGCCCACGTCCTCTCGGGAGCCTGCCTTCGCCTTCCTCTTTGTCTCTTCTTTCCAACTCCTTGGCCTCAGCCATGGCTGCTGGTAGAAATAACATTGCCATTCCCTTCTTGAGAACTGTGTCTTCTGTGATTAGTGTCTAAGTTTTTCAAGGACTCTTGGCCTGGTGCATTTGTGTGTAACCACATGGAGAACATGGAGCTTGGACCATGGCTGATACCATATTTGGGAAGGAGGTCAAGGACAGGATTAGAAGGCAGTGACCCAGGGCCCAGAAACTACACAGGGCTCACATCCATCAGATGCTGATGCTAATGAGAAGGGGCCCTGGGCAGCAGGAGACCATGATCTATGCCTGCACGCCCAAGTCACCTCACCTGCCGGCCCCAGCTTTCATGGGAGTAGTTGTCTGGATTTTTCAGGAGCTGCTTTCTCAGACTGTTTGCAATCTACTTTTTGATAGAATGGACACAAAACATATCAGAGCCTTGACATTCATTTTCTTTCAGGAGTTCAAGGTAATGTTATATTCTCTAGGGGAAGAAAGTACAGTAATGAATGTCTCTTTGTTTGTCATCGATTATTTTGAGTTGATTTGACACAGCTGACACCTTCGAGTTTACACTGCGGCCATTTGACAATAGGGAGCTCAAGGACCTTGGGCATTCCAGGAAATGTGTCAGCGTGTTTTCTGCTCTCTTTCTACACAGGTCAAAAGTCCTTTGGAGACTTTTCACTCCTTTTTTCTTCTTCTTTTTGTCTTTCTTTTTGAGAAGGCTAGACAGATTTTTGAAAGCTTCCTCTAAACTATGCAATTGGGTACATGTTCAAAAGCGAGACCTTATTTCTTGTGAGAACTTTGTTGCCCTTCCTCTCTTGTCATCGGTCAGAAGCGCAGAGCTTTTTCGGAAGCTTTGACTGTGAAGGATCACAAATTTGTTTCTCAAAGGCCCCTCCGCTGGCTCCTCCGGCCTCAGGAGTCCCGTTCCCCGTGTGCTTCTGTCCTCACCCAGCAGACACCATCTTCGCGCGGGCCAAACTGGCTCCGTTCCCCCTTTCATTCTTGTCCCTCCTTTCAATTTTTCTCTACTTTTTATGCAGAAAAATAAAGTGTACCAGGCCTGGTGTTGCCATGGCAGTCATGGGGCTGCGTGCGGGCCTTTAGTGGATTTGAGCTCTAAACTTGGAAAAAAGTCATAATGCCCTCAAAGAAGCTGGAAGGAGAGAAAGAAAGAGGAGAAAAATAAAACAGGGCAACAGCCTGCGAAGGAGAGATCAGGGGAAAGCAGGGCAAAGCCCCGAAAATACATTCGCGGTGACATCACTGCCTTTCCCACAGAGGCCATTGACTTGGGAGGCCGCCCGGCCAGTGGCTGCCCTAAAGCCGGCTCTCCAGGGCCGGGGAGCCTTCGCTCCCTTCCTGAATGCCTTTTTTGTTGGGAAACAGTGGACTGTTTCTGAAGGCCTGCATAAATGACTGAGTAATTCACTGCAGTTGCCAGGAAGTCGGAGCCACTTGTGAGCTAACAATAGTGAACTTTATCTCCCGCCCCATGCTGGAAGTTCCAGCTGTAGGTCCCGAATTCTAATGAGGGCTTTGCTCATGCCTCTGAGGTTATGGTAATATTTTATCCATCTTTTTTCAGGAAGACACAGTCATTGCTGCTATTGACAACCGGAGGCCAACACTGAGGACTGAGGTGGGCGGGGGGCCGAGGGTGAGGGGGCGTGTGTCGGGGAAGACAGCGAATAAAATTCACAGGAAGGAGGAAAGAAAGCGGTTTTCCTGTGAGCGCGACATGTTTTCTGTTTCAAAGGAGACTCTAAACTGACGTCGAGGAGAGAAGAGAAAGATTTCACTCTGACTCATAAGTGCCTGAGGCGGAAAGATGGCTTCGGACATTTCCCGTGTTTCAGACGCGGCTCCTCCTGGCTCCTCCTCAGCAGAGGAATCGGCAGCCGAGGCTGATCGTGTGCTCAGAATTAGTGTCAGGCTATGAGGTTCCTCTTCACTGCCCCGTTTGTGGGCAAAGCCGATGTGTTTTATTAAGTGATTCTGTACCCAGGTGTCAGAGACCCCAATACCTTCTTCACAGGATAGTTCTCCGCTAAGGGGAAATGAAGAATGTGCTCACTTCCGGCCTTGTGGGTTCTGAGGACACATCTCAGCAACTTCCTGTGAAGAGGGGCCGGGTCACTGACCCCCTGAGCAACCCCGGAAGGACAATTTCTAGGGCCTGGTCACAGAGAGAACAGACGGCTTAAGAACTCACTGTGTGCCACGTGCTTTCATGATTATTGTTTCAGTTTATCTTCATGACCACCCCATGAGATAGTCCTATTTTCCCATTTTGGATGTGCCCCGCTAATGTTTATGCGTGCCCTGTTGCCTCTGCAGCAGAGCACCGCACCCTCAGTTACTCAAGTCACGTTCAGGTTTCTCATGACCTTGGCTTCTTGTTGAGGGAGAAGTAGAGAAAAATGAGTAAAAAGAGAGTGGGGAATCTCCAGGGTGTGGGGGAAGATGGCATGGACCTGACTTCTCATCTCCTTCCCATGAAAATGAACCAGTGAAACCACCTGTGAGCCACACGTGGAGCTCATTGGATGACAGAGGACACCACGATCTGCAAGGTCACTTCAACACAGAGAAAGGGACCAAATTTCAGCTGAGTCCCTATCACCACCACTGGGAGCTTCTGGGCAAGGGGTCGGCAAGGTTCATGTGACTGTGGGGGGGGGAAAAAAAAAGACAGGATAAGAGTGGCTTAGATGAGGCACAGACGATCTGGCCTCAAAAAGAAAAATCCACTCCTGGATGCTGAAGGACTGGTGATGGATGGCTCAGGGCTTGGTAGTTCAGAGCAACAGCCACGGGGAGGGGACTTCGAACATGAGTCAGGCAGGAAGAGGCAGCCCCAGAGGTGGGTTCCTCCTGGAAAAGATGCGCAAAGAAGGAATGGAAACCACCAGGGACATGTCACGAAGGAGAAGGGAGGAACTGAGGGGGACTTACAGAGATGACGATGACAGCATAGCAGACACGGCAAACCATCTCTTTCCCTCCATCATCACTACCACCATCCACTAAGGAAACCAAACAAAAGAAGACAGATGTACCAAAAAGTGCACTTGCACGTTAGAAATCACACCCATAAAATGAACAGGAATAGAAAATGTGGACCACATTCACAGGAAACTGTAACAAGAAAATAGAAAATGTGAATCAACAGATAGAAGCTGTGAGAAAAAAAAACCAACCATGAAACAAGAAAATTGTCACAGAAGTATCAACACTGAATTAAATAGACACAAAAAAGAATTTGAAGATAAGGAAGTACTTTAGATCAAAAATTTAAAAATTGAAAATAGAGGCAGGAAACAGAACAACAACAAAAAAATAAAACAAGAGTTAAGAAAAATGCAAGGACAGAAAAGAGTAAAATGTTAGAATCATGAAGGAAATGAAGGCTAAATTACTAAAGATGACCAAAGAAGAATAGACTCAACTAAAAACTTGATAAGGGTCATGGAAAAATTAAGAAACACAATCAAGAGGATAACATAAAGATATAAAGAAGATAAATAAAAAGAGTTAAAGAGAAAATTGTTGAAATGTTGGAGAAGAAAGATGCAGCATGGGTGATGGTTACTTTTATGTTTCAACTTTGTGAGGCTGTAGGAACCAGTCAACCCAGGTTTTGCTGTGAAGGTGTTTTGTAGATGTAGGTTAGCATCTATAATCAATTGATTTAAAGAAAATAACTCTGGATAAGGTGGCGAGCCTCACCTAATCAGTTGAGGAAGTAAGAGGAAAACCTGAGGTTTCCCAGAAAAGAACAAATTGTGCCTCAAGTTTGCAGCATCAACTCTTGGTGAGTTCCCACCTCTTGGTCTACTTTACACATTTTTCTCATTCCAGCTTCACAATCGTGCAATCTATTTCCTTCAAACAAATTTCCATGTATCTTATTGTTTTTCTTTTCTCTGAAGAACCCTAATACAATATGTGTATGAGTGTGTGTGTGTGTGTGTGTGTGTGTGATTGAAATCCCTGAAGAAAAATATTAAAACAATATGTTAGAGCTAATATTTAAAATTATAATTCAAGAAATAAAAAAGAATAAAAAAACACTATTAAAAAATCTATGAGTTACATTTAAAATAGCAATAATAGAAAATTTATGGCCCTGGCATCCATGTCAATAAAAATAAAAGAATGGAACAAAATGAGTTGCAATCCCAATTAAAAAAAGAAAACAGCAAAGAAAAACAAAATATTTAACAATAATAACAGAGAAATAAATGTGATAAGAACAGAAAAAGAGTAGACTGCATTAATAAAAATAACTTTTGAAATAATGAACAAAAACTAGGTAATTTAATCAAGAAAAAAAGGGCAAAACTTTACAAAATAAAATATAACAAGGAGTAAATGACTATCCACACAGGAAAAGAAAAAACCTTCTAGAATGTTAGACTACTTTTATGCCAATACATTTATAAAGCCTGATGAAGTGGGTAATTTCTGCAGTCAAATGTTTTACCTCTGAGCTATACTGCAAGCTGTGAAGTGAGTAATTTATTAATAAAATATAGTTTACCAAAATTCTCCTTAGTAAACTGAAAGCTTGATCAATTTCCATGGAAGACATAGAAAAATATATTAAGCATTGCTCTTTAATAAAACACCATACCAAACAGTTTCAAAGGGGAATGCTGTGACACCTTTGGAGACTCGCTGGCCCCAAATGCTACATACCTTGTTTTAAAATATAGAAAATGAAGAGGAATTTTCCAGTTCCTTTTATGAAGAATGGATGACATTGAGAGCTGAGCTTAATACAAACAGCACAACAAAGGAAAGTAGAGATCAATTTCACATATTAATACTGATTTAAAACTCCAAAATAATTCACCATGACAATGTATAATTTTATATCAGAATTCAAAAACAGTTCAATATTAGGACATCTTGTTAGTATGTTTTACCACACAATTAAATCTAAGGAGAAAAATGATATAACTATCTCCAGATATGCAAAAAATAGCCTTTGACAAAATTTAACTTCATTTTTAATAGAATCTCTAGAAACAAGTCAAAATGCAAATCCCTAATATGACAAAATATATTATTTTGGTAAAAGATTAAGAAAGAAATTAAAGTAAGAAATTATGAAGATTCTGAAATTAGGATTGAGATATGCACATATATATGAAATATATATATACATATATTTTATATAAATATATGTGTAAATATTTATCCCAATCCTAATTCCAGAATCATTCAAATTAGGAAACACTAGAAATATTCCAGTTAAGGTTAGAAACAAGGCAAGGATTCCTACTATCATCACTACTATTTATTCTGGAAGTATTGGCAAATGTAATTAGATTACAGAATCGAAGGAAGAATAATTGGTAAAAATAAATAAACTATCTTTTGCAGGTGACATGATAGCATACCTGGAGAATCCCAGAGAATTAATGATAAAACGAATTTAAGTGAAAGCATTAATCAATGAACAGAATATAAAATCAACATGCAATAATCAATAGCCTTTATATACATAACCAACTAAAAGATATAATAAATAATAAAGTCACAATTGCGATAATAATAAAGGATAAACTACATAGAAGTATAAAAGTATTACTTAAAACCTATCTCAAGAAAACCATAAAACAATAGGAGATGATGATGTTTCAGTATGTATAAACATAACAATTCTTCCCGTGTTAATTTCCAAATATTTTGCATTCTCAGTTAGACATGCACACGCGCACACACACACACACACACACACACTCTTACCAAGCTAAACAAGTTGATACTCGAGTTCACGAAAAAAACCTTGAAAAGGAAGAGGTAGCATGTATTAAGATTATAGGGTGGAAGGAGTGTGAGAATTGAAAAACTACCTATCAGGTACCGTGCTCATTCCCTGGGTGCTGAAATAATCTGTACACTAAACATGCAATTTAACTCTATAACACGCTTGTGCACGTGCCCCCTGAACCTAAAATAAAAGTTGGAAATAAAAAAAAGAGATACTCTAAACCTTCTATAATTAAAGCAGCATGGACATATTTCCAAAAGGACAAGCAATGGCGTAGAACAAATGGTGCGTATGAGTATAATATGAAGGCTCACGTCAAATCACTGGGGCAAAAATGGACTTTCTGACAAATAAAAGAAGTGATGTCAGAGTAACTGGACAGTCATTGAGAAAAGATAAAATTAGATTCATTTCTACCCTTCATGTAAGAAGGATTTCTAACAATTCAAAATCCAGGTTTCATAAATGAAAAGATTGATGTTTGCTTATATTTAAAAAAAAAAAAAAACTATTTGCTTGGGAAAAAAGCACCATATACTAGGTCAAAAGGCAAATGACAAACTGTGAAAGAGCACAGATGAAAGGCTATGTACCTATTATACAAAGAACTCAGATATATTGGGGAAAAAGGACAAAAAATCTCATAGAAAAGTGGAACAAGTCATTCATGAATAGAAAATGCACAAAATAGATATTCAAATGGCACCTACATGTTAAACATGTTTAACTTCATAATAGAAGAAATGTCGATTAAACCTGTACAGAAGGGCCATTTCTCACCCATCCGTTGGGAGAAAATACAAAAGCTTGACAATTCACACTGCTGGCAAAGCTGTCTGGTAACATGCACTGCTGGTGGGAATTTAAAATGGTTGGTGCAAAAGTAATTGCGGTTTTTGCCTTTACTTTTAACGTAAAACAGTAATTACAGTGTTGCTATTACTTTTAATGGCAAAAGTACTGACGTTACTTTTAATTAGAAGTAATGGCAAAAACCACAATTACTTCTGCATCAATCTAATACAATTCCTCTGGAGGGGAATTTGGCAATTCTAAAAACAACTACATATACATTTGTTCTTCAACCCAGAAATCACACTTCCAGAAATTTACTCTGAAAATATATTTCAAATAATACAAAAAGAAGGCGTGTGATTATTCACTGCAGCCATAATCACATTGTAAAATTCAGCAACTACCTAAATGTCTACATAGTACTCCCTTCTTATGGATGGTTTCGTTGTCTGCATTTTCAGTTACCCATGGTCAATAGTGATCCAAATATATTAAATGGAAAATTCCAGAAATAATCCTTACATTTTATTTGTGCTCTATTTTGAGTAGCTGATGAAATCATGCACTCTCCTGCTCCGTCCTACCCGGCAGGTGAATCATCCCTTTGTCCAGCATCAGCACACTGTTTATGCTACCTGCTAGCCACTTAGTAGCCGTCTCTGTTATCAGACCGACTGTCATGGGGTCACAGTGCTTGTGTTCAAGTAACCCTTATTTTACTTAAAACCATGGTCCTAAAGCGCCAGAGTAGTGATGCTTGCCTATTCAGACTAGAACAAATCTTCTATCCGGGAAACTGTGAATTGTTGTCATTGTTCTGTTTTATAATTATTGTTGTTAATCTCTTCTTGTGCTTAATTTATAAATTAAAGTTTGTCATAGGTATGCATGTACAGGAAAAAACATAGTGTATATATAACTAACTGGGTACTATCCACGGTTTCAGGCATCCACTGGGGGGTCTTGAAATGAATCCCCTGAAGACAAGGGATAGGTACCATTCATAAGCGACGGATTTTATAAACTATGCTATATTTACACAATGGAGTGATGTGAACTGGGAAAAAATAAGATACACCTCTAAGAATGGAGAAGGGATGATTTCCTTGTGTTGTGTTAGTGAAAACACAAAGTGTTAAGAAAGGAGAGGAGATCATAAATGACATTAATCTGATAATCTGTTCGAACATTAAAATGTCATGGATAAGCCAGAGAACAATGAAGTTTGTTACCTATATTGAGAGGCACAAGTAGGGCTGAAGAGATACAGGAAGAGACTACCTTTTTGTATAGTTGAAATTTGAAGGTATGTTAATATTCTATGTATTCAAAAATTAAAATGGAAAGAATAATAATCAGGAAATAGAATTGAAATGGGAGCAAATTAATGCGACTGCTTTTGAGACGAATAACACAATGGTTGGGGAGGAGACAGTGAAGTAACTTATGAACAGAATGTTGACTACATACCTAAACTCTTTTCAATAGTTTACTTTTTATGGTGGTATAGGCAAATCAATTCTAAAACTGTTTTGGATCCATTATAGGATTGACCAAATAAGTAACCGGATTGATGTTAAACCATGGTTGTTACAGTGAAAAAAATCCATACTATATATATATTCTATAATATTATGTATGATATGAAGAATATATATATAATATCTATCTATATCTATCTATCTATTGATCTATCACCTACTGTATGATGGTGTTACTACCAAAGGAATCCAGCAGAATTGTTAATTCATTACAGTCTACATCCTAGGAGCAGAGCAGCTCTCCAGAACTCTCTACCTGCTACCTTGAGAAGTACATTGATTTCTCAATTTTACTGTTGCTGATTCACTTTTGAATTGAAAGACCTGATTTGTTGATATGTTTTTAGAATCTTAGACTTATAGAGATGAAATTTCTTGTTCACTCTTTTCTAAAATGTTGGGAAGGATTATCTGTTCCTGAAAATTTAATAGTAACCAAAGCTTTATGTCTCCATCTACCTGGAATGTCATTGGGGTGTTAAAAAAAAAAAAAAAGACAACCAGTGTCTCTTTTCAGGATCACTTATAATCCTGAACAGTGGAGAAGTTTCAACCAAGACAAACACCTTATTTACTTTTGGTGCAGGGCTACAACTCTATGGCAGGAAAAAGACAGTCAGAATTAACATCACCATGCCTTAAGAGAAGTACTTTCAGGATAACTGCAAACTAATCAAGAAGTGATTCTTTAACAGTTAAATCAACTTCAGAAATCCAGGTAAATGAGAAACTATGAATACACAGCTCTCCAACCTCCCTGTTGAATTTCCATGAAGACTGCCAATGTGTGAAACTAAAGAAGGGTTAAACTTTGAAATCCCTTAAGATTGAAGTAGTAACTGATTCATTTCCCTCTCATAAAAATAGGAAGACTAATGAATAATGACCACACCAAGGGGGAATCCTTTTTCTTTTTCCTTCATCAATTATCTTTCAATGCCCACTCTAGCTCATCACATTTTAAGGCTTTTATTGGCGCGCGTGTGTGTGTGTGAAATGGCACATGGGTGTTCATGGCATGTGGTCAACAGTGCAGAGTGGACAGGTGGTTGACACTCCAGCCACAGTATCGTCAGACCCAAGGTCAAATTCCACTCCATCCTTAGCGTTTTCTGCAGAATTTCTTTTTCTAAATTGGAGCACTTACCTAACAGAGAGATCCAAATAATACTTAATTTGGAAATCCTAGCTATGCGTATACATTAACATATATGATGCTTCATACAATGTATGCCCATAACCACAGTAGTACATATACCAAAATTTCTCAGAATATGCTGACCTTTTTGTTACTGCTAATTTTTCTTTTAAATTTGATGCAGATCATCACATTTGTCTTAGAGACTCCTTACACCAAGATAAATGAACATATTTATGTTCACTTATTTAACAGCAAGGGATAAAGTTCTTCAGAGGAGAATGGGAAAAAAAATATTAAAATTTACAAACTCTATCAAGAAGCACATCTTGCTTTGTGTCTCTTGTGGGAGGGATTATGAACAAAAAAAAATGCTATTAAAATTAATTGGTTTTACCCACAAGGTGATATTATACTAGCTTTTGTTGTTTTGCTGCTTTACCATGTTTTTTTCTTCTTGGATAATCTAGAATTTTGCCTCCTATTATCAGTTTTTCTTTTGTTTTTACTTCCTTTCTCCATCTGCTTTCAAGAGTTCATATCTTTTTAGTCTTCTTATTTTTAAAGAGCTTGGCTGATTTTCCCTTTTGTTTATCTTTCTGCCTTTGAATTCAGTCATAGAAACTGACTGAGCTATGCATTCTTAATAATAGCTATGCTAATCATAAAAAAGTTTAGCATTTTCAATTATGCTTTCTTCCTCAGGAAAATCTTGCTCTAGAATTACTGATACTATGAAGTTGCAAAAATAGCAGCCTTGGAATATATATGTATATGTGTGTGTGTGTGTGTGTGTGTGTGTGTGTGCATACACACACAATTTACATACATTTAATCTCTTGGTCTTGGCCTATTTCAGATGATAATAGACTTAGTAATAAAATGGCCAACAGATAGTCCTTGAAGAAGAAAGAACAGAATGGGGGAAGAGACTTGGAGTGTCATAAACTGGAAATTTGGTTGTTGGCAGTTGATGGAGGCAAGCTCTAGGAAGTGGGTTTATCAAATGGAAAAAGGATGAAATGAAGAATAAAGAAAACCATACATTATTCTGACAGAAATTTGCATTCAAAATATTTGTAATTTTGTGATCATCCAGAAGTTAGGATGTATTCAGAGCCTCAGCAGAGTTTTAGCACATGAGAAATATGTTCTCATCTGTTCTGAAAGTGGTTTTGTCTGTGCCCAAGACCATGTGGAGATCGGAACTGAATCACTTGGCCATGGCCTCAGGATGCAGGACCGTGTGACCCCATTGTGCATTGAGCTGGAGTTCATGACCTGTTGGGATCTGATCTTAGTCATATGTTCATCCATTTATAAAATAAGATTACTCAGCAGACATCAATTCCATGCCTTTTATGTACCACACACTTCCTGATTGCAGGTTTGGCAAAGGTGGTAGCAGATCTTAGAGTAATTCAAAAAGTAGAAAAGACAGTGCTTGATAGTTTATTGGAGGTGGGAGTGAAGGAGGGGGAAGGCTTGAGGATGACTGGCTCACCACGGAGATAAATAGGCGGGTGATGATGCTATGCAGGGAGATGGACACAGCAGAGCGGAGGACATCATGAGTTTGGTTTTCAGCCTGCCAAGTGTGAGATGCTGGTGGGATTTCTAATGGGAAATTCTAGTAGGCGTTTAGATATACTGAGCTGAAGCTCTGCGTAGAAAAATAGCAGCCATGAGCAAATAAAGAGTAATTAAAGCCAAAAGTGTGTATACATCTCCAAAAGCAAGAAAAGAAAAGGTTCAGATGAAACCCTCCAGGAAAGCAGAAAAAAAAAAAAAAAATGTTCTCCCTCCTCCCCAGAAAGAAATAAATAGATGGTGAAAGCAAATCCTGTGGATGAAGGTGAGAAAAATGTAGGAGGACAACCAGGAGATCATGGTGTTCAGGAAAACCAGGGAAGAAGGCATCCAAAGAATAAAAGAGTGGGCAACAGTGCAAAATGTTCTAGGGGGACCAAATAAGTGGAGGCCTGGGAAGGATCACTTGAAGGCTTTGGCTGTCATTGGTGATCTTGTCACAAAGGCAGAGCCTGAGGGTCAGGTTCAGAGAGGCAGGAAGTTGATAAACTGTAATAACTGGACCCAGAAAGCATAAATGACTCTTTTGAGAAATGTTCCTTCTCAAAAGCAACACATTTGAGAAGGGTCGCTGTATTAGTCTGTCCTCACACTGCTAATAAAGACATACCCAAGACTGGGTAATTTATAAAGAAAAGAGGTTTAACTGACTCACAGTTCAGCATGGTTGAGGAAGCCTCAGGAAACTTACGATCATGGTGGAAGGGGAAGCAAACACAACCTTCTTCACATGGCGGCAGGGAGGAGAAGAGTGAGTGCCCAGCAAAGGGGGAAGGCCCCTAAAACCATCCGCTCTTGTGAGAGCTGACTCACTATCATAAGAACAGGATGGGGGAACTGCCCCCATCCTTCAATTATCTCCACCTGGTCCCTCCCACGATATATGGGAATTATGGGAAATACAATTCAAGATGAGATTTTTGTGGGGACACAGCCAGACCATATCAGTAGCCAAGCAATAGCATATTAATGAGAGGGGAGTGTGGAATCCAGGGAGGCTGGAGTTTCTGTTGTTGCTGCTGTTTTGTTTTTTGTTTTAGATTTTAGAAAGTGGGCTTAAATCCTTCTGCAGGATGATCAGTTCCACAAGCCACGTGTTTTATTCACCAACACATCCTCATCAACCTTAGTGCCTGGCACAGAGCTGGTGGTCAATGAATATTTGTTGCCTGTGTGGATATGCAAATGAGCACAAGCAAAGCATAGGAGAAAAGGGTCACTGATGAACATGCTCTAGTGTGGCGGGTTCTGGTCTGCTCTACTCTGAGTTAGTCCATGCTGGTCAATATGGAAACATCCGGTTACGTTCTAGTCAAGGAGGCCCTGAGGGAATGTCTTCCAGCCCAGTATTCACTAGGCAGGCATTCACGAGGCTGATCTTCAAATAACTCACTTCAAAACACTCACCGTTCACTCACTAACACAAATTCCTGCAAGTTGGATTTTAGCTTCCTTTATAGATCTTCTGCTGTTTCACATCCTGCATAAACTTTTATTTTCTACTTTACTTGCATAATGTCCTATATCATTCTGCCCTACCTCTCTTTCTCGAATCAAACTGACATCTGGTCCCTTGTTCTCAGTGACTTTACTGTAAAGAGAAAAGTCTCCATGGGCAGTACTCTGGGAGTCTAGAAACAGCGATGAGTTCCTTTGACTCACTCTTACCCCCTTCTGCTGGTTTCTCTGTACCTGCTATGGGCTGGCCTTGCGCTGTTGCATGGTATGGTTAGGCTCTGGGGCTTTTATAAGCACAGGTTGTTCTAGAGTTCAGCCTGTCACATATTTGTAGAGTCTCTGTCGATAGAATTGTAGGAAGGGAAACTTGGAAGTTTAGGCATCTATTTCCTATGGGCTTCTAAGCTCAGCTGTGGACTCCACGCTGGGCCCGATGGTTCCCCACTTTCAACTCTAGGAATCTCTTTCTGGCAGACTTCCTCACAACTCCTGCACACTTCCTGCTCCCTCAACAGGAAGCACTGCAAATGAGCTGTCCTCGCGTTCTTTCCGAGCTTCTGCTTCCCTCTAGAATAAGGAAATGCTATTACGCATAGCAGTTGGAAATTGAACAGAAGGAAATGAACCTAACCAAACAATAGCTATCCATCACATACTCTCACACACCACACACGGGGAGTTGGGACTGGGGGTTGCAAATGCACACAGCTTTAATGACCATAAAATAGAACCAGGACTGCTTGGACTAAAGTGAGTCCAACTTTTCCAGAAGACAGTATGATGTAAGAATATAGGCTGTGTGTGAGTCATGCTTTGATAATTCAGCTGAGTGACTTTGGACAAGTTATTTGAACTTTCTGAGTCTCAGATGCATCATATATTTAATGGAGATACCACAATGCTCATTGAAAGGATTAAGTGAGATAACTCCTTAAAAGCTTAGCTCAGTGGCTGGCACACCAGCAAAATGCTTATCATTCAGAATAGTAATTATTAATTACCCTACTTTGTCTATAGGAAATAGTGATGCTTTAAGTGTATAGAACATTTATCCTGAGAATATAAAAGGTCATGCTATCTGAAGCAACACTATAGAGAAGATCATATAAGAACAGAATCTGTGTTGAGTTATTGATCTACACACTCTACTGGGGAGTGCAATGGATCGTATCAATAACCGTTTGATTCAACTCAGCATATTTTCAGCATCTTCAGGTATACCATTCTGATAGAATTGAGGGCAAAGGTTTTCTCTCTCTCTAATTTATCCAAATATAAAGAACTCTGGGCTTTTTCCTTGCAACACAAACATTGGGGTTTTAAATTACATTTTTCAACTCTGGTCTAGATATTTGGCACTGTGTAGACAGAGCCTGGAAACTCCTCAAAGGAGTGCAAACCTAGGCAAACAGCTTAGCACGAGGAGGGATGTTGGGTTTGTCTAGCGCCCATGACAATGACTAATTGTCATTTGGACTAATCCAAAGTCCACACCCAAGGGAATGTGCATCAACACACTTGAAAATGTAGCTGCGAGCTTTGCTGAGCCAGGGGACGTACTGTAAGTGAGCTCAGCGTGACAGGAACGGCAGTCACAAACCCTTATCTTCAGCTGAGTTCACACCCTTGAGAACACCGTGAGCAAGGACAGCTGATGTGAAGCAAGAACGCTGATGTCACTGTTGAGTGTGGAGCACAAGATGTACATATAGAATAAAAATAACTACTTGCCGGCCTGTTTATTCATGCACCCAAAAGCCCTTCGGACTTGGTTGACATTTAATGCTAAATAACGGTGATAATGAATGGAAGTTCTGCCATTTTCCTGTCATGTTTGTTTTGTTCTCCCTCTTTCCCTCTCATTCCCCCTTCCCAATGTTTAAAGCTCTGAACAACGGCCAGACATAAAAAGCCAACTTCAGGCTCATCGGGGTGATCTGCGTGAGTCATCCCCCACACCGGCATTGGGCACTGTGTGAAAGCAGAGGCCGACTCTCTGACTGAGGCTTCCAGGTGCTGCAACACGCTCCATTCACAGGGACACTCAGTGTAAAAAGAAAGCTGCCATGGGTAAAAGGAACACAAAACAGAATGAGAGAGTGATCGTTCTGAGAGCCACACTGGGGCCTCTGCAGGAAAGCTAGGCAACACAGCGCAGATGAAAGAAAGGCAGAAAAAACATTTTGGCCAGAGCAGATGCAAAACCATTAGAGTGAAAAGAACAGGCCCACTCCTGACTTGTTGGGGCAGATCCGGCCACAGGGCAGCAGGCCGTGCTTGTCCAGATACTCTGGGGAGTCTGCGCAGTGTGCTCAGAGCCCCTGGGCCAACACGGGGCACGTGGCTGAGAAGCAGTACTTTGGGTCTCTCATTCATTCCCAGTTAATCTCTTAGGTTTCCTTCAGCAACAGAACTTATTTGTAATGCCACGTGCTATATTGTCTCTTGGGGATAAATAATTAATTTCTACTAGACTATACTGTGGCTTTAAAACATGAAAATCTCAAGGGAAGTCATAATTTAGAGAGGAAATCAAAATTGGGCAACTTGATTAACCTTATTTCAGGGAGTGTGGGATCATATGAACAAAGGGCATAATTTTTTGTAACTTTTGAAACTTTCTTTTTCTATATTCCTTTATTGTTATCTAAGCATGCTGTGTACATATTTTTATCTCTAATATACTTACATTTCTATGTGTGTGTTAATTTCACAGATTTGATTCATAGGTTGATGTCTATTATTTACACATGTATACATTCATACTCTCAAACTCAGTTTCCTAGACCTAAAAAATAAGCCCAGTATGCTCTAACTAGAATAGGAGATGGTCAACAACCAAGTCCTATATTTATTCCAATTCCTTCCTTCTCCTGTGGTCCCAGACCCCCTTCACCCCCAGCCTGGACCACTGCAATGGCCTCCTATGGGCTCCTGCTCAGTTCACGTGCCCCCTGCTCCCTGGTATCTACACAGAGCTATAGTGGTGTTTTTAAAAAATGTCACAAATCATGATATTCCCTTACTTTAAACCTCCAATGAAAGGAAACCTATGGATCAAAACAGACTTATGCCAAATACCCACTAGTTGCAATATATGAACTTTATTGAGATCCTGATTCAAACAAACTGAAACAAAAATTATACACACATCAACCTTTAAACATTGACACAATATTGGATCATATTAATTTGTTGTTCTTAAAATATTCTTCAATGTTCCCACGTGACACATGCAGAATTATTTATGGGTGAAATGAAACCATATTTGGAATTTGCATTAAAATCTGAGTGGGCTGGGGAGGGCTGGGTGGGATGTGGATGAAAGAGGAGGTTCAGGAGTGGTTGACTGTGGGAGCTTGGCAATGCCTCTTGGCTACTTGTGGTACCATTCTCTATACCTTTGAGTATGTTTAACATCAATTGTGTTTTTAAAACCAGAAATATATGAATAAATAGAGCCCTCTGTGGACTTATAACTGAGCTTTGGCTCATCCCAGGCCTGTGGACTCTCTCCTCCACCTGCAGGCCCCCCTCCCCCACCCGCCGCCCCCCCCCCCCCCCCCGCCCGCGGCCCCCCCTCCTCCACCTGCAGGCCCCCCTCCTCCACCTGCAGCCCCCCTCCTCCACCTGCAGGCCCTCCTGCGCCCCAGGTCACTACCTTGGTTTCCTTGGGTTCCTCCAGAACTTGCTGCACATCCTGGCTGGGAGTCTCAGCATCTGCTCTTCCCTCAGCCTTTACATCACTGGGGCCTCAAGTCAAAGGCCACCTCCCGAGACGCTTTCCCTGGGCAGTCACCAGGTCATGCTTGTGGTTTTGTTTCTAGCTGCCCTGCTTTGTCCCCTTCCTAGGCATTGTTTTTGTTTTGTGGTTTCTGACAACCTTCCTGCAGAGGACAATGGCTCCTGGGCAGCTGCGACCTGCCCTGAATTTCCACGACTTTACCCCAGAATCTATTATAAAATAGAGCCTGGTGCATTCAATAAATATTTGCTGAATGAATACATAAATGTTATAATCCCCAGTGACAAAGCAAAATCCATTATTATGTGTGTTAAACCTTTCCTTTTCTATGTTTTCAGAATTAGACTGATAGGAACAGAAAGAAAAGGTTGATTGTTTTCTTATTCTCTTTCTCTCTCCCTCTCTCTCTCTCTCTCTGAAAATTACAATGGGAGAAAAAAATAAGAGGAAACTAAATGTACACTGTTTCTTCTAAGAACAGACTCCAATTAGTGGCAATACTGTGAACAGTAGGCAAATGGAGAAAAATTCTTTCCTCCTTCTAAACCATCTTCCACTTTTCCCACTTTTCTTTCTCCTTGACTCCCTGTATAAGGAGCTGGTATAACCATGATTCAGAAAACTCCAACCCAGCTGCAAACGAACTAATCATTTGTTAGGAAGTAGACCTTAAATAATGCAAATAGACTTTTTCCCTTCCAACTTCAAAAGTATTTCACTGTTTTTCTCTTGTTCTTCCAACTCCATAATCCTCTGCTCCAGCCATGGCCCCTCCTCCTCCTCCCCAGGTGGTCTCTTTGTATTAATGCAGGGTCATAGCGAAGCAGTTGCTTCTGATGTTCTACCAAATTCCATTAAAAATGAAACATATATGTTACTCCGATTTTATGTCTTGTCAGTCAGAAGCATGGGACACATTTTGCCTAAGGGGAAAGAGCCGTGGAAGCCAGGGGGTTAAACTCATTTTTAATTTGCCTACAGATGGATGCACCCAGCTTTTCCTTTATCTGAGAAGCCTACATCCATAGGACTGCAATAACAAATATCCAGGAAGCTGCATTCACTGTGAAATTTAACAAAGGGAATTAGCCACAGTATGTGAACAGTAACTTTAAATAGCAGGAGCGACAAAGACAACTGTGGCTGATAAATGGAAACTAGTAATTACAATATTAGTACCCTTTCCACATTAAGTTTCTAAGCCACATTAAAAGGTTGCTCACAATTCCACTTTTCCTTTCTCTCATCAAACTAGAGCAAAATAAAATATAATAGAGACAAATTGCCAGCGTAAAATATTCTTACACATAATGCAATTTCTAACTGTAACAATTAATTTTAAAATATTTTTTAAAAACTTAAAAATATTTTTATAAAGATTATTTCACCAGGCCGGCCCCAAGGGAAGAAGCGGAACAAACCTCATTTTTCTCAGCCTTCATCCAGGAGGAATGGGCTATAGCCTTTCTCTTTAATATTTAATCTAAACTTTATTAATTTTTTTTTAAATAAAAAGATTCTGTGTCTAATTTATGCTCACCTCCAGGACTGCTCTAAAGCATGGCTCATGTGATGTAAGGCCTACATAAAAGGCCATATTATCTGGAGCTTTCTTTATTATCATTTTAGTTTAGCCATATTTTTCTTCCTTAGCTTTAAAAAGCATTGATCTGAAACAAGTCCTTGCACTGAAACTGTCTACACTGCAAGAATGCTATGGAAAGGAAGGCAGAAAAATAGCAGGGCTTCTATTCTCTGAAGACCCATCACCAGGAGCCCCGGGCTACCATCATTCCACTTCCCACCACCATTCTGCTGACGAGAAAGTAAAAAGGGTTCCCCAAGAATGGTTTTCCATGTCAGCAGCCTTCAGAATGAGATGCACTGGACCTCTCTCATCTCGTCCCTCTGTAGTTGATTCTTCTTACCTGATGAACTGTTTTCATTCTTGGCTAAACATTTTAAGAAGGCCAAGAATAGTCGCATGGGTATCCTAGTATAATAAGTGAAATGAAAATCAATAGGAAGCTGCAGATGCTTAGAAAATTGATCATTTAAGGGACACATGGTGGATATTTAATCCTTTGAAGGCCTGTCAAGGAGATGACGTAGACTTATTCTGTATGATTCTAGAAGGGTAGAACTAAGATCAACAGGTGGAAGTTGCATGATGAAATATTATAACCCAACATAAGAACTTTCTCACGATTAGACTTGTTTAAAAAATAAATCGATTTCCTTGCAAAGTAGGCAACTCCTGATCCCTGGCAGGGCCCCAGAGTCATGGACTGATGCCACTGTCAGGTGTACTGCTGAAAAGTTTTGTGCCGGTCGGGCGCGGTGGCTCACACCTGTAATCCCAGCACTTTGGGAGGCCGAGGCAGGGGGATCACAAGGTCAGGAGATCGAGACCACGGTGAAACCCAGTCTCTACTAAAAATACAAAAAACTAGCCGGGCGTGGTGATGGGCGCCTGTAGTCCCAGCTACTCAGGAGGCTGAGGCAGGAGAATGGTGGGAACCCGGGAGACGGAGCTTGCAGTGAGCGGAGATCGCCCCACTGCACTCCAGCCAGGGAGACAGAGCCAGACTCCGTCTCAAAAAAAAAAAAAAAAAAAAAAAAGTTTTGTGCCTTACCACGTGGCAGTGATGGCTATATGTGCACGGAAGTTCAGCCTTTCCCAACCACAGAAAACACCTGTCCCTAAGAAATGGCTGCTGAGCTGGGGACCCCACTTCTCAGCCTCGTTTCCACACAGTTGGGGTCTTGTGAGAAGTTCTCACCATTAGAATGTGAGCAGAAGCCACATTGTCATTTCTGAGCCATAGTTGTTAGGGAGTCAGTGGCCATCTTCACCCTCTCCTCCTCCATCTGTGGTTTGGATGCCGAGGACTTGGAGTCAAGGAAGGAAGGAAGGAAGGAGGCTCAGGCCTTGAAAGCTGCCCACAGACCAAGGACACGTGCACTAGGTGGATATATAAGCCAGAGGTAAGCCAGTGTAATCTGGGGATTTATTTATTTTCTACAGCAGCCACCATTATCCTACTAATAATGTCTTCTTCCAAATGTAAACAGTGTTGATTCTTAGTAAATATGTGTTGTTTCTGAAATTTATGAATTACATAGGAATTCTAGAAATTTCTCTTTTCAGGCATTGATTCCCAGTAGGACAAATGGTCAGGAACCTGACTTGTTTCAGCCCGAGTTAAGCGCCTCTGTCGCAGACAGTTTAAGCCAAACCTTCCCAAACAGCTAAAATGGAAGCTGTAATTCAGCAGGCGCATTGCTCCTTACTTCACAGGCCCTCCCAGTCATTTTTAGACCTTGGGCACCATATAGACCTTGGGCAACTTGGGGGACATTGGATCTTGAATTATTTCCTAATTACTTTAATTTTTATTGAAAAAAAAAATGGGGCCACAGGCAACAAAAGGGATCCTAACTGGGACTAGGATGGTAATTTCGCTATTGGGTGACAGACAGGTCTATTAACCAGAAACCAAGACTTTTCCTGAAGGACAACTGAAAACATTTGCCTCCTCAGACTTGCCAAGGCACGACAGGTGTGTTCTGTGAAACAGGGTTTCTTCCATGCACACATCATTCTTTTTTTCCTTTTAAGGGACACTTAATTTCCGTGTAACTGTGAAGGCTGGAGGCACACTTAGCACCAAAACAGTACGGGTAGTGAAAGTGCCACCCCAGTTAAACATTCACATCTTAATACCATGCTCTGTGGCCATTAGGAATTAAGTACTGAAATTGTTTGGGTTGAAAATATGGGTCATCTTTTGTAGAGCAGGGGCCTGAGGCAACAAGAGGTTAATCCTTTGTCAGGGGCTGTGTCAACCCACGGCAAAACCTGGTTCAGAAGCCGACGTGTTTATTTCCCTTTGCCGCGCTCAGTTGGACTCAGAGAATGTTATTGCTAAAAGATCAAACCTTTATCTCAAGCCAAATTCCTGCAGAGGGAGGGGAGGGGATGAACAATCAGCTTGTTTTTCTGTTGTGTGCTTAGTCTAATCTATACATTCACACAGATCCGTATTTAGAACATGTCTGGTAATCGATTTTTGCGTCCAGAATAGCATATGCAGTTCTTTATGAAGATACGGAGAAGGAGAAGGGATATTTTTCCTCCGAGTTATTATCAGGGGCTCTAGTTCTCGCTGCTCCTCTGGATCAGGTGGGGAAGAACCTGCCTGGTCTGGAAATTGATGCTGTCTGTCAGTGATGCAAAGTGTTGGAGACTTTCTCGTGGTTGTGGGGGGCTCTGTCATCGGCAGGCAGAAGTAGAGCTCATTTGGGGCTGTGGTGAGTCGATGCTGTCGATTTGGTTTTGAGTTGAGCCTTAGCTTTTCTTTCACTACATAGATGGTTATCCTGGATCATGAAGCCTTCAGAAGTGGAGTCCGCACTTTTCCCTTACGGGAAGCGTGAGTCAGGCAGGGGCTGAGGAGCTGAACTCTGTGACCCTTGGGGTCCTTCTTATGCTAACATTCCTTGGGTAGGACTCCAAACTGCACTCATACTGCCCCAGCCAGAGGCACTGCTAATTTCAATGAGTGTAATTAAAAGTTTTCCTCCATTGAGAGCCGCCTGCTTCTTGAAGAAACCCAGCAACTGGGACTTTGTGATTCTCCAGTGGCTGGCCCAGTTGTGGCAAAATCATTAAGCCAATGTCACCAACTACCCTGCTGCCACCACGCTGGTCCCTCACCTAAATACTTACCTCCACTTCTTTGAGAACGGCCCTGGTGGGTCTGGCAGCCCGTGGGGCCCCTCCCTGGGTGCTCAGCCACGTGTGGCTCTGTGTGGCTGCCCTGCGCCGCCCAGGCTGCAGGTTCCGGGAGGAGCCACTGCCTCCGGACATGTCCCTCTCCGCTGTGTCTGGGGATGCTGCAGGGGTGGCTGTGCTGTGTGTGAAGCTGCAAACGTGCAAACGTGCGACTACAGCTGTTGTGGGGGTTCCTCAGTCCTTCCTCCGATCTGGGGGCCCTAAGACATGCGGACACCCATGCCCCTGGCTCCCTCTAGTGGTGCGTGGACCCCATCCTGAATTTTGCTTCCTAAACCCTGATGTGGCTGAGGTCCGGAGTCTCTCTAAGTTCCAGGGACCCTGGGAGCGTCCTGACAGGTACCAGTGTCTTATCCCAAAGGCTCCGTGCGCCAGGGAGTCCTGCAAGCCCTGGAGAAAGGGTTTTGTTCTTCTCAGCCTTCAGGTTCAATTTCCTGCCAGCGCCCTGACCCCAGGATTTTGCCTTGAAGACTGCATTTGGGGTTTCTTGGCTTTGCTGGCCTGCCTGGCAGCCCAAGGTAAAGGGGCTGGAGCCGCACCGGAGCACCCCCACCCCCAGCTCTTGTCTTTGACATTTTGGGTTGAATCTTACCATCATGTCCCAGCAATTGTTCGGCAAATTTTAATCCCTATAATTCTCAAACAACGCTGAGAAACACCACCACTGCCAATGAAATAAACCAAAACAGCAACCACAGTCTCAAAACTGAAGAAGTCATAGCAGGGCATTTGACAGACCTGACTTTTGTTGAGAATTAGGAATTCCTTCATTTTACATTTTCGCCTAAATTCGAGTTTTGTAATCAAAGAAATAGGGATTTTCTGATGTTTCTAAGACAGCATTTACCGGCTCTTTGTTAGGTTAAGTGGACTCACACCTGGGAAAGAGCACAGTGGGGTGGCTAAAAGCATGAGCTGTTGATCTAGTCTACCTGCGCTCAGGGGCTGGCCCTGCTGTTGACTTGCCATGTGGTTTTCAGCAAGTTATTAAACGTGTGCTCCTCGGTGTCTTCATCTGAAAAATGTACCTGCCTGAGATCTCCTGGGAGGGTTAACTGAGATATTACCTGGAACTGCCATTACCTGACATTCAATAAATGTTAGCTATTATTATTAGAATGAAGAGAACACCCAAAAACGTACACTTCCGTGAACTGTTGCTTCAACACGTTTGTGCTTCAAGATCTTGCCAAAGTCAAACTAATTTGGTTTTGGAGATTTAGAAAAAGGTGGTGCGGTCTTGCTGGGACCTGATGCCTGTGTTTGCGGCTGATGCAATGGCTGGAAATAAGAGGCTGTAGAGAACCGAATGCCTGCAGAGTGGAGTCATGGGATGGACTTTATTTGTAGACGGCTGATTAAATTCTGACCCAAGTTATCTTGGGATGGCTTTTAAGTGACCCGTGTGAGATGCATTTTGGGCTCGAGCCCAGCTCTTAGAGAACAGGTGTCCACCGAGAATGTTGGCACTGGTCTTGGAAGCTTTTGTGGGAGACAAAGCCTGGGATTAATCCAGGGGTCCTTAGATCCCCCACCTCGGGCCCACTGGGCAGTGGTCTCAGACCTAAAAGTAAGGACACTAGCTATAAACGGTGGGGTGGAAAAAAATACACAGTGATGGTTTCTAAGGCTTGTCAGTTGCCAATGTTTTAGAAAAGTAAAATATAATGGTGAGGAGCTGGGGAATCAATGCTTCCAACAGAAGTGGTGACATTGAATTTGGTGCTTGTGATGACATGTTGAATATTCAGCTCATCCGTCAAACCAAGTCTCTTGAAGACTGAAGTCCCAGGGATCAGAGCTGGTAAGTCTGAGCAGCTTTCCTGAGTCACCTCAGTCCTGAGACCCAGCAGTGACCACGTGGTTCCCGTTGCCTGTCCTGACCCCCACTTCTATTGGGGTCTATACCTGCTTTATCGCGGAATGCTGAGATGACATATTTTTCCCACGTTGTAAACACACCAACATGTATTTTTCCAAGAGCCTAATTGAAAAGAGTAGTCAGACTTGGAGGAAATGGTTACTACATTTGTCTGAATCGGAAATGCATCTCCTTTGGTGGATATGAGATGGAATGTCATAGTTGTTTCCCAAAGGCCTCCTTTTTATCATCCTCCTGACCTTCTATGAAAGAAAGAAGCAAAGGGAAGAATGAAAAACGTGCCAGTCACTATTTTACTTCTTTCAACTCCCATCACTGATGTTGACATGGACCAACAGAGATTTAAAATAAAGCCAGTGTAAGGGGAGGAGTGGTGAACTCCAGAATTTAGGGACTAATCCCCACCATCAAGGGCTTGGCTGTGCGGGGCAAGAAAAGCAAGATGTCAGTGAGAATCCAGCATTGATCTCCCCCCTCTACAAACACGAATCAAGACGAAGCTTGCCCCTGCACCCCACCTCAGGCTCCTTCTCAACTTGCTTCTCCTTCCAGAGGAGGGGTGTCCCTCGTGCTGCTGGAAGAGGCACTTGGAACACTTTCTCTTTTGCTTCTGTTTTTTTGGGAGGTTGTTGTTATTGTGGTTGCCATTGGCTTCGAGTACGGCTGGGGGTGAGTTGCCCAATAGTTGTGCTACGTCTCAGGCACTCTGTCACCCAAATATGGAACTGTGGCAGCAGAAACACCTTATGAAAATAGCATGAAAACGTGTAATGTGCCATAAATAAACAGAAAGAGACCGCCAGGAAGCTGTGCTAATCACTGCTTTGATGTCGCCTGAATTACTGTATTTTTTAAGGGCCTCGTGTTTCTGCTTGTTTGTTGTGACTCAGCCGCCACTGCTCTATGAAAGGTTGGATCCAGTTTTCCAGCTCTTCTCCCCTTTGCAGTGACAGCTGTTGTCCCTTGACTCATAGGAAAGTGATTTCTCCACCCTTCCCCGGCTCCCAGCCCTTTCCTGGCAGGACTCCTGCGAACCTTACTCTTCGTCCCTGCCCTCAGGTGGCCGAGGGTGAGGACGGCCTCTTGGCCCAAGTCCAGGCACTCCCAAAGTTCCTGTGTCATTTGCCAGCCGGTCCCAGGACTCTGCAGCAACGTCCTATTTTTAATCTCTGGTAACCTGGCATTCTCTTACTTGGCCATGTCATGTTGGGAAATGGAAGTCTGGCTTGACTTGTGTAGCAAAGAGCTTGTAGGAGCACAAGCTTCTCGCCGAACGGAGCTTGCAGGAAGAAAGTCCCAGACCCTTCAGTTGTGGGTTGCCAGGGCTTTCTGGCTTTGCCTACACCTGGCAGTCACTCAAAAAAAGTTCCAATCCTGAATTGCTTCTCATAAGTCTACACGTTCTTAGGTTTGATAAGACCTCAAGGCTGCCCTCCTTGATTTTAAG